>NC_137956.1:3094341-3560583 GCF_963924665.1 Micromys minutus
AAGTAATGCAAGCTCCTTACCTAACCATTCCCATCTATAAAGTGGAACTAATTCATACCCCACACAGTGTTGAGAGGAGGAATTGATTAATTAATGTTTACGGCCCACATTGAACTTGAGAAGGCCTCTCTGGAAGCTGTTATTAAGTCCTATATCGTTCTCACTTTGAGTTTTGGGCAATGCCTGAACCCGAAACTCAAGGGGAAGCTTCCAGATCGTGCTCCTCCCAGAGAGAAATTGACTCCAATGCTCTGAACATGGTTACTCTTCTATCCATGGTCAGGGTGTTCTTCAAAATGATCCAGACTAGGGACCAAGAAGCAAGAAGACTCGGGATAACCAGGGAAAGCAGAGCTGGGGGTGATGGACTCTGTTCTTGGCTAAAGAAATCTATTGGTTTTCAGAAAAACTCAGCTCTTGACCCTGTGGCCTCCATTAAGTCACTAAGGCAGAGGGGTTTGTGTCTAAAGCGTTGGAGAATGTTCAAGACTGGGGAGACGGCTCAGCTGTAAAGTGGCTTTTGTATTAATTGCTTTTTAGCTCCTTTATTGGGTTCTTGTATCTACTATCCTTCTCCACTTTTACCCCTTCAAACCCTTTAATACTAGGTAGGCAGGAAAGACGTTAGACGGGAGGGGTCTCAGATCTCTTTAGACTACTCACTTCTCCTTTGGGTCATTGAGTCCTTGGGGAAAATGTAAATTTGTGGGCAGGGTATCTTCAATGTTTTTCTTCTCATCTATTTGCTCAGGATCCCTTGACAAACTACAGCAGCAGGGGGAGCAACAGTCACTGTAACCTCTCCTCCTGGGACTTTGGCATTTTTATACCCTCTCAAGAATCTCCAAAATTCTAAACATAAACTACCCTCACCTAGCAGAATCACGCCCCTACCAGAGCACAAGACAAATCATACTCAGCTGCTATGAACAATCTGAAGCCACCCCATAGGCCACACCTGGGATTAAAACAGAAACATATTCACATAACACAACTGGGTTTTTTAAGAAACCAGAATTCTCTCTCCATTGTTGTGCAAGAGCAAGGACCTGAGTTTGATCCCCAGAGCATGGGCAAAGCAGCCTGGCTTTGTAATGCCCACTAATAAGTTTAGTCCTACAGTCCCAAAGACCCTTGGGCCTAGCCAGTCTAGAGCAATGCATTAGCTTCAGACTGATGAGAGGCCCTGTCCCAAAACTAAAACACACACACACACACACACACACACACACTTAAACAATAGTCAACATAGTTTCATTGATAATTATGCTAATTTAGCCCATTTTCTGCCATTAGTAAAGTAGCCAAGACTAAACAGCTGTCTACAGTGGGATCATCAGGCTGGCCTGAGTTAGGTTTGATGCATAAAACAAAGTTATGCAGGGCTTCCAGCCCTTGTGAGGAAAGTGACTCTTTAGCACAGGGGGTGTTTAACCTTTCTATTTGGATGGAGAAACTAAGGTCTAATGTCTTCAGCATGGAAAGTGGGGGTTCCCAATACTCAAATTTCATTACAAAACCATTATAACTCAAAAAGATGACAAGCCTGGGTCCAGCTCTTTAATAAGCCAGATCAAAACGTATTAGCCACTTTGATCTCAGAGCACTGACCAGCCCTGGCCAGTGTAGAAACTGCTGGCACTGCGGCTGCCAGGCCCGCACAGCTGAGTTGGTTTGTTCTCGCCAGAGACGGAGGCTTGAATTTTAACTCAGTGGAGTCTATACAACAGGAGTGCATATTGACTATTGGATTAAACAGCTCATCAATTTTCTTCTCTGGGCTCAATATTCAAGGATGCACAGGGGCGAAGAGCCCCTCCAGATGTGCTTTTGTGAAGCTGTGGTAACCCACTTATACTGTGGCAATGCTTCCTGAGCCATTTGAAGTAACATCCGCGCCCCCCAGCTCAGCAGTTCAATATGCCCCCAGCTATTGGTATTTTCCTTATTTCTCAAGCTTGTGAGATAGCTGCTTGATTCGCTGATCTCAGGCCGGGTTGTTAGAGGCGCACCACCTGGGTTTCTACAGCAGGCGGGCTCCCACTATGCCACCTTCTAGGTTAAATGCTTGCTCTGCTGAATAAGGATATTTTAGTGGAGGTGGTTCACCCAGGGACTACAGCTCTCTGTGACTAGAGAAGGGGAAGGCTTAGGTGGAGGCTAATCCATGATTCATGTGTCTGTATATATGAGAAAGACAGGGACAGGGACAGAAGGAGTTTGGAGATGTGAGGACAGCTTACAGGAGACAATTCTCTGTCTGTCCCATGGATTCCTTGGTCCTTCTCCAGGCACTGGGGTTGGGCAGTGGGGGTCTTTATCTGCTGAGTCATCTTGCTAGCCCAGGACATACAGTTCTAACGTCTCTACTACTGAAGATCAAGCTTTGGTTGTTGTCTATTTTAACGTCTTAATGTAATGTGGGATGAGGTCAGGTTTGGTCACTTCTGAAACTGACATAGTGAAATGAATAGTCTCTTTTTGATATCTGAATTTGATATCTGAGTTTGGTATCTGAATTTGATATCGGAGTTTGGTATCTGAATTGTATCACACTAACTCAGATGGAAGTCTAAGGCACAAAGAGGCATAATGACAGGCCAAATGTCACACAGCCCAGTTCATACAAAGCTGAGACCTCAACCAGGGTCTCCTGATTATCAGGCAAGTGACTTTGGGGTGATATCACAACACTCCCTTCGATCTCTACGACAGTGATTGTTTTTCCCCTGATCTCTTGCCCTGGCTTTGGTTTTGTTTTTGCAGCTCCTCTTCTGGTGTCTCGTGTCCTTGCTGAGGGCTGAGTCCCTCTAGTTCCTTTCCTCTGTTTTCCTGTTGCTCTTGCTTCATGTCTGCTGCTACCGTGATGGACCCCAAGCCTTGGAGTATAAGGACTGCTTGTGCTGATGGACACACGTGCTTGTTCCTCTGGCTAGTGCTTGCTCAGCACCTGTTACTAACACTAGCTTCCAGGGACTGTTCAGCAGGATGGGCCCTTGAGGATTTATATTCCCGCTGAGGAAATTGACAGTTGGAAACAGGAAAGTCACTCAAGTATGTGCAGGAATAGAAGGGCATTGGGAGTGCCGGAATGAATGGGGGGCCAGGCTTCCGGTTAGAGTGATTAGAGCAGGACTGCAAATGCCCAGAGATGGTACCTGCTGTTACTGACCCAGCAGCTGAGCGGTGGGTAGCCCAGTTAAAAACTCCTGCGCTTGGGCTGGAGAGATGGGGTAGTTATAAACTTACGATCCAAGACTGAGGACCAGAGTTCAGATCCTTAAAACCTCGTAAATGCCAGATGGCCATGGAGGGTCCGCCTGCAATTCCAGCCTCAGACAGAACAAATAGGATTCTCAGAGCAAGTTCAGAGAGATCAACATGATGGGAATGCTCTGGGTTTGACTGAGAGAGCCTGCCTCAATAAGTAAACTGAAAGAGTGATCCAGGATGAATCTGGACCTCAACCTTAGACCCTCATAGGAGTATGTCCCCGGTGTGTAAAAGCACCCTCACACACACCTGTGTACTGAAACATGTATGCACACACACATATGAAAAAGAAAATTCATGGACCCACAATTACTCGACTCACTCAACTAGAACTGGACTCCAGACTTTATGCTGTAGCTCAGCTCAGTTGTGTTTTGTCTTTGGGCTGGGGTCTGTGCTGGGCTGGGGTCTGTGCTGGGCTGGGGTCTGTGCTGGGCTGGGGTCTGTGCTGGGCTGGGGTCTGTGCTAGGCTGGGGTCTGTGCTGGGCTGGACTGGGCTGTGCTGTGCTGGGGTCTGGGCTGGGCTGGGGTCTGTGCTGGGCTGGACTGGGCTGTGCTGTGCTGGACTGGGCTGTGCTGGGCTGGGGTCTGTGCTGGGCTAGGGTCTGTGCTGGGCTGGGGTCTGTGCTGGGCTGGACTGGGCTGTGCTGTGCTGGACTGGGCTGTGCTGGGCTGGGGTCTGTGCTGGGCTGGACTGGGCTGGGCTGGGCTGGGGTCTGTGCTGGGCTGGACTGGGCTGTGCTGTGCTGGTTTGCTTTACGGGAAACTCATGCCCAAATTTTGGTTGTTCCTTTCTGTCTTTCTGTCTTCCCAGCGCACAGCACACAGCACACAGCACACACACAGCACACACACAGCACACAGCACACACACAGCACACAGCACACACACAGCACACAGCACACAGCACACAGTGGCTGAGAGCACTGGTTTTCCAGGCCTTCATCCCCCTCCAGCCCTTGACTAGAGTGTCTGGCTCTATTCAATTCTTTCTTCCCTTGAAGAACCAGCTAGAAAATTCATCATGTTACTGACCAAGATGGAGGGATGTGGGCCACATTCTGTCACAGTCTGCGTTTGCTTGTAACAACTAGCAGAGTGCTTACCCATTTATATCTGCCTTCTAATGCGTGACAGATACTGCTTTTAGCATCTTTTGTGATAGATTCATTCAATACAACAGTCATATGAGAAGGAGTTATTCTCCCCACTTCACAAGGAGTAAAACTGGGGTACACAGTAAACTTGGCAGAAGCCATGCTGTTTTTCAGGCATGGAGCCGGGATTCAAACCTCAGCTATCTTGTTTCCTCAGTACCTCCTCCCAGGATGGTCGTACACTAGCTCATGTGTGAACTCTGTTGGATAGGCAGTGACTACTTGAAGGTCTGTACTGAAGGACTTGAGAGCTGCACTTGATATTAATTGGAAAAAATTCTGTGATCAATTAGTAATGTCTGACATGGATTCAGGCAGCAAAAAATGTCTAGGGTGGGGCACAGCTAGTGAGGAAGACATATTTGGCTGGTCCTTGTTAACTCATGCTATACTATAGACTAGTTTCCAGATAAGTCTGACTTTGGGCTTCACTCAGAATGGGAAAAAGTGGGGCCCGGAACACAGGTTTTAGTCAGAAGAATTTCTAGTAAGGGTAGTAAGGGAGAAAGAAAAAGGCAGGGGGACCCTCCTACATTCAGGTCATGAGTACCTTCATCTCCAGCTAGTCAGGTGTCATGGCATTCTTCTGGTGCTGTCTAAACTCAGTTATAACCGAGCCAGCAAAATACTTTCCCTTCAACAAAGTTCCCATCGAATTAACGATAAAGCCTAAGCCACAGAGTTTACGCTGAACTAGTTCACACGCAGACATTGCTGAAGTCTGCAGATCTGATGCGTCCTTGGGCACTTAGGGATAGAGAGATGGAATCAGAGGGCAGAAGGAGTTGGAGCCGAAGGTAGGCTCACGTTCCCACGCCACATCATATTCTGTAATGACCCAGCTGTGAAAGGACCCCGTGCTTCATAAGACAATTCTTCTAAGTCAGTAATTTGAAACCTAAAGAGGTTTGATGTCCCATAAGCATATTCATCTTTCTGTGTTTATTAAATTAAGCCCCTTACAAATCAGCAACAACATACTGTTCATTAATAGGAAGAGAGACCACTGTGTCCCCCGAGGGAATATGTTGGCTCAGACGTGGTCCAAGGTAGGCATAAATGAATAATGTGTGTGTGTGTGTGTGTGTGTGTGTGTGTGTGTGTGTGTGTGTGTACACCATGAGTCATGAATACTGAAAGAACAATATGAGCAAAATGAAAAAAGACTTTAGAATGTCTTGAAGCTGATACCAGAAATATCCAAGAATTTTATCAATACTAAAACCAAAGTACTGCTGGTGGCATGCCTATTAAAATACTAGCTTTTATAAAGTGGAAAAAGAAAATGGAGATTACAAAGTCTCTATGGGGGAAAAAGGAGATTGCTCAAAAGAACACACACACACATGAGAAAATGCTTACATATAGGAAAATTGGACCCTTTCCCCACTTCTAGCAACATTAACATAGTCAAACAACTGAAGAGAGAATTCTATTAATGAATAGCGAGCCCCCATCAAGGAGAAGCCCAGAAATACCGCCGTCGGGGCTCAATGGGGAAGCTCATCATTTGCAGCTTGGACCAGAATAATGTGGAAATCCCATCCATTTAGACTCATGTTAATGCTAAGGCTGAAGGCAGCTTATCCTGGGAGCCCATTACGAATGGAGGGAACTCGCCAGAGAAGGGCTTGAAGAAGAAAGAGCCAAGTAAATCATACTGGGTGACCATGTGATTCATAGCTGAGAAGCCTCAGGGGTGTAAGGTGTCACTGGTCCCACAGAGAACTTACTTCAGGAAAAACATCTTCAGAGGTTACAGTAATAGACTTCAAATATCAGTCACAAAGGAAGCTGAAGAAATGCTTTGAGTGAGCATGAATTCATGCTGTAATTTACCATAAATTTTCAGGTTCCCACTTAAAGTCAGTTTTGTTTTGTAATAGAATCTAAGAAACATGGTTATCATGTGGGTTTTACTAAGAGAAAGCTTTCGTCCTCAGTTCTTGTGTCAGCTTTAGGAAGAAAATAAGATCACCACAGGAGGGGCTGGATCGGAATGTTCTAGAAAGAGCCCACAAACGACTTCTGTCCATTCAGAAGAGCTGTGACAAAAGAGGCACATCTGAGGTCTTTAGTGAAAAGAACGATGAAGGTGATGAGACCTTTGAGTGACCTAGATATTGAGGCATCTCTGGCTACTTCCCAGATGCTGCAAAGACAGGGGTTTAGTGAGGCAGGGCCAGGAGATGGACAAGCAGCCTGCTCATGCTTGTGATATTTCTCCCTATTAGAATTAGCAATACCCCAGTCACCTGAGAAGAAGCCCTTAGGACTGAATCTCCAATAGGGTCCAATAAGGATGCTAAGTCTCCCTGGGGCATCTATGGATAGCCTTTTAGCATGAAGCACTTGCAGAGATGACTTTTGAGTTAGAATGGAGTCTCAGAAGAAGAAGCCCAAAATGGACTGCCATTGCTTCACCTAGATAGACTCCGCACAGATATAGCTAAC
The DNA here is from genome assembly GCF_963924665.1 of Micromys minutus. Lineage (NCBI taxonomy): Eukaryota > Metazoa > Chordata > Mammalia > Rodentia > Muridae > Micromys > Micromys minutus. The sequence continues at coordinate 3,101,226 of NC_137956.1, forward strand.
CCATGTACTCTTGATGAAATCCAGAGTGGCCGTGTGTTTAGGCTCCTTGTAGTATGAAGGAGAGAAATGCACTATTAGAAATCTCCAGAAATGGACTAGGGAAATACCTCCTTTAGTAAACTGCTCCTCTTGCAAACACAAAGACCTGAGTTTAATCTTCAGGACCCACAGCAAGATAGCCATGCAGCTAGTACATGTCTATAATCCCCGTGTTGTAGAGACAGGTTTGCTGCCTCCACAGCTTAGCCCAATAGTCAACCCAGGCCAATGAAGAGTTGATTTCGGCCCTCCATGTGTATATGCACACCAGAGCTCACACGCATATGCACACACATACGCATGCGTCAATGTTAGTCAGTTCTTGAACTCTGAAGCAGGCCAAAGGTACATTCTATTAGCAAAGGATCTTTGTCTCTGCTTCACCTTAGAGATTTTTTTTATGGGATGTGTTTTGCTCTGACTTTATACCCTAATTTTCACTCCCTGGATGGCTATGTGATATTTCTTACACAATAGGGATCTTAAATCTGACAGAAGAGATGGTTGCTATCTCACTAAACTTTTTTAACCCACAGTGGAAATACCAAAACTCAGAGTACTCTGCTCCTCCATTTGGAATTTAAGTGTGTTGACGATGTGCAGACAGAGGCTGCCCTGTCCTCTCACTGATCTTGTGCTTTTATGTGCATACCCATATGATGGACCTAAGCTGGCTCTGTACCCGAGTTTGGACTCTTGTGTGTCACCAAGTTGTGCCTCGTGTCTATAAGATGGAGAGAGTTCTTTCACAAGCCCACCTCTCTGTAACCATATTTCTCTTTGATAAAGCATTTTTAATTATGTGTGTGCACATGAACATAGGTGTGGCTGTCAGAGGACAGAATCCAAGAGCCATTTCTCTCCTTCTACCATGTTGGGCTGAGATTGAACCCAGGTTGTCAGGCAGGATGTCAAACACCTTCCTTCATCCACCAAACGATCTTATTGGCCCTGGAAACCAGACCTTGTTGCACACGCAGGGTGTTATTTATAAATGATTTTAAAGGCAATCAGCATTGGTGGAGTAAGGAAAAATGGTGCCCCAATGTAAGTTTAATATAAAAGAACAGTAATATTTTGCTTAAATTTTTTGTACATCTTATTATTAAAATGTTGAATGTAACATGCACAGACACACACAGAGACACATACAGACACACAGACACACACAGACACACACAGACACACACACACAAACACCATTAACCAAACCGAAATTTATAGACCTCAACAAACTTCTTCACAGTTACAACAGTCACACCGAAGCTGTGGAGTGTCACATTAGATTTTATATTTTTTAGTACTGAATATATTTTTATGTATTTTTCTATCACCAATAATGAAAAAAAATCTATGCCCAAGTTAGGACTAGAGAAAACTATTAGCTTTATATCTTTTTACTACTCTCTGTTCCTTCAAAACCCACACTGGGGTATTTAGGCTCATAGACCATGCAGTATACACAGGATCCTCAAATGGTCTGGTCAACAAATTATAGATAGATAGATAGATAGATAGATAGATAGATAGATAGATAGATAGAGAGAGAGAGAGAGAGAGAATTTTGTAAGTAACCACTATGAACTACAACCCAGGACAGAATGTGTGGAGGGAGAATAGCATTCTCCAGGCCAAAGTTCACCAGAGATAGAGCAAGCCAAGCTCTGTATTCCATACTTGTCAAGATGGATCAAAACTTTATCTGTCTCAACCGACCTTTCGGGTGCAAATGAGCTGTCTAGGGAGATTGCCAGAGAGAGCAATAAAAAGTCTCTTCCTTAAAGGCCAGAGAATTGAGGGCCCTTCATGTTCATCAAAAGAAACTAAGCGGTACTGGTAACCCCAAATATGTAATGATTCACCCCTCCTGGTAACAAAGCAGCTCCAGAGAATTCCCTGGAGGGATTACTCTTAATCGGCAATTAAGATAAAGTCTGGGCACATGCTAATCCAGGGCTTAATCGAGGACATTTTAATGTGCTGGTGTAGTGCGGATATAAAACCGGGATTCTCCTAATTGAGCCTGGAATGTGGATGTGGGGAGGAGAGCAAACATGGCTGGACTGCAGACCAGCAGTGGGGAAGGGTTGGATAGGAGTGCTAGGCAGTGCTGGAAGTACGGATCCCAGATGTACACACACATCAACACACACCTCACTGTCTTTATGACAGGCAACAGAAGCAGAAGAGAAAAGCAAGATCCGAAGATGATGTGTAAATGTTAGGTTCTCCACTCTCTTCTCATTTTGTTTATTTTTTAAGTTTATGTGGACATCCATCTTGTCTACACATCTGTATGTGCATTTTATATATGGGGCTTTTATAGAGGCCACAAGATGGAGTTGGATGCCTTGGAACTGGATAGTTACAGAGCTTGTGAACCACCATGCACATGCTGAATTGAATCCTGGCCCTTTTTGAGAGTAACAAGTATTTTTAACCACCGAGTCATCTCTCTAGCACCTGCAGCTTGGTCTAAAAGTCCAGATTCACAAGGTGACTCCTCGGACGAGGTATCCATCTAACGGAGCAAAAAACAAATTTAACTTTTCAAAGAGAGGTAATGCCCGCACAATTTCTCTGCAGTCTTCCTCCTAGAATTTCATTTTCTGCTCTCTTGGGATCCAGACCACCATGCAATCTGGCTGGCAAACAGAAACTCCCAATGTGTGTGACACAGAACCCCAGGTAACTAGGGGGATTCTGCCATCTGCTCAGCAGCTGCCTCTCTCTCCAAATGTCATATTTCAGTCCCGCCTTTCTCACTGTGATTGAAAGAACTGATGCTGCTTGCAGCCCCAGAATCCTCACTAGGGAAGGCAGCACCTCCTTTTGAATAGTACACACTTTAAAGAAATGCACTCTGGATTCCTGTCTCCAATGCGAACCCATAAGAAATTAGTCTAGACCCACACTGGTGGTTAGATGTGTGTGTGACTCTCTCATGCTCCCGTTGTAGAGGAAGCCCTGGGATATCTTCTCTCCTTACAGGAGAAAACAAATGCCAGAAAACCAAATCTGCAGGAGGGAACAAAAGCACAACTTGGTGACAATCAATGCTCATCTTTCATTTCGTGTGTTAATAATTAATATTTGTTCATTTGCTTATTTGAGACAGAGTGTCATGTAGCCGAGGATGGCCTTGAACTACTTAGTTAAAGATAACCTTGACCTGATGCCCCTGACTCTGACTCTCTAATACTGGGATTACAGGCATGTATACCTTTTACCTGGTTCTTGGGTGCTGGAAATCATGCATGCTATACAAAAACTCTCTCTACCAAGGGATCCACATTCTCAGCCCATGAGTTGCCTTTTAAATCACTGGGATCCTCATGATTGCCAACTAATATAAAAGGCCTACTGCTGGGCTCTGCAGAGCTATAAGGAGCTGTCAGGCATGATCACTGCTATCTAAGAGCCTGCATTCTTCAGAGATGAGCATAGGATGCAGGAGAAATGATTCATGCAACTCCCAGGAGGAATACAGATGGTCCTAGTAAATGGTCCCCACAGGGTTCTTGGGGGTCTTTATAGGAGTTAAGCCCTTACTTTGAACTGGGTATTCCACAAGGCTTCCAGAAATAGGCAGTCCTAAGAAATCCAGGGAGAAAAAAAAAAAGCAGAGATGAGTCAGATAAAGAAAAGGCTACGCTGGGTGAGGGGATCAAGTTAGGCATCATAAACGTGTAGAAAATAAAGCCTAGAGACTACAGAAAATCATCAAACCTACCTCTGGTGTTGCAACTTGTATACTTCATACTGTGCCAAAGGTCACTAGAATTACCAAACAGAAATATCTTAGATCTCTATTCTGAAGCAATAAATGTGTGTGTGTGTGTGTGTGTGTGTGTGTGTGTGTGTGTGTGTGTGTGTGTGTGTGTTTAATAACTGTCTCAACTACTGTACAGGACTCATACAAAATGACTGGTATTTTTCTGAAACTCAAATGAAATGGGATCTCTCCCATCTCTTCTGTCAGATCCGAGCCCATGAGCCTTAGAGTCAAGGAGTCCCTCAAGCTAAATTGCCCCCGAAGCAGAAATCAGAACTGTGGCCCCCTCTACTCTGCGCCGTCCATTCCTTTATGGGAAAGCTCCATGGGAACCTCACGTCCCGTGAAAGGGTTTCCTGGTCTTAAAGTGAATAAATTCCCCTGTTCTAACAGAGAAGCTTAATGTGAACCATGCATTTCCTAATGTCCCAAATGAAGTGGGTGTCCTCCGGAAGGCTGGTGTCTGCAGACCTGAACTTGACTTTAATATATCATTTCATATAAGCCCCTGGCTCTTAGGCTTTCTATCCCTGCCTACACTGCTGGCCAGTCTGGAAACACGAAGGGAGAGGGGCCATCTTGAGTATGACATAAAGAGCCTCAGAGGACACCTACAGAAACACTATTATTTTCATTAAAACTGTTCTTCTCCAAGCAAAATAGTAATATGTTTGAACATTTGTAGCGTTTAGAATTCAAATGGGCAGAGCATTCAGAAACAAAAAGGCCCCTTAACGAAGGTGTAAATTGTCCCTTTTGAAAATGACTTTCTCTCCTTGCCTGGTACCCACAGTAATGAACACTCCCACCCAATCAAACTATGAAAACAGAATTGGAGCTGTGTCAGCAACTTGGCGGCAAATAAAACTCAAAACAGGTCGGAGCACACGCTAGGAATCCGAAATAAGGTGAGGAGCAATGCTTCAGCTGCGAGCTCTTCAGCCTGTGGAAATAATAGAGCATAATTTAGTAGAAGAGGAACGAGGGAGTCAGCACACGCAGGGGGGAAAATGACAGAAGTGGGAGAAAAGAAAGAAAAAAAGAATCGCAAACCTGCAAGGGGTAGAAATGAGTATGGACGATGGATATCTGGTCCCTAGAGAAGACGGTCCCAGGCTGGTCAGAGAAGCACCCAGACAGTGAGGACGGTCTGATTGGGTTTCATATCAACCGTTCCTTCTGTTAAATTTTTAAGGTGTGGACACTGGGTGCCTGAGGCAACACTGTAGTATAAGCATCTGTGTCGTTAAGGTGTGATTTCCAAGGAGACCAGAAAGCAGGATCCAGGGTGATCCCAATGGTGTTTAGTCACCTAGTGACTAGGATGTTCAAGGGCAGTTTATTAGTGGAAGATGGTCCCCTAAACCTTAGCCACACTTGCACATCAACTCTGTGATTATCCTGGCTTACAGCTGACATGTCAGCTCATGGGGTCCGGTCAAGCGGGGCTCCTTTGCTTCTGCGACTTCATCAAGATATTTGTAAATACTGACGCTCCCTGTGAGAAAGACCTAAGCCCGCCAAATAACAAGATGCAATAAAAACTGTGGGCAGGTTTCCAGCCTGCTATTTTATCTGCAAAGAACTTACCAAGACAGTTATCTCAAATACCAGTCGGCACATTTACTTTCCCTCTAACTCAATTAAAAGGTGTTTTTCTTAAATATTTACCATGGAAGTTAATTTCTCTTTGTACTTTACTTTCCGTGGCTAACCCTTAAAAACTTGAGATTAAGGGAAGGAGGTGGCTTTTTTTTTTTTTTTCCTACTGCTCCATTCACACAGGGGAAAAAAGAAGTCAAAAGTTCGATTTTGCCCATTCACCCATCTTAAACAACACCACTGCCTGATTAGGACGAGTGGTGGTCCTCACAGAAGCCTCACAGTCCGTGCATGCTCCGTGAAGATGTGTTAGAAATGAGAAACAAAAATGGACTGATTAACTTGGCCTCTAGTTGTGCCCCCCTGCCCCCACCTTCTTGATCTTGAAATAATCACTGTAAAAGAGAAACCATGAATGCGTTGTTGAAGTCAGCCCCTCCTTCCCACCTGGTCAGTCCTTTCTTATTTTCTGCACATGATGGGTTCATTAGATGGAATAAAAATCTATTTTATTAGGCCTGTCTTCGCTTCTGCCTGCCAGAGCGCCTAGCCTAAGTTTGACCATTTTGCGTTCATCTGAGAGAACTGCCCTCCGGCCCGTTTGCTTCATTCCGTACTCACAGAGCTGTGTACATTCAATGATGCTGTCAGACGCTAGCTACTGAGACCATTCTTGTACACCTTCCAAACTGGTGTGGGGGTGGAGAGTGAAAACGGAAAGTTCAGCTGCTGCCCGGCCAGTGGTTTATAGGTCATCAGCTACTCACCTAAGCCCATATTTTCAGGTGGATCCACCAGCTCTTGTGTGATTATTCATGTCTTATTAATTTCCCAGCCCCTGTGCTGATCTTGCAGCATTTCTTTCTCCTTACTCTGTGCCCAGCAATTGTTTTACATGTTTTAAATTTTTGTTTTAATAGTTTTCTTGGAGTGGTGTGTGTGTTCTCTGCTTTAGCTGCTGTTATTGTTATTGCTGTTTGTTTATTTAAGAAAGAATCTCATGTAGCCTAGGCTGGGTTTGAACTCACTGCATAGCTGAGGATTATCTTCAACACCTAATTCCCCTGCCTCTGCCTCCAGTGAGCTGGGATTATAGGTGGATGCCACAGTGCCTGACTCGTGGGCTTGAAATCGAAAGCTCTTTGAAGAAGTTATGTTCCTGCTGCCTTCTGCTAAAAGAAAAGAGGGTGCTGAGTTCTCATTAACCAGAATCATGCTGGATAAGTGAGGTGTGTTCTGGATACAAGGAACCCAGTGCTGACACTGCTAGGATTTATGTTCAGTCCTCCAACTCAAGTGTACTCCCAAGGACATCCAGACAGGAGGAGTGCAGTTCAGCTCTTACACCTTTCCTACCAGAAAGAACAAAAGGGCCCCAGACGTTGGTACCTGGTTCACCCACTCCTGAGCAGCAAGAATACTGTAAGACACTTAAAATTCGAGGGCCTTAGTTTCTCCATAGCCCAACCTACAATGATTATTTCTTGTCTGTCAGGACTAGGACCAGGCTTGAGGGAGTACCTGAGACAGAATCTGTCCTTAAAAATCTGGCAGTGGCTGTGTGGGATGCTTTTTCTTATGAATGGGATACAGAAATAGGCTCTGGGAGATCTGAGGTCAGAAGTACAAATTTGGGGGTAAGAGGGATCTCAACACAGAGGCTTATAAGTAAGTGCAATCTTTCAAGAGGCAAGAGGAGCTTTCAGGCACAGAAGGGAAGTTGGGGGAGAAATCCCAGTGGACAGGAGGACAATATGCCAAAAGAAAAACCAGGAGATAGGACTCAGAATGTCTGGGGCAAAGGGAGTTATTCAGCATGGCCAGACTCGAGGATACAATGTGAGTTCCGTCTAGTGTTCACATTTTTGACTAGAAAGAATAAAAATGACCCAAGATTTGGTACCTGGCTCACCCACTCCTGAGCAGCAAGAATGCAGTAAGGCACTTAAAATCCCTGGGCCTCAGTTTCTCCATAGGCACACAGGATGTTGTAATTCTACCCTAGTACTGTCCTGAAAATCATCAGGAAGCCACATCGGCTGTCTGTCTAAGTTTACCCGTTTATTATTTGCCTTTGTGTGAGGTGTGTCCTTATCATAGACCAAAGGTTCCAAAGGCCAGTGGCCCAGCAGGTAGCACAGAGGTAGTAAGAGAGCCAAACGGAAGCACTCGGTGGAGTGGATGACATACACTAGGCCCCTTAGGCCAGAAGAGCCACAAGATCCTAGATTTCAGATTGCTAAGAAATGTGCAGTACAGATTCCCTTCTGAAATGAACGTCTCTAGCATCTGTGACCTGGAATTGAGAACATGACAGAGTCTAGGCCGTCCATGTCCATGGGCAGCCAGGTGGAGACCTTTGATCTTGTTCTTATGGAGTGATGGGTCTATACAGGGCAAAGCTATGGTTGTTTCTGGTTCTTAGCAGGGTGGTTGGAGGACACCAACTGGCCACATGCAAACACCAGGCCAGGGGTGAGGAAAAGCAGCCGGTGAGGCATTCAACGGTGCCAAATTCAAAGACTGACCCCGTATCTTCTGCTCAAGCCCAGGAATGAAAACTTTTCAAAACTCAACTCCAGCCAGATGCTCCTGGGAGAGGAGAATCCTTGAGGGGGAGGGGGGAAGAATCTGCAGTCTGTGAGGGGCAAGGTTTGCCAAGCTATTAAACAGCAAGTTACAATAGGCCAGTGCAGAGATCACAGACACGGGGATAAATGTACACTCATCTATACGGGAAACTTTGATGCTTTCAAATGCTCCCCACCATCTAAGGAGCAGGCAGCAGGCATCGCCTACATACCTCACAGCAGTCTACCTGTCTGGGTGTTTGGGCTCAACTGCAGGAAGCTCTTTGAAACCAGGCTGAGGCATTTCAAACAATTCTGTTTGACTATCTAGCTTGTATATTCTGCTAATGCCCCTTTTTGTTGTTGCTAAATTGGCTTTCTTTTCTTTTTTATTTATTTGTTTATTTATTTTTTAACTAATTTTGGAATCTCCTATTAAGCTGGGTGTCTGCAAAGTGACAAAGCTAAGATGCCTTTTGACTATCTTGGGTGAATTAGCACACACACACACACACATACACACAGGCAAACAGCTTACCCACAACCCTAGGTAAGGAAGGAGATAAATTAGACTGAGAGATCACAAGTATGTCCAACAACAGCCCAGTAAAAAGTGCCAAATGTCTGAACCATTTGACTCCTGCTCAGATTATTTCCTGACGGTTTAGGGAGGAATGTTTGTAACTTTTTATGAGTAATAAATAAACTGGGAGCTACTCATTAAAGTCTTCTAAATTATAGACAGGACAGGCGAATTTCTCCTTTTCAGAAGAATAGGGCGACCTGAAACTGGTCCCCAGCTTCAGCCTGTTTTCTCTTTGATTCTCTTTTCATTTCTTCTCCGTTACCGAGGGAGGGAAATAGCAATGTTAAGGAGTTTATCCCTTCCCTAGTGCTTGGAGCCACAGTTCAGGTAAAGATGAGGAAGGGCCCAATGTGGGGGCGCTCAGCTGCCACAATAACATTTGGGGAAATGAGGTAGGAAGATCTTCAGTTCCAGCCGGAGCTTCACTCTGTGAGATCCTGTCTCGACCCTCTAGTGATCCCTGCAAATAAATCAGGGTGTCCTGGCCACTGAAATCATGGAGTGGAAACCCAGCGGTCTCCAACGTACTCTCTCCTGTCCATCTTACACAGGCCTTGCTCATCTTGCCCCAGTTTGCTTCTCACAGTCGAGACCTATGTCCTGGCAGTGAGGAGTCAAATGGAGGATTTGAGAAGGTGGCTTCTGTGAGTCAGGGCTTCAAAGCTATTTCCTACAAGGAAAGAAAAAAAAAAGTCTCTTTCTGCTAATGTTGCAGGAGGTGTGGTAGCTTGGCTATCTCTTCTAACAGCAAGTTGATTGTGGGGTGTGGGAATCTTACACAAGACCTAACCAAGCCAGAGAGGATTAGCTTTAATTTCATTCAAAACCTGTAAGGAGAAGGAAAAGACTGCCTGTGCCCTGAGGCAATGCTTAGGAACAGGTAGAAGAAGGCAGAATCCTGTTGGGGAGTGACAGACCATGATTCTGAGCTCATCCCCAAGGCTCCCAGGCCAGACTCTGGGTACATGTTGGGCTTATTTTTATCTGGCTTAGTAATAGATCTTGGGAGCAAGAGACACTAGACCTAAAAGATGAGCCGTTGATAGGAAAGTGTTGAGAGAAACTGAAGTTCTTCACAAAGCCTGCTTGGGAGAGAAAAGATGGAGTAGAGGAGGGAGGAAGGGATGACAGGAGGGAGGAAAGGAGCCTTGGAAGGGCTGGGGAGATGGGTGCATGGGTAAACTGCTTGCTGCAGAAGCCTGTGGACCTGAGTTTGGATTCCCAGTCCTGGCATAAAACTCCAGGTGCAGTGGTGCACATGTGAGGTCCCAAGAGTGAGTGATGGAGGCATGTACTTCTCTGCATCCAGCCAGCCTAATTGATTTGGCAGGATGTAGGTACAGTGTCTCTGTACAGATACTCTGTCTCAAAAATAGTAATAAGATAGGATGGAGAAACATAAAGGAAAAAAACCTGACTCTGACCTCTGGCTTCTACATGTGTGCATACATACATGTGCATGCATATGTCTAACCATTTCAGAGGCTAAAAACATACCATGTATAATGGACTCTTCCTTTTTAGGAAACCATCCAGACTCTTAATGTGGGCACTTCTAGTCCTCAACTACTCTGTCACCCAAAGGGAAATATGTCACCAACATTCAAACTGAGTCCAAACCAAGGGAACATGGGATGCTGTCTTGCAGGCATGACACAATCTAGACCATTGGTTCTCAACCCATGGGTCATGCCCCTTCGAGGGTCGAATGACCCTTTTACAGGGGTTGTCTAACCGTCAGAAAACACAAATACTCATTATGATTCATGACACTAGCAAAATTAGAATTTTGAAGTAGCAGCGAGGAAAATGTTACGCTTTAAGGTCACCACACACAAGGAACTGTAATAGAGGGTCACAGTATTAGCAAGGCTGTAAACTGCTGTTCTAGACTGACCTCTTTCCTTTGAGGCATGCCACCACCCAAGGAGACAAACTTCTGGTGCTAGATGTAGGAACCACCCCCAACTAAATGGTGGACACATTTTAAAGTGTTCTTTTATAGCAAGGCATTTAGGACCCAGTGTAAGAAAGAGCTAGGATCATAAGGCAGGGTGTGTGTGTGTGTGTGTGTGTGTGTGTGTGTGTGTGTGTGTGTGTGTGTGGTGTTTCATGCAGGCAAGGGTGTCAAGGCATAGCTTTATCAATGGGTGGAATTTCCTGTAAGTAGAAAGATAAATGAATTAGTAACTTAGAGTAATTTTTAAAAAATACATATCGAGATGAAAGCCAGGATAAGTTTGATCCCTTTTAGCCAATGAAGTATGATCTCTAATTAGGTTTCCACGCAGACGATGTAGACCTAGAGTACATTTCTGAATCTAGTTGACCTTTTCAGCTGGGAAGCCAAATAATTTCCATTCCATGCTCTTTAATTCTGGAGGAATTTCTAATTTGTTGCCAGAGATAAAAACTCACTGCAAACAGGGGGGAAGTAGTTTGAAATAGTCCAGCGTTCCATTTATAGAAAGAATATTAAAATTTTAGATCTGAGAGAACCCTCAGAGACCATTTTCTTCAATCCTCTTATTTTACTGATAATAAAACTAAGGACCAGACAAAAATCAAAGACTTGCCCAAGGTCACAGAGGGACTTAGGATCCAGGACTGAACCCACAGCTCCTGCTTCTTACTCCAGAAGGGCTTATCAATTTACCCACTAGGTGCTTCCCCCCACCCTCCCCCCTCTCTCTCCCCCTCCCTCCCTCTCCTCCCTCCCCCTGCTCCACCCCTCTCATGTCCATGTTACTGAAGTAAACGTCCCTTGCTGACCTCTACCATCAGACTTGCTTGAGGGAAACTTTCACAGGCCAACACCTACCCTCTTGCCTTTCTTAATTTCTTTTGGAAATTGTCTATTCTCTCACCTTATTAATGTTAAAACAAAACGGGCTCTTTTATTGCCACAGGCAGAAGGGAAGTTAAATTCTTGATGGAGACAAGTGTCTTCCCTTGTGAGAGCAAGTAAATTAGTTCTGAGGTCCTCTCACTCACCACAACTGTAATGAGAGAGACACCAGCCCTTCTTCATTAATGAGATGCCAATCACAAAGGGAGAAGTCACACAGAGCCTTTGTGGAGGGGGTGGGGGAGTGCTGATTGGCACAGTAGTGAGAAGGTAGGAAGCTGAAAATAAAAGCCCCCAGAGGTTGAAAAGCACACGTGGATGGTCTCACATGGAAAGGGCAGGTCTGAGGAGAGCTCACTGTGTGCACGAATGGGCAAACAGTGTAGTTTGCGGAAAATATCCTTGAAAGTGAGCCAGAGGATTGGGGAGCTACCCTCTGGCTGTTTTCCCAGCCATGTTTCCAGAGACAGGCTTGTGTTAATCCTGTGTCCCACTCTGGGACCCCATCTGATCAGTTGACAGTTTTTAAGGACGGCCTGCTGGGATGTAACTTGTCTCCACCCTGCCTTTGATCTTGTCAAGAGTTTAACCTGCCAATTGTAACCTCTCAAACTTAGGGGACTTTCTGTAGAAAGTTAAGGAGGACCTTGCAACTAGGAAAGTCTTATTACTAGAAACACTTTTCCTCATAGGAGACACTGGTCTTAAGAGTTAACCCAAGGACTGTGTGGCTGGGCAGTGGAGACATCTAAACCATGTTTGGTCCTTCCAAAAGTTTAAGATGATGCTGGTCACCTTTAACTCTCAGCTACACTCTGTCTGTTACCAAAGTATTAGGGGGAATTTTCTATGTGACTTTCCTGATGTAGTCAGTTGTCTGAATCTGTAGCCCATCTTCATGTCCGTGGCTTGATCAAACACACACGTTATTGAAAGGAATAGGACTTTCAATTGAAATTAGATGCCTTTCCCCCAGTTATCACTGGGCATCTCTTCCTGCAAGTGTTTATTAATTAATTATTTTTATGAAAATGGGTCTATGTGAAGGTTAAGAGACTTTCAGCATTCACAACAACTTAATAAAATGTCTGAGCACACAATTAAGCATGCCTATGTCCTTCAAGAATCAGGTAGCAGAAGTTCTAATTGGTAAAGCAGCATCTTGAATGTCATTTTCTAAACCCATTAGACTATGTCTAACAGAGAAAGACCAGAAGCAGCCACTTTACAAAATACCCACAGTGTCCCTCCTGGAGATGTAATTTCAGGATAGCAGTTAGATACTATTAAACTTGTATCTGTAACAAAGTGTAGTTCCAAAACCACAATTGCTCCAAATCCAATTCCTGTGAATGTATGTACACACATTTATAATAGTGGTAGTTAGTAGTGTGCAAGTAACATGAACACTTCATCATTGTGTAGTGTGTATGTGTGTGTGTGTTTGTCTAGGTGTGTGTGTAAAGGTGTGTTTTGTGAAAGTGTGTGTGTAGGTGTGTGGGGAGAGGGACAGAAAGAGAAAGAGGGAGAGGAGGAGAGAGAGAGAGAGAGAGAGAGAGAGAGAGAGAGAGAGAGAGAGAGAGAGAGAGAGAGAGAGACCCATGCAGAGGCCAAAGGACAATCTTGGGCCTCATTCCTTAAGTGCTACCCACTTGCTTATAGTTTTGAGACAGGGTCTCACAAATCTGTCACTTGCCAGTTAGGTTAGGGTGACTCCCAAGAAGCATCAGGGATCTTGCCCATCTCCAATGACAGGCCACCACACCCGGGGTTTTGTTTCGTTTTATTTTGTTAAAGTTAGGTTCTAGAGGACAGAACTGAATTCCTCAGTTTATCTAAGGCTCTGTCTCCCAGCTCACCATGAGCCTTCTTAATCACACTCAGCCACAGGCACAATGACGGGTCCCGTTCGGGCTACACTTCCGGAGATGTTGACACTTAGGCTGGACAACACGGAACCCTCCCAGCACAGCAGTCCCCAGGTGTCTACAGTAGCACATCTGTACATTGATGGTTTTGATTTCCCAACACACAGAGTTCAACTTAGAAAAAACTGGGTGTTTTAAAACAATCCAGGTGAGAGCTGAGAATCCTCTTCCAGCTGCCTGGTCTCCCTCATTTGGGGAAAACCTACTTTGGAAAACATGATGAGGCTCAGAAAAGGAATCCCATTCTTCACGGAAAGCCAGAAGAAAAATCAGCAGAGGAATGAAAAGCTTCAGACAGCCACCTGCTTGTTGATTTGTTTGTTTGTTGTTGCAACTAAACTTATTTTTGCCTTGTGATGTTTTTATTTCTATTGGAAGTTGATGTGTCAACTTGTATTTGCCAAAGCCCTTATTTATTTATTTATTTATTTATTTATTTATTTATTTATTTATTTTATTTATTTATTGATTATCCCTTTTAATATCCTCCTTAAGTTCTAGACACCTGAAATTTAATTTTTAAAATTCTTACAAGTGTTGTGGATTAATTTATCTTCACAAAGTGTCAAAGAAATGACTAGACTAATAATACTCTCTCCACCCACGTTCCTGTGTGCATGCATGCTCACACTCGTGTGTGTGTGTGTGTGTGTGTGTGTGTGTGTGTGTGTGTGTGTGTGTGCACGCGCTCGCATGCGTGTGCGTGTGCATGTGTTGCTCTGGACAAAGCCCTGGCCTTCTGAGGGCTAGGGAAGTACTTCCCACTGAAGCTTCCTTCAGCCCTGCTTTCTTTTTCTTCCTCACTAACTCCCATGAGAGGAGATAACCAAATGAAGCTAGAGTCCCTTGAATACCATGGAAATCCCTGTCGTATGCTCAGAAACATTTGGAATAAACAAACCATACAAGTGTACCACCTGGTTCATGGTCTTTTTAAAGATGATTTTGTTGGTTTTGTTAGGCCAGCCTTTCCAGATATCAATGTGAATGTATTAGTGTATCTAAATGGGCAGGGAGGAAAGCGAAGGGTTCTGGAGAAGGCTACAGAGAAGACAGAACTGTAGTCAGACACACTGGCATATCTCTGTGCTGATAAGAGTATCCTTTCTACAAAAAATAGAAACAATATTGGGGACTGAAAACAACAACATTAAAAAGGCCTGGGGTGCAACAACTTCTCAATGTTATGAAACAGGGTTGTCCAGAACTTTCTCAACCAGGACTCATAATAACACACTCACCATAAACTAATTGATGTTTGTGTTGCTGACCCTAAGGCAGGACAGAATCCTAAAGTGCCTTCTGAATCATCAAAGGGTGACTCACTACGTTCTGGGTGGTTTTCTTGTTGAGAGTATTTTATTGTATACTAATCCCTTGAAAATTGCTAACGCACCTGTGATTGGTGCCAGGGGTTTGGAATTAACTGCGCACAGCCATGGAGCTGGGGCTGAGACTTAGTTGGTAGAGTGCTTGCCTAGCAAGGCCAAAGCCCTGGTTCCATTCCTAGCACTGCATAAGAACAGTTGGGGTGGAATATGCCTATAATCAGAATGCTTGGGAGGTGGAGGTAGGAGGATCACAAGTTCAAAGTCACCCTGGGATATTTAAGACTCTTTCTATATATAATACATTCAATACATTAGTGTATTACATAAATATATAATGTATAATAATGTATTATACACACACATATATATATACATACATACACACATACATACATACATACATACATACATACACAAGCACATATACATACACAGATTAGTAAGTGGGGGTTCAGTTTCCACCTCATACCCTCTCTTCTCTATCCCAAAAGAATCCCATTGCTGCAGATGTTGGTCTCTGGGGAGGGTTTTTCCCAGCTCCTATCTCACCCCCTCCCACATGTTCTCTGTGCTGGTTGGAGCCTCACACACTAATCACAATCCCGTGTCTGAAACCACCTCTTGTGCCTGATAGAAGGGCCACAGAAAATGTGGAGCAGCCCACATAGGACATATGACCATTCTGATGCTTGACTACATTTCAATCTGCAAAGGCGGCAGCTTCTAGGGACTAACCACATTGGTATAAACACCGGGTCCCTCTGTGTGTATGGATCCAGCAACCCAGAATGCTCGATGAATGGGAACACCAATCACAGTCCTGACTCCAGGATCTGTAGCCTACTCTCTTTCTTTGCTATCCTGTAGCTCTTACTGGGGACAGAACCCTTGTTTTTTCATAGCATCACTATGTATCAGGTGAAAATGGCCTTCTTGTTCCTTGGTATGCTCTGTTTATATTTTAATACTGTTTACAGATGGAATATTCCATAAATATTTATGCAGTGTCTGTACAAAGGCAAGTCTTCGAAGAGCTCTTTATTAACAAGCTCCCTTATGGAAGGGTAGTGGCAGTAAGGGGGCTTTAATCCATCCTCCCAAACTTCTCAAACAAGGACCAAACCACTCTCTTAACATGGAAAGTCAGGGTGACCTGGGATTTGCCAGAGAAATTCACAACCCAAAGCATCAGCTAATGAATTATTCCTAGTCAATTAACAGACCAAGGAAACCCTCTCTTAGTCCCACACCAAGGCTCCTTTCATGAACAAACACTCATAATGCGGGCGGTGATCAGCTGGGTACCAGATGATGCTTAGCCCACATTGAACTCCCCCTCATTAGAAGAGTAAAAAAAAAAAAAAGCATTAAATCTCAGAGAGCTTGTAATGAAGCAAATAGAAGCCATGTTTTTAAAAGATTAAACTTTCAAATTTGGGTTTCAAATTTGAAACGATAAGCCACACGTACACATTTAAACATGTTGACTACTTAGTCATTGGTTTGAAGAGATGGTTGGTTTAATAAAGGGGCTTGTTGCACAAAAATGAAGACCTGAGTTTGATCCCCGGAACCCATGTTAAAAAAAAAGCCAAGAATGGTGCTATGTACTTGTAATCCCAGAGCTGGAGAGGGGAAGACAGGAGGGTCTCTGGAACATGTTTGTCAACCTGACCTGCTGAATGAGAGAGAGCTCTGGGCTCAGCAAAGGGACTCTGTCTCAAAAAGAAGGGGTCAATGACTGAGGAATACACTGAAGGGTTAGTTATCACTTTCATAGGTACACACACGCACGCGGGCGCACACACATACGCACACACCTATGCATTCATGTAAACACAAACTTACAGGCACATTAATGTGAACTGAACCGCTCTCTCAGTCAGGTAAATGTATCTACTGTCAAGCCTAATGACTGGAGTTCAATGCCCAGGATACACTTGATGGAGGGAGAGACCCAACACCCAGGTGTTGTTCTCTGACTCCCACAAACAGGTCTTGGTACACATGTGCCAATATAAATGCACAGGCACATGTGTGCACTGGCAAATGCACATGCATGTGAGCATACACACATACAAATAAAAAAAATAAAAATGAAAAATTTTGAGTTATTGCATGATAGGTAAGTCCAAGATAGCATTTAAGTAAATCAAGCAAGTTTTTGTGTATTTCCTTGAGAGAGGAAATCAAATTGCAAATAGTAATTTCCCTAGATTTTTGCATCAGATATGATAAATTCCTTCCTCTCAACAGATCACCTCAACCAGCACTAACATTTGGGCAGGAGGATGAAAAAGCGAGTGAAGTTGGCAGGCACTGTGACCCACCGGGCATTGTTTGGCAGACACTTCACTGAGGTCTACCTGGGACTGGTAACCAGAGAGCAGGACAATGTCAGATCACATTAGAAGCAGATTTCTTTGTGTCTATGGGTAAATCCGAGAAGGCCAGTGTTAGGGATCAGGAGCTGAAACTGCAAAGCAAAATATAATCCTGAGGGTAGAAGGCTGGTGGGTCCTCCTTCCAGCTGCCTGGCTTCTTCATGAGAACCTCAGCTGCTACAGAGAAAGGTTACTCTTCCTTTCCTGTTGGGTGATCAAGCCCTCACTAGAAGTGGGCCCTGTTCACCACACCCTGAGTTCCAGCTGAGGGTCTGCAGTAAGAATGCATGGGCTCTCAAGGAAAGCTTATTGGAGTCTCTCAACTTGAAAAGTTTTGTGCATGGGTGTGTGTGTGTGTGTGTGTGTGTGTGTGTGTGTGTGTGAGACATTGGACTTCCCACAGGCTTCCTTCTGGCCTCCATAGGGCTAAATTTCATGGGTCCTCTCAGGCCTTCCTGGGGGAAATATTTCTTAACAGAGTGAGGTTTTGTTCCATGAAGTTGTAATGACATGTGACTGCTGAGTTACCATGGGGACACTGATCGGTCCTGATGAAAGTTCATGTAGCCTTTGTTTGTGTGAGGAGACAGTCCAACTAAAAGTTAGCAAGGAGAAATGCCACCAGACTGTGATAGAAGGACTAGTTTCCTTCTCAGCTCATCTATGAACTTGCAATGAATGTCAGATCTCTTGACCACTCTGAATTTCAGTTTCTCTGTCAAATGATCCCTGTCTAGTATGTCCTATCAGCCTTTTAAGGGTCTTAATGAAGAACAGAGAAACCGGGGTAGGGTGGTGAGAAAGCTTATTAATCTATTTTAATTACCAGCTATAATTTTTTGCACTTAATTAGCAGGGTACTGGTACAGGTAACTTGTGAATGACCATGTTGAACTTCTGAGACCCATGCCTGTCTAACCTGTGACCCACTGTCTGCATGTAACCCAGGCTAGCTCACATCACAGCCTAGCACAAGATTACAGACTTAATTAAAACATGATTTCTTTTTAGTTTTTTTTTTCCCTATAACCCAATCACCTGGTTCTTCAAGTGTAAACTGTGTATAAAACCATATTACATTACAGTATCATAAAGGCTGGACACACCCGTGGACCAATCAGAAAGCATCATTTTAAATGTACCAGCCAATGGCAGGGAGAAAGGAGAGAAACAGATCAGCTGGACTCACCCATGACCACTCTGACATTAGCACAAGTCTTTGAGAGATGGCTGATCCGTTGCACTCTCTGCTGCCATAGAGATGAAAGGAAAACTCCTCCCCTCCCCCTAATTGTTCTTGACAACAGAGGCCTGAAACAAGTTGAGATGGATGAGCAAGATGTCCTCAGATGACACCCGAGGTGTAAATAAATCACTGGGGCTGGTGGCAGCTGCCCAACAGTTCCCAGCAACTCCAGGCTGAAATTGTGAAGTTTTGTTGACCAAAACACAGAGTGTGGTACAGAGGGCTTAGTGTGCTCACAACCTGGCCACTGGCCACTGCGACACTGAAAAAAGAGAGGCACAGAATAGGTGAGTCTGGCTTTTGTACCTGACAGGCATGGGGAGCCTGTCAGAGGGGCTCATGTCTCTGAATGCACGGAGCATTTATCGTACATCCACTTCGTCCTCGGACTGTGTTAGACCACAGAGGAGAACAAGCAGAAGCACCTGGAAGGTGCTTTGAGAAAGAAGTCAGAAGTGCTGCAGATAAACTTGAGAAGTCACTGGTGCGTGGTCCAGAGGAACAAAGTGCGGCCTGCGGAGTGACATCTCTGTCAACTTAACAGACCCTGCGCACATAGGGACCAGGACCCCTTGAAAAGACTGCTCGGGTGATAAGAGATGTCTATCTGATTGACACTAGATGCTCCGGATCAGCCATCTCCATAGGAATGACCCTGGAGTTCTAAGAGTAGCAGCGGTAACTTGGGGGTTGGGGATGAGGAGAGAGAAGGAGAAGAGGCAGAAAGGCTCAGGGCAAACATGTAAAGTTTTTATGCACAGGACGCTCTCAGAGTGTCAGGGACCGTGTTGTACCCTGGAGTCACTGTGGACCAAAAAAAAAAAAAAAAAAAAAAAAAAAAAAAAAAAAAAACAGCTTAAGCAAAAGATGGAGGTTTGGCTAGAGGGATAATGGCTCAGTCAATATTTAAGTGTTTGCTTTTCAAGTATGAGGACCTGGGTTCAGTTCCCAGAGCCAGTATAAAAATACCTGGCATGGCATTGGTCCTTCAGAATCCCAGGGCAAATACTGAGGTGAATCCCTGGGATTCTTATGACAGCCAGCCTAGAGTCCTCATGAATTCCAAGGAGAGACACTGATTCAAAATGCAGGGTGGTAGCTCCTTAGAAATGACAGGCAAGACTGAGCTTTGGTCTCTTATGTGTGTGCACGTGTGAGTGCATGCTCATTCACGCCCACCCCCCCCACACACACACAGCTAAGATAGAGAGTTCTTGATAGTATGTAGAACTGACTAGTCAGCTATGCAGAACTAGGAGCCCTGAGGAGGTTTAAGGACTCATATAAGGACACATGAGGAAGGGAAAAATTGACAATGCAGAAGAGAGAAAGGACAGTCGATGGGGATGACAGCTACAACTGTGTTCAAGAAGAGCACAGAGCCAAGATGAAGGAGGAGACAGAAACTTAGAGCCTCCCGCAGGCTCTCCCAGCCATTTTTAAATTTGTGAGCTCATCTGATACTAATTTTTATGGAAATTTTTAATCATCTGATCATTTTGCATTTACACGGAAAGTAAAGTAATTTAATGTTTTTTAAATATATGCCATTTAAGATAAGTATATATTAAAAGTTTCATTACAAAACTAATTGAATACAATATTTACTAATATTCATGGATTATAATAATAAATTTTGAATGAGTTTCTTCTAACAAGTGATGCACATGATTTGATTTACTTTAATTATGTAAATAATGGCAATTTATAAAACATACTTTTAAATGACATCCAGTAGCATGCTTAGCTTGGAAACCAAACAAATATTAAACTTTAAGTCAGTATTTAATTCTCTATCATTAACAAAACCAGACTAATCTGCTTTTAGAACTGAGCAAGAAAACCTTGTGTTTTGGGCAAAATAAAAATGTAACCTTTTTTTTCTCATTTAATTTTATTTCTAATCAGCAAAATATAAGAACATCTGACCACTATTGGTAATACTTCTGTGAAAATCTATAGAAGCCAAATTGGGATGAGTAACACTATATTTTCTTATATTTATATCTTTTGACAAAGCTGGTAATGGGGGATGTGAGAGGCAGGGAGAGTCCTGAAACTTGGTGATGAAAATCTTCCAATAACTGGCTGAAAAGATAGCTCAGTGGGTAAAGAGCAGAACTCAGATCCCCAGCCCCATGGAAAGCCACCTGTGCCCACAGCACTTAGGCAGTGAGTCTCAGGCCAGCTAGCCTGGCTTCTGTAATCGTGAGCCAGAGACCTGCCTCCAACAACATGAACAGTCAGGACTGACACCAGGTTGTCCTCTGACTTCTCTGTGTGTTCCATGGCCCAGTCATGCCCACATCTACACACACACACACACACACACACACACACACACACACACACACACACATTTCTTAAGTCTTAAAATACAGTTGTCTCTCTATAAACTGAAGTTTTCACAACCTCAGATTGAACCAACAACAGATTGAAAATATTTGGCCAAGTGTTGCATGTATTGAACACATACCAACCTTTTTTGCTTATACAATACAGCCTAACATCCATTAGGCATTTACATGTAGTGTATATCAGAAGTAGTCTAGAGTGTCTTCTATAAGAGGCTTAGCATCCTTAGAGTCCTGGAGCCCCTCCTCACTAATCCCAAGATGTACTGTTAGCTGTAGACTTACTGTCATTTCAGAAATTTGCTATTCAACTTGGCCAAGAAGCTGTTGGTAAGGGGAAATCAGCCAGCTTAATCAATGAAATGGCTAACAAACAATAAAGCGTAACTGACATGGTTCAATTCTAGCCACGGGTGGTAGCATTTACATCTCTTTTTATAATGGAAAATGAATACAGGACCGTGGACAATTGAATTCTAGTCTCATCATTCATGAACATGAATTGACATGGAGTTATGCAATGGCTCTGGGCTTAGTTCCCCATCTGTAAAATAGGGGTAGTTGAAGTCTCTGCTCTCTCTGTAGATATGAGGGCCAAATTTTGTAAGCGTGCGTGAAGGAAGCAGAAGACAACCTCAAGTGTCATACTCAGGAATGCCATGCCCCTCCTTAGTGATGGGGCCTCTCATTTCCCGAGAGCTCACCAAGTAGGCCAGAGTAGCTGCCAGAGGAGCCTAGGATTTCCCAGCCTGGGTGCAGGCAGCACACAGAGCTCTGTATGTGGGTGCTGGAGATCTGAGCTCAGGTCGTCATTTTTGCACAGCAAGCACTTTCCCCACAGCGCGGTCTTTCCATCCCTGGTTGTGAGACTCAATAGCAATGGTAGATGAAGGGTGGTGGGGTCAGGACTTTGTCCATCCCTCCCGACAAGGCAAGGTAACTATTTATGTTTTTATCCCCAACTGGGACCTGAGCGACTTGGGCAGAGAGCACCTCAGCTGATAAACTCTGCTCTCAGAGATTTGTGTTCAGTAAGAACAGAACTCACTCAACTCCCTTCTCCCCCAAATTTCCACATCACCAACACTTCCTTCCTAAGTCTTAGGCCTCTGGCAGGCTCCTGGATTCCATTTTTCTGAGCTGCTGTCACATAGTTTTAAAAACCGGAAATGATATTTGCCTCTGCTGCTATGGCCATGGCTTCCAGAGTAAAAAACCAAAGCAACTTTTTAATGTTTCATTTTTATAAGGAGCCATAAAGAAAAAAAATCATAAATGCAGGTCTCAAACACCTTAGACTGTCCTCTGTCAGCTGGACATAGCTTCAGAAAGTAGACGGAAGTTTCTGGAAGTTTCTTTCTCTAGACACAGGAAGCGTATTTGCTCGGTTGGTGGTGACTCACCGCCGCCTGCACCAGGCCTGGAGACAGAACCTTTACTATTTACTGTGCTCCTCTTTCGTTTACAAGGTCAGACTGTATGTTTTGGTTGTTTTCCCAGCATCGCTCTACTGACCGACTTCACTCTAATCCCCTGATGTCACTTAAATCTACTGGAGGCGGTGGGGGCGGGGACTCATCAGAGCACCAGTGACTGCCTCCAGCCCTTGTTCTGGGAGGCAAATTAATTTGACGCTGTTATGGCTGTTATGTAAGTGTGATCGTCCCCTCTAATCACATCACAGGACTGAGAGCTGCCAGAAATAACAGAAGGGAACATTCGAGATATCGAAGGGGAGCCACTAAAATAGATTGTTTATTTAGGTACCGAGTGGAAACGCTATTATTGGGAGATGCTAAACAACCCTCCTCTCACACATCCCTGTTTCACATACTGTGCCTCCAAGAGATATGAAATCAGTGCTTCCGATGGAGTAGGACGTGAGGGAACAGGAGGTGTCAGCGTAGCGGTGGCTTTGTGGGTGTCTGCAATTTCCTTCTGCACCTGCCTCTCCCATGAAGCTTCTCTCTTGGCCCAAAGTTCTTTCTTTTTATCCACCTCAGCCCTTGGCTGACTCTCCTGGGTGACCCTGCTGCCACCCTGCTTCCTCTTGTTCTTCTTTGAGTCCAATTGAGATGCTTCTTATCAGCTATGAGTCCAGGAGAAGTTCCAACTGTATGGCTTCCCCAGCTTCTAGTGCATGCTATGTATCTGTTTCTCTTTCCCAAATTCTTCCCCTGTTCCTTCTCGGACATGAGTCCACGTAAGGAGATATATAGTTCTGGTCTTACCTTGGAGTGAGTCTCATCATCATCTATAATGTGTTGTGTGTTGGAGTGTGGTGGGGGAACTGCAGGGATGTAGGGGTGCAGTGTGTGTGTCTTCAGGGTGTATTTATGTGAGGGTGGTACATGACTGCAGAGGTCAGAGGTCAACATTGGTTATTCTGTTTCCCTAGAAAATATTGTTTCTCTGAACTTGGAGCTCACTGATTCAGCTGGGCTGCCTAGCCAGTGAACCCCAGGGGTCCTCATATTTCTGGCACTCCAGCAAGGAGACTGTGGCCCATTGCCATGGTGCCTGGCTTTTGTGTGGGTTCTGGACATCTGAACTCAGGTCTTCATGCTTGAAGGAGAAGCTCCTTACCTACTGGCCAATTCCTCCAGCCCTGAAAACCACTATGGAAGTGGTTGAACCATTTGAACCATAGGCAGGCTTCAGAGAGGCATGTCATTACCATGGGCAGGGCGGGCTCTCTTCCAAGGATCTATGATACTCCCTTTGTTTCTTCTCTGTGCTGACCACTGCCTGCCTTGAAATGCTTTTGGGATGAACGCCACAAAGGAATGAGGTGATTCTCTTGGGTGGAAACAAGGGCCACACCCAAGGAGAGGAGACAGGGGGCATGAGTCTGCTTGTCACCCTTGACTGGCTTTGTTCATGGGCTCAGATGGCCTTGCCCATAGGACTTAGACCACAAAGGTAATAGCCATGCAACCCAGCCCCCCCCCCACACACACACCTTTTTTTGAAACAATGACTGATTCCCATTGCTTCTTTTCTTTACCATTCCTGAGTGAGATACAATATTTTTTTCAAATAAAATGAGAACATTGATTGTTTTCTGAATGCCAATTCAGGTTATCCCAGCAGTCTTTCACCTCTGACCTCCTTCTGGTATACATAGAGATCATGTCCCCAAGTGTCTGCTTCCCCTCAACGGGATGTGAACCTAGCTCTAGCTACCAGATCCCAGTGAGGCGTAGTATTTCTGGGCAATCAGGTCAAAAACTATGTTTGTAAGAATATATTGAAGATACTTAGAATTTTTTTCTAGAGAAAAATATCTGAATAAATATTTTCTATTCATTGCTTCTCAACATGCTCTTTTCAAGCTGGGGGTTTTAGGTAGCTTGTTGATGCCCAGTGCAATGGAACTGCTGGTTGGAAGATCAGTATCAGTATGTGTGTGAGCCCTCTCTCTGAGGCACACATTGCCTGGGATGCTGGCTTTGGAGTCAGGCTGTGTCAGTCTCTAGCTGTGTGACAAGCTACTTAACCTTCTTTGAACTGTAAGTCTGTCCTCTACAAGTGGGTTTGACAATAGTATCTATCTGTGGGTATACTGTAGAGACACTTTGAATTAAGGAACATAAAATATTTAGCAAATAGAAAGAGCTTGATTTGTGTTGCATAGTGTATGTATGTGTGTGTGTGTGTGTGAGTGAGTGAGTGTGTGAGAGTGTGTGTGCATGAGTGTGTAAGTGTGGTGTGAGTGTGTGTGTGCGTGTGTGTGTTGTTATTTAAATCTTCAGATACCTAGAATCACAGAGCAGTTTCATGATCAGTTTTACCCAGCACAGGAAAGTGTCTTTGTGTACAAATAAGTATGTTGGCACTTTTATCTGGAAAATTTCAGTCTAAATGCACTATATGCTGCAAACTTCATCCGTTAGGGCAAAGGTTACATAAATTGGTTACCACTCTAATATTCCTCTCTTAACTAGTACAAAAATAGCCTTTACATTAGCCTCTGAAAATAGCTAGGAGTTCAATATTTGAATATTTGTCTTAACTCCTCGCCATCACAGAATATTTGTTAGAGAAAAAGCAAAAGCCAGCATCCACAGAAATCTCATTAGTTCCCATTTCCTCAGTGCTTATGGCAATTTGTAGCAATTCCAACTTGTCCAGGCTGCATTAACTTTTATGTCTGTGTTTTATAGATATAATTTACTAGAAGAATTAATGGTGCAAATGAGATTGTAGGAAACACACTCAAAGTTTTAATGACAGCAAATATTTTCATAACAGAAATGGTCTATGTGAAAATAAAGGTAAAAATTCACATAGGGTTGTGGTTCAGTGAGGAAAGGTCTTGGGGCTCCAGAAACTGATTCAATGGAAAGAATCTTGGGCAGAAAGTTCAGTGTGTATGTGAGCCCCCACCTTTCTCCAGAACTACACCCCACAACTTCTAGGCAGGGTCTCTTAGAGTGACCTGTAGATATGTGTGTTTTTACAAGCTCTTAAGGTAATTCTTATGCTTACTAAAGTTTAGTGAGAGTTTCCATTTCTGCAGTCCTAGGAATCCAGCCTAGAACGTCTATGTGCTAGACACATATTCTACCACTGACCATCACCCCAGCTCCTATTGCTGAAGAAGAGCCACTAACCAGCATCTAGTAATGCATACATGTAATCCCAGTACTCAGGAGGCTGAGGCAGGAAAACTACTATGAGTTTAAGACCAGCCTGAGTCCCCAGGAAGCACTAAGACTTCCAGGGCTACATACTAAGACCGAATCCTTTTTTTTTTTTTTTTTTTTTTTTTTTTTTTTTTGTTAAAGTCAAACAGAAGAACACAGTATTGACAGCTGCTTAGAGCTTGATTAAAATGACCCAGGAATGTTTCCTCAGATAAACAGAATTACCCTGTGATGACAACCTCAAGTGGCCCTTCTCATAAAACATGCTTTAAGTAAAACTAGTCCCCTTGGTAATTCCCCCACCCACCTGAACCTGTTCCTGCCTTACCAACTGTTTCCTAGATTGCAACCCCTCCACACTTAGAAATCTTTACAGCCCACGATCCTCATGAAGAGACTGGAAGCTAAATAATGAGCCAAGTAATAAGGTAAATTGAGTCTCTCAGAGGCATGAATATAGAACTATTAAACCAGACTACTTCTCTGGAACAAGTTAGTCTAAGGGTCAGGCCAGGAGCCCAATAATAGTATCTGAGTTTTCTTTCCATTGCTGTGAATTTAGGAAGTGAAGAGGTTTATTTCAGTGTACAGTCCCAGGCTGCCATTGTAGAGAAGTCAAGGCAGAAACTCCAAACAGCCAGTCACATCACACCCATGATGAAGAGCGGAGAGTAAAGAATGGCATGCATACCACGTGCTTGTGCTGGACGGAATTCTCCCATTCTCATACAGTTTAGAAACCCCTGCCTAGGGAATAGTGCCACCCATACTGGCCTTTGCCTTCCCACATAAGTACTTTAATACGACAGTCTCTCACAGACATAGGCCATCCTAATATAGAAGATCCCTCATTAAGACTGTCTTCCCATGTTTTGTCAAGTTGACGACTAAAGCTTGCCACCACACATAGACTCGAGTCTTCGGGCTCATTCTTCACGACTGAGTTTAATGGCACAAATATCCTTATGTCTTTAGGCTAAGCATTCCTTACGTGAAACACTTAAGCCTGCAAGTGTTCAGCCTTCAGAG
This sequence comes from Micromys minutus, assembly GCF_963924665.1. Taxonomy (NCBI): domain Eukaryota; kingdom Metazoa; phylum Chordata; class Mammalia; order Rodentia; family Muridae; genus Micromys; species Micromys minutus. Next base: position 3,127,567 of record NC_137956.1, read on the forward strand.
TTTTCGTGGATGGGGATAGCTGTATGAATATTACCAGTTGAGAATCCCTAATCTGGGGGGAAAAACCCAAAAGAAGCTTTTGAATGTCCTATCAGTGGTTAGACATTTTAAAGTTTTCAAACCTTTCAAATTTGGAGATTTCTGATCAGTGGTGATTAAGATCTGCTAACCATATCTGTATTTAGGGAATATTTTTAAATCCATTTTCACATGGTCTCTACATATATGCACACCCCACTTTAGCCGATCACTTGTATGTACAAATGTTAGGCCAGTCTCTTTCTCAAAAGTAGCTTCTCTGTTCTTACTTCATAATGGCAAAGCCTGTGCAGCAAGCAGAAAGCTGACCCAGAAGTTTGCTGATGCTACTGGCTTCCAGAGATTAAGACCAGAGGTGAGCAAGCTTGCTTATAACAAATGCGCAGACTCTTGGCTATTTGCAATGTTTTAAACTTTAACAAGTGGGCAATGCAATATAAATGACGCTTTAAATTTTTATGCATTGGGTGGGAATCTATATTAATTATAAAACAAAAGGCCAAGTCCTAGAAACAAAGAAGATGATTTTTTTGTTGTTGTCCTTCCTGGGTTGCTTTCCTAAGAATCTGCTTCCTAAAGGAAAGGTGTGGAACGATATTCTCTGCTTACTTGATTTGAGGCTTCCCGGGACCTGGGACAGTTCTTCCAGGAGCTTGGCTGGACTGAGTCACAGATTCTGCTCTGTGGCTCTTACCTGGGTGTCTGAGACAACCACTTGTATATAGTCATTCCCTCTGCTCAAAAGCTGAGTGAAGCCTCACCCATTCCAAAGATGTCAGGTAAGCCAGGCAACCCAAACCACAGGGAGTTTATAAAGTATCTCTAGTGGGTGACTGCCACTTCTTCAGCGTTTTCTCCATATATTAGAAATATTTGTAGCAATTGAAGTGTAGCTTAACAATAGAATTCTTAACACACTCAAGGCCCTAAATTATACCCATAGCTACATGTGTGTGTATGTGTGTGCTCATGCATGTGAGTGGACACTTGCACACATTTTTGTACTTACCAGGTCAAAGTGAGGTGAACAAAACTTAAAGAGGTATGTCAGCTGGCAGGATGCCTCACTGGAGAAACGTGCCTGCTGCCAAGCCTGATGACCTGAGTTCAATGCGTAGAAACCAAACGGCAGTCAGAGGACCAGGCTCCTACAAGGCTGTCCTCTGACCTCCACTAGTGATGTGACACATGCAGGTTAACACACACACACACACACACACACACACACACACACACACACACGTCATTGAAAGGAGTAAACTTGCCCCTTTAACTTTGCTCTAGTTTTATTTGCCCAAACCTACCCCACAGAGAGAAACAGGCTATTTGTACACATTATCTCTCAGGGACTTTTCTGATGCTTCTTTGAAGCTGATGGATAGGAGTGTTGAGCATCTCATCTTCCAATTAAAACTATCTCCCTCCCCAAGTTGCCTCGAATCCAAGGATTCCAGCTTTTTATTTTTCACTCTCCTTTGAGGTTTTAAGCATCGCTGTTATCTGGGAGATGGGCCATAGTTTGCTCTTTTCTCCCTAACATAAATTACTTTATTGGTTTCTTAGGGATAAAAGAAAAAAAAATCATTGGTAAGCTTTGGTTTGAGCATGAGAATCTAGGAGCTGGAAAGATGGCCCACTGGGTAAGCAGAACTTACACAGAAAGCTTGGGGACTCAAGTTCAAATCCCCAGCCTTCACGTGAAAAAAAGCCTAGCATGCTCCAGGAGCATGTAACCTGGGCATTGACAGCTACAGCCAGACAGATTTCAGTGACTGCCTGACCAGGTAGCCTGGCTCAAACTTAACTTCCTGTTCTGTGAGAGAACCTCTGGAGGGTGGCCTAGGAAGAAATCTGACATCCTACTCTGACTTCTATATGAGCACACACATAAGCAAGCAACACACATTTACACGCAACACACATACATACGTGTTTAAAGTGTTTCTCATAATTCCTTTTATGTTTGAGATTATAATCTAATGACATCATTTCTCTCCCCCTTCAAACTCTCAGAAACCCCGCGCTGCTGGCTTTCAAACTCATGCCCTCTCTTTTCATTACTTACAGTTACAGGCATATTTGTAGATGTATATACGTATATAATCCCAGATGTAATGTGCTAAGTCCTTGTCAGCCTGGGCTGCTGCTGAGTTTTATTGGTGAGTCCTTCCTCCTGTTGAGATGAAAATCATTGAACAGTGTCTGAGGACCCACGGAAGGCAGTTTACAGGCGGACACTGTCATGAGTCTGTGAGTCGTGGCTTCCTGCTCTGTGCAGGGTGATTCTAATACTTCTCTATGTGATTCCAGTTTGTCCCCAGTAGACATCAGTCCCTAAGTCCCAGGCTTTAACTAAAAGGTGGGAAACATAGACAATAAATTTGAAATTATCCATCAAAAACTGTAAATCATTAAAGGAGAGTATTTAGCTTTGTGTAGTGAAATAGCTGTGTGGGTTTGGTGACCTGGGTTCCCAGAACTACTGCTGTTTGCTTTTAACTAGTGATACATACTTTTATCCTCTTAGCAATGAAGACATAGAGACATGGAGGTCTCTGGAGTTTGCTGGCCAGCCAAGGAGCTTAATTAGCAACTTCTAGTCTCAAAAAAAAAAAAAAAAAAAAAAAAGAACAGGCAATAAGGAACAACACTGTGGTTGCCTTCCGGCCAATACATACATACACTACCCACATATGAACTCACACACATAGGAAGACAAACACACGCACAAACCAAATAAAGACCTGCTTCATTCTCCAGGCCATTGAGAGTAAGATATCTTTAGGATCACATGCCTGCAGTGTGTGACCTGACCTACATATCATTCCTCCTCTATGTGTGTGTGTGTGTGTGTGTGTGTGTGTGTGTGTGTGTGTGTGTGTTGCTGCCAACACTTGACCTTAGCAGAGACCCAGTGCACAGCAAACCTAGGCCCAGAATCTTTTTCTCAGGGAAGTCTCTGGAATCTTCTGTCTCCTTAAGTTTCCCTTTCAGGAAGTTTTTATTTTCTCCCTGGCTAGGCAAGCAAGAATCCGGATCATGGATTGTGGGTACTTTCAGGTCATAGTACTTTCTCTCTTGCTCTTTCAACTTTTAACCATGTTTACACAGGGAATTCTGAAGGCAGCATGTATGGGTTCTTGAGGCTCTTAAACACACTCCACCCACAGAACAGTCCGAACCTGTGGCCATCGCTTGGGCAGGGCATACCCGAGTGTTCAGAATCTGACAGTCAAGACCTGGGCACCGAGCTGGAAAACCAAGCTTCTGTTCATTGAAGGAAGCCTCCACATGGCTCAGCACCCCTGACAGTTGCCAGCCTATAGTTTTCCAGCTGGGTTTCAACTTAACACCTTTTGAGTTGTTAGCTTCCAAGGGAATGCATTTATATGCTTTTTGAATCTGACTTTTGGATTCAAAAAAATAAAATAAAATAATGGAGCCCATGGGACTGTGTTGGACACATACTTATAAATCCATGAAGGCTTAGCCTACAGAAGCCACAGGAAATACTATGATATTTTCGAAAAGGTCAAGTTTCATAGATTCTGTGAGGCACTCAGCAGGTTGTAATTATTTCTTTTATTTAAAAGCCCTCCAGATACTATATTTTTTCCAGAGGGTCTGCAATTGAGGGTAATCCACATTTTTTTCATACTGTACATTCTTTTTGGCTGAGGGCTGGAAATACACAGGAAGTCAAGTGGCTTCGGAAGACTCAGCAGAAGCCAGGCTGTGAAGTCACTGGAGCAGAATGGGAAGTCTCCAGGTCTGCAGGGTTTGACCACCTCTGCCTGGCTCTATTTTTACAAGGAGGGGAAAAAATGAAGCAGGTGAACGAACACATTGATCGGTTGTGTTTTAACAGAAATCAAATGTCACCATGTCCGCAGGCGGGGCTCGGCAGCTGGAACTGCTCAGGAGGTTTAGACTCAGGACAACAAGACAGATGTGCTGAGGCGGCCAGGAAAGTGGGAAAGGGTTGCCTGTGTCTCCATTCAAGTTCTAGTGCTGCTCTGGCCCCAGCTTTTCTCTGGCCTGGCACAGGGTGAGGGCAGAGCTGCCCATGCCAAGGCCAAAGAAAGCAGCAGGCTTTCTTGTTTCCCAGACTCTGAGCTGTCTCTTAGGAAAAATCTGTGATGACTATTTGAAGACTCTTGCCTCAGAAGGAGTGAGGAAGAGAGGGAGGGAGGGAGAAGAGAGAGAGAAAGAGAGGGGAGAGAGAGAGAGAGAGAGAGAGAGAGAGAGAGAGAGAGAGAGAGAGAGAGAGAAGGAGGAGGAGGAGGAGGAGGAGGAGGAGAAGAAGAAGAAGAAGAAGAAGAAGAAGAAGAAGAAGAAGAAGAAGAAGAAGAAGAAGAAGAAGAAGAAGAAGAAGAAGAAGAAGAAGAAGAAGAAGAAGAAGACCTGAATATAAGACTTTGAATTTCATCAACTCAAACCAAAAAGAAGCAAACATCTGCCCAGCCTGGCCTCCTTTTCATAGGCCAGCACAGGTTTTGGGAGGGACCATGTCTAGAGGTATTGAATTCAGAAGGCTCTCACAGGCTCTTGGACCTTCCCTTCCCATCACCTCTGTGAATGAAGAAGATGCTGGTATTGGGAACACCCATTGGCTACAAATCTCATCACTGTCTGCTTCTGATTCTTTTGGGCTGTCTTGGACTGAATAGGGTTAATGTTGAGCTAAAGAGGAAAGAAGTTTAGCCAGCATGGAGGAAGCGCTCCTAGGAAGAGTCACAAGATGGCCTTTCAGAGAGCTGTCCACTGAAATGCAAGCCAGCTAGTGAAGTCACTCTGAGCACAGGGCGCGGTGGCTGGGCACTGGCCAGACTCTGGGAATGGTGGCCTGCACCCATTGCATCCTCCAGCATTTCCATTGAATCAGCTCTGGGTGACGTGAGTCAGGGAAGCTGTCCTGTTCCCAGTAGGTTTCCCGGGACTGAATTCGTTTCTCCTCTGGCTGCTAACTCAGAGAACAGAGCAGGAAGAACAGAGGAAAGACAGTGTTAGCCTCAGGCACCATTAGTCTGGAAGCTTCTGAGTGGCCGTGAGCTCTGTCCGCAGGGTAAACCATGACAAGTCATGGTGATGGTGGGTGGCTCTGCATGTTTTATCAAGCTCTTATGTCACCTGAGCCCCGTGGAGGTCTGGGGTTTGGGCAGATAACATCATAGTTTTCTCTAGTTTACTTGGGGGCACCCTGGTCTCGGGAAAGTTAATTAATTGGCATGCTCTGAGCCACACCACAGGTAAGAGGGAGAAAGTGGGGACTCAAATTCAACGACTTAACATCTTGATTCAGAGCTGTCTGATCTATCATACAATAACTTCCTGCGCATAATTAAAGGAACTATGCAGATATAGGTCCCTAATCTTCAGAAACGGATAGCCCACAGCAAACACACAGATGTCGGCATGTCACCCATATAAAACGGAACTGTTAGGCTGTGAGTACTGAGCTCAGTTGGTAGAGGTCCGGTCTAGCATACATAAAGCCCTGGGTTCCATTCCCCTGCTTCACAGAAATCGAATATATTGGTGCATGCTTGTAATCCCAGCACTGTTGGGAGGTGGAGGCAGGGGAATCAGAAACTCAAGGTCATCCTCAGCTACATAGCAAGTCTGAGGCCAGCTTGGCTACATAAGATCCTGTCTCTGAATTAAAAACAGCCGTTTCATACTGCCAGTGTGTGCACAGGAAAACATCCAAAGGAAAACACAGTCAGCTTCACAAGCACTGCAAGCAAATCCTATCTGCCGCTGGTCCATCCCCACATTCCAGCAGATTCTCTGACTCTTGGGGAACCACCCATGTACGGCAGCCTTGATCATGTCCCACCTTTTCTCAGACTTAGTGCTCTCTGATTCTTGCCTCTTACTCCTTATCTTCCGGATTTACTATGTCTCCTCCCCTGAATCTGAAATTTTCTATGTAAACCAATCAAGTAGACTTGGCTTCTTCATTCTTCTCCTCTATTCTCACAATCTCTGCTCTGACTGGGACTCTAAAGCCCAGGGGGAAGTTGAACTGATGCCATATTTGCCTTGATGTGAAGGACAGAGAGACACCTTCAAAACAAAGTAGGAATGCAGAAATTATTCCCGACACTTGCTCATCTAAATTTGAGGCTGGACTGGAACCCATGCAATGTAGACATACAGAGACAGTGGCTCACTGTGCCTTTGCCACACATTTGTCATCCTCAGCCCGTCTGTCCCGCTAATGATCATTAGTGTTACTAGCAAAGCAGTAATGGAACTGACTTCATCTCCTCACTTCAAGTATAAAGGTTGCTTTCTCAGTCCAGCCTCAGGTTTCCCCTGCACTGCAGAAATGATCCTTCTGTGGTAGGGACAGCTGCAGCAGCACTGGCCGATTACCAGCTGTTTTCTCTTCCCTGCAGGAGTTCCGTTCCATTTCACCTTTGCCTGTATCACAGAGTCAACACCAGCCAATAGTCCATGTATTTACACAAGAATCCGGGCCACAGCAACTTGTTCCGTGTTTCCCAACACCCATGTTTCTTGCATCCGTGTGCACTAAAAGCAGCCTAAGTGTCCATCAATGATCAATTGACAAAGGCATGTCAGGGACACACAGAGAGAAATGCAGTGTGCATATATCCTAGTTTACGAAGCAGGGAATCCTGTCACTTGCTACCCTGTGGACAAACTTGGGAGGCGTCGCTTTAAAAGAGATAAGGGGCACAGAAGAACAGTTAGCGTGTGACTTCATGTATATTTGGAACTTAAAAGTTCACAGAAGCAGAGACAAACATGCTGTTCTCCATGGGTTCGGGTCTTCACAGCAAGGCAGAGCTGCCAGACTGCTATAGGGAATTATGGGTCACCTGTAAGTTCTATTCTTGAGTCTCCTGTCATGGGAAGCTTTGGCTTGGCTAGAAACCCTAAGCTGCTAGTTACTTAAGCTTTTGTTACCCATGTGTCAGACTTGCCTATGGCCAATGATGCCTGTGGCGGGTCAGAAGAGACATTTACAAAGGATTTTGAGGTCATCCCAGGCTGCCCATTCGAAACCACCAGTTTTCCTGTGCAAGCAAGAAGCCTAAGGCTTGTGGTTTTCTTTTGGTAATGGCTGAATGCCATGTAGGAACCGTAGGAAAGGAGTGTGAACAAGAAATATGGCCTAGGTTTTCTGTCTTTCTGCTTTCTCCCCAGACACACCATCTCTCTGTCAGGTAGGTTCTGTAGGAAGCAGAGTCTGTTCAGCAGGACTGGGTCAACTCTTTGTATCTGGTCACAAAACCACGATACTTCTGGCATAGATGCTTGTTTGAGAGTCAGATAGTCATGGGGTTGGGAGATACTCCACCAAACAGTGAAGTGTTTGCGTTAAAACAAGAGGACCAGAGTTTGGATCTCCAGCACTTACTTGAAAGTGGGTGTGGTGGCATGAATCCCCACTCCTAGCACTGAGGGGGCAGAGGCAGAAGGAGCCCTGGAGCTCACTTGCCAGCTAGCTAGGGCCAAATCAGGTTGAGTGAATCTCAAAACGTAAAGTGGAGACAGAGGAAATCCCTCAACATCATGGTCTAGCCTTCACATGTGTGTATTCAGACTTGTGCGCCCTCACACCCAACCCCATACATAGGTATACACTACCAGCATCACTACCAAAGGTAGTTCAAAACATTGTATAAGTATACAGTTGAAAGAAATGCACCCCTGCAGCCTGTGCAGATGCATAGAAATGGCATTTTTCTTTTCAGCTAGCAGAGACCTGAGGCTCAGACAGTACACAGTACACCACCACTGTGGCTTCCTCGTGATTAACGCTGGGAGAAGACCTCTTCCCAAGGTGGTTCCACTGGTCCTACACATACACATGGTGAAAGCTGTGGCTTATTTACCCCTGCCTCCTCACAGACAACAGTCTCACAAACCATCAGCTTTCTACAGAGCTTGACCACCGCTGTGAGCAATGTCTTAGGCTCAGGTTTACAAGAGAAACTGTGAATTGCTTGACCAGAACAGACTGAGTGTCTGCAAGTGAACTACAGCTCTTGCAATTTAAAAGAACAGACAGTGTTCACAGACTCTCCCTCCCTCTCCCTTCCTCCCTCTCACTTCCCCCTCCCTCCTCCCCTCCCCCCTCTCTCCCTCAAGCCCTGAAGCTGTGACTCTTTTATTCAGCTGTGTTTTGTTTTGTTTTGTTTTGTTTTTGCTTGTATGCAGTGATAAATTTTTCTCTCCTGAACTTGTATGCAGTGGGGGAAGGATGGTAGCCCACACATTGGGTTTAGAGAATCCTTTGGGAATGAAAGTATTGAGCCAGGGACCGAGAAAGAATGCAAGGCCTTTGTTGCACTGACTGATAGTACCTTAAAAAAAAAATGAAAGCCAGCAAAAGGGGAATGCTAATCTCAGGTATCTCTTTCAGTTTCCCTTGCTTCCTTTCTCTCTGGTCCAATAAAAAGAGAGAGGAGTCAGGTGAGGTGAGGAGAAGCTGTCGTCTGGGAGACGGACAGATTTCTATCTCTCCACTATGTGTTCTATCAGCACTTAAGATCTAAGGGGGGGCAGCTGTAGCAGGGACGAAAGATTAACATGGAGAAAAGAGTGTAAGCATGAAAAGGGGACACTTTTCATAGTCCAGGAAGGGCTCCGAAGGAAGGAGGGGCAGAGGGTCAATCAGATGGCATGACTGGTCTGCACAGAGTGTTGCAGGTTTAACTCAAGGTCATGGACCTAAATAAAACAGGGACTCAAGAGAAGGTAACTCCCCCCCCCGTTTGAACTGGCTGGTAGGAAAGCTTCCATGAAGTGTGCTTGAATCATAGAGCCTACTTTGCAGCAAACACAGAAACAAAAAACGCACATACCCCCTCTTTCCCATCACTTCCTGGGCCTTTATCTCATACATCCTGCTCCTTCAGACTCTCACCTTGGGCAACAGCCAGAACTGCCCTCTTCCCCCATCCCAGGCCCAGTCAGAACTGCCCTCTTCCCCCCATCCCAGCCTCAGCCAGAACTGCCTTTTTCCCCCATTCCCAACCCCACTCAAAACTGCCTTCTTCCCCGAGCCCCAGCCCCAGCCAGAACTGCCCTCTTTCCCCCAGCCCCAGCCCCAGCCAGAACTGCCCTCTTGCCCCCAGCCCCAGCCCCAGCCATAACTGCCCTCTTGCCCCCAGCCCCAGCCCCAGCCAGAACTGCCCTCTTGCCCCCAGCCCCAGCCCCAGCCAGAACTGCCCTCTTCCCCCCAGCCCCAGCCCCAGCCCCAGCCTCAGCCCCAGCCCCAGCCAGAACTGCCCTCTTCCCCCAGCCCTGGCCCGGGGCTAGATCCAGCCTGTGGGCCGTTCCAAGGCATCCAGCAGCACCTGGGTATCTGAGAGCCCGAGAACCAGATGTCCCGGGCCTCCTCATAGGCACAGGGGCCCATCTCAGGTGCACTTTCCCCGACCAACCCCAGTGGTGTTTCAGGGGGGTGCTTAGGCCTCCCCAGTGGCCGTGCCCTGTGGTACACAGGACCCCATAACCCTACAAACTTTCATGCTGCCTGCAGAATGGGCCCTGCCGGATATGGGCTGAGTTATGTCCCCAAATAGATATGCAAACATTCTGATCCCCAATACCTCAGGATACGACTGTATTTAGAACAAGGCCACTTAGCACAGAATAGTTATGTAAAAAATGAGGCCAGACCATGGTAAAGTGGTCCCTCATCACTGTAGAAAGAAGGAACTCTCAAGACAGACATGAGTATCGGAAGAATGTAACACCAAGTTTAGAGTTTAGAGTTCAGCTTCCACTACGCAAGAAGTTGGAAAACCTAGACCCCTCCCAACTGCCTCCCACGAGAGCATGGCCGGATCATGACTCCACTTGGACTTGGATTTATAGCCTAGATATGTGCAGAGGAAATACATTTTTGTTCTTTCAGGCCTGGCCTGGGTACACATGGTTACAGCAACCCTAGGAAATATGGTACCTTTAAGGACCCACCAAACTATTTGATGTCAAATCAGATGGGAAAATGACTCTTACAATGAAACTCAGCCCCTGTTATATTTGAATAGACATTTGATTATAAATGACTCGTGTGTTCATGTGTGTGTACGTGTGAATACCAGAAGCCAACCTTAGCTCTCATTCTGCACTGCCCACTTTGTTTTCTGAGAGACAGGATCTCTCACTGGCCTGGAGTTCGTGGAGCAGGATAAGCTGGTTGGTCAGTGAATCCCAGGAAACCCCCTGTCTTCAACTCCCTAGTCCTGGAACTCCCAGCATGCACCACAATTCCATGAGTTCCAGAGACTGCAGTCGGGTCCTTTTGCTTGTACAACAAGCATTCTGCTGGCTGAGACATCTCTACTGTCTACAAATGCAGTCAGAGTGTTTTTATAAAGGAGTAAGAGACTTACAGAAGCAGAAATACCCTTCTAGCATCCCCCCCATCCACGATGCATCCCCGAAGCACTGAATTAATTTAGAAAAGATGGGAGAGGGTCCTTGGAACCTATGGTTAAAGAGGGAATCAGCCCTTCTGAAGAATAGTAAAGAGACCGTCCTCTAGGCTGGCTGATCCTCATCCTTCCTAGCGAAGAGCTGTTTTAAAAAAGCAGACCCAGAATGTCTCCATATGAACTTATAAATGCTCTAATCACTTTTTGTTATATCCTAAAAGTTATTTTGTTGAGAGATTGGTAGCAAGTATCACAGAGTTTGTGGGGGTCTGAGGACAGCTTGCAGGAGTCAGTTTTCTTCTTCCTGCATAGGAGGGTCCAGGGGATTGAACTCAGGTCATCACACTTGGCAGCAAGTGCCTGTCCCTGCTGAGCCATCTCGCCAGCCCTGACGCTCTGACCTGGCCGAAGCACAGGATCCATTATGGCCTCTGTTTCTACCTCAAGGAACCACCTGCTTTCCTGAAGTGAAGAGGTAGCACTTGAAACTAGGTCTGTGCTTCCCTCACCCAGCTCCCAGTAGGACTTTCTTCTCAGCCATCAACCCCACTTCCCTTGCAAAGGCTGTATGACTTATTTACGACCCAATCCTGTAGAAATAATATGCATTCCACTTGGACTTGTAACCAGTATACTGTTCCTCAGTGAAAACCCATCAAAATGGACCTGTTACAATCCTCACAGAAGACAGCAGATTCACTAATTAGGACTTGACCTTGTGTTGTGCTAAATCAGCTAGCCCAAGCCCCGGGAGCCCCTTGCCCTGTCTAGTAGACAGAACAAGCAGACAAGTCAAACTAAGCAGGAAGTCACAGTCAAATTCACCCATGACTAAATCACTATCAAGAGCTAGGTGCAGTGGGGGCCTTGTTACATACGAATCCCACAGTTCCAGCATCAGTCGGTGGAGGAGGGGCATCCCCATCCCTGCTGGGCCAGGGGCTGTCCTCTGACGGTCTTGCTCTAGATCTTGTCTCTAAATTGGTCTTCCTTCCAATTCTGTCCCTCCGTTTTTAACAGATGATAACAGAGGAGGTACCCCAGAAGTTACAGAGTCAGAGAAGACACTGTCGCCATCCCTAAAGGCCTCTTCAGACTGTTTACAAGAATGCTCAAGAGTAAGGACAACAGGGTTGACAGGGTTGTCCAATTTTTGTATCACTCACCAACAATAAACACATTCCCCTACAAACTGAGTGTGACGCAAAGTTCTGGGGTAACAGCCCTGCAAGAGCTTAGGTTTCAAAGTACACTGACCTGAGACACTTCAGAAAAGCGGCAGGGATCGGATTCAAAATGACGGCAAAGGAGGAGGAGAAGCTAAAGAAGGCATTGCAGGGTTTCTGCCACCTGCCTCGACTCCTCACTACTGTTCGTCTTCAGGAGTGAAGGCCTGCCTGCCCTGTGCAAGGTTTTGTGCTGGGCAAGGGGGAAGAATGCTGAGATGCTTTGCCCAGTGGAGCTGAGATGGGGATGAAGATGCATTCCCAGATCCCTCTATTACATCATAGACAGGGCCAGGAACACAGACTCAAACAACCTGAAGTCCTTATTTACCAGAGCCTGTCCTTATGACCTGAACAGCACCTCCCAAAACCCAGACCCTCACGGGATCAGCCCCAGCCCTAGCCGAGTTCATAGATAACAAGCAAGATAAGAGATGGGTGAGGCTGTGCTGGGGTAGGCACCGCTCTCAGGGAGTGTGTGGATAGTTGTGTTTAGAACTGAGGATGAAAGATGAGCTTGGGCTTGATTGCTAAGTCATGCTGTATCTAGTGGGGGATGATTCTTTCTGAGTGAAACTTGGTTATTTTCTAGGCCTTTACCCCCAGAACACTGCTCACCATGACTGTGTTTTCCACCAAAACCACCTTGTGACATTTTACCCACCCAAGACAAGCTCATCAGTTCTGTGATTTCTTCTACCACACTGGGCTATGTCTTGCCCTCAATAGACATAAACCTTTTGGCCCCAAAGCACTGTTTATTGTGTCTCTTCTGGCCTTGACAGTGTGACTCTAAGTCACTAAGTATTCGTGTTGCTTGGCTTTTGCTTTTCTTTCTCTCCCCTCACCTTAAGATGCTTAGCATCCTTCGAAAGATGGCAGGCTCTCCTCGGTGCCAGTGGTTTTGTTTAATTAAATAGCATTCATTTCCATCCCTGAGTAGCAAATTGGGTGAAGGGAGTGGGTACCAGTTTCACATGCTTTCCCAGGGCACAGATTAGAATGATGTCTGCTACAGGTTTAATAATACCTGCTGGTCCTGCTCTTTTTAAAAGAGCTGCAAAAAGAGTGTTTGACAATATTATATAAAATCAACCTTTTACAAAGTGAGCTATGTTTAGTTAGGGGTCAGAGGATGCTTTGTTCAGAATGTCTTGTCACAGATGTCTTTTATCACAAGCAACAAATCTTTCTGTGTTGGTGAGCATCTCTGAGGCAGATGCCCTGTGACCCAGGGTGGAGGTTTAGCCTTTGTTCTGTGATATATTTGCCTTCTCTCCAGTTGCAGGCTCAGTGACTCAGCATCTTTCTTGCCTCTGATGAGATGTGAGGGGTGTTGTTTTTCTCTCTGATGCTTTCCATTCCAGAGCTCTGCTTTTGTAAACTGCCTTAGCCTTGCATGGAAAAGGTACCCACCTTAAATAACATCATTAAATAACTCCCTTTTATACCCAACTGTGCTGCCTGCGGTTTTCTGCATGTTGGGTCTGTGTGTTCACAGCAGAGGATATAAAACAATAATGGCGGAGTGGAAACAAACATCTGACTGATGTGTTAGAAAATGCAAGGATCCATCTTAGTTCACCCTTGGCAAATGTGTCACCAAGGTCTCTAATCTCATCTGTCACTTCAAAGGACCACACAATTACAAGGCCATTACAGACAGCACTCCATGGTCTTTGGGAAGAGTAGCCTGGGTCCCTCTGCAGTGTTACTAAGGCATGGGAGTACTTCTCAGATATGAAAATATTTTCATTGAAGTGTTTGAAAGTGGAGATGGTGATGTTCAGTGTGAGGTGCAGTCGGGATCCAATGAACCCCAGCGGTAGAAATGTCCCATCTATGCCTCTCCTGTAAGCACAGGTCAATGTTCATCCCTCAGACTCAAGTCCTTGTCTCTGCACGGTTCAGAAGTGCAGCCAACCTCCAATTCCCTGAGCTGCCAACACTCTTGTATAGAACCAGAATGTTCCTGGGCTTGCTTAAGAAAAGACTTTTCTACAGCTGTTTCTTTAGGGGAATTCCAGATGTGCTCATTGGCCAGTGTTTCGGGAAGCAATTCTCAACCTTTATCAGAGATCAGAATCACTAAGAGAACTAAGTTCAAACACCCCAAATCTCTGATTCACTGGGACTGACCAGAGACCCAAGTTTGAGTTTCTAGAAAGTTCCTTAGGTAGCACACCAAGGCTGCTGGTTTGATCACTTTTGGAGAAACTTCACTTAGGTGCCATGGTAAGCAGACCATAGCTGGGAGTCAATGAGAAAACCCAAGCTAAGTACCAGAGTGGTTCATCTCAGGGATGTGGACTGAAGGATCAACAAACCTGCTCCGTCTCCATCCCATACTTTCTTCTCCTTGCCATCTACTTCTCCCTTTCCTTTTCTCCCCACCCCATCCCTCATTCTTATCTACCTGTGGATAACTGAGTGCACACAAGTTACAGTGGTCAGCTTCCTAGCCACTCAGATCAATGGGTCGGATTCCCGGGCCTCAAAAATCCTAGAGAGATGTAGCTCACATGCGTTCCTGTTACCTTCCTTTCTGTCTGCCTTCACGGCCAGGTGTAATTCACACACACTTGCATACTTTTGTTTTTCTTTTATGTATTTGTAAATGTAGATAGATTCCAGCTGAATTTCCATTCTAGAAGGTTCTGTAAGGTGTCTGCATATCTCTGCTTTCAGGGGGTCCTTTTCTTCCTCATCACTACTTACTCTTTGGGAATACTCTTCATATATCCCCAACCCTGGAAGCATTACTATTTGCCTTTCAGTCAAAATCTACAGAGCTCTGAGATGTGTTATTTTCTTCAAATCTCATAGTAGGATTACTCACTCTAGCATGTTTTAGTGGCCACATAGGTGCCCTACTTGCCAAGGGGACTCGCCCATATACTAGCCATCCTCAGAATAGCTAGGATTAGCTTTTGTTCCTTCCCTTTCCTTTCTTTCTCCCAATACAGTCCCCATTTATGGTTGCCACCATTGGAAGTCTTGGAAATGCAAAGAAAGCAAGTGGGGGAGACCAGGAGGACTTTGACTAGTACATTTCCTTATTTAGCTCTATTTCCAAGTTTAGGGAGCTCATAAGAAGCATAATTGAGTCTACTGCTTATAAAAGTTCTGAGCCACAATTCCTCCAGAGGAACAGGCTAATACCATCTAGGCAATAAAAGGGGCCGGCAGAGGAGCAGGTGTGAGCTTATTTGCCACACAGTCCCCAGGGCCTTGTGTTTATGAGACTGTCCCTTTAGACAAAGAAAATTCTATCAAATGCAGGCCATTTTGTTTAAAGCAGTAGGAGTGCAGAGGGAGAGAGTCTGTTACTCTGGGAATTGATAATAAAGAAATATGTGAGAGTATGTGTGTATTCACACCGGCAGCACACACATGTGTGCATGGGAGCATGTGCACATCTGTGTTTGTATGTAGGTGTAGGTCTGTATCAGTATTCATGGGCAAGGTGCATAAGAATGAGGAGGAAGAAGGTGATAAGGATATGTGGGCTTAGCTGTAAGAGTAGGGAAGAGGGAGAGAGAGAGAGGGAGGGAGGGAGGGAGGGAGGGAGGGAGGGAGAGAGGGAGGGAGCAGAACTATATGCTCAGACAGGCAGCATGAGCTCACTCTCAGTCTTCTTCTCAAAGTTAAACTCTGCTGACTAAATGAGGTTAAGGTTGTGTGTGTGTGTGTGTGTGTGTGTGTGTGTGCGTGTATGTGTGTTTGTGTGTTTTGTAGTGTGATTATATGGCATGTATGTTTGCAGGATGTGTGAGTGTGTATATGTGGTGTGTGTGTATGTATGGTGTGAATGTATGAGAGGTATATATGTATGTGGTATGTGAGTTTGGTATTTATAATATGGGTGGTGTGTGTGTGTGTGTGTGTGTGTGTGTGTGTGTGTAATGTGCAGGTGCATGCATGTTTTTGCTTTCTTGATTTCTCTGAGGATAACTTGAACATTAAAAAATCTACTAAGCTTTCTGAACCAAGCTAGTAGATTCTCTAGTGAGCAGAGGACCCAGGAGGCTGGCCACTTGCTGAGAATTGCCACAGGGTGAATAATCTTGGCCTTCCACACTGGGCCATCACTCTGCCACCTCATAGGAACTTGGAGGGTTCCGGATCACCCTCACCTACCCTCCACCTAGCCAGCTTATATAAACCGCCATCTTAAAGGTCACATTTTTTCCCATTGGACTCTGTCTTCTTTGATATTTGCTGCATTCTAAAACTTTGTGTTAGGCTGGGAGTGATAGCTCATACTAACAATCTCAGCACTTAGGAAGCCGAGCGTAACCTGGACCACTTAGTGAGTATCATGGACTTGACTGGGATAGTATTTATAACCCTGCCTCCAAAATAAAAAGCCAAAATTAAATTTCTGTATATACACGGAAACTATATTTCTATGTAGAGAATGTTGATAGAGATTTTCTCTATTTCGTGGTCCAGTTGGTTAGATCTAGACCATAGAACTGAACACATGACATCTGCTGGTTGCTCCCTCAGACTCCGGGGATGCAAAGCCTTTACCTGCTCAGAGTTTCAAGTCGGGTATAGAAGACTCCTACCTAGTGCAATGGCTTAGAGAGACTACCCTTTTTCCCTGGGTTGTGGCCTCCTCTGCTGACACATGGCTGAAGATGAACCCAGACAGCAACTTTAGGGCTTATGCAATTCAAATTGACTTGTGGATTTTAAGCTCGTGGTTGGTAATAATGGTGTTGGTGACTCCCAAGACCAAATGACAAGCTGGATACCACCAACTACAGTCATTGGTGGTGGCTGCTGGGAGTGCTGAGTGCTGGAGAAATCTGAGGTTGAGTCTTGGTTCAATGGGAAAGAGTGCCACAGCTGATCAGTGATCTCTCCCCTCAGCAGAGGGTGAGTGTGTGTGCTCTGCTGTCTCCATTTCAATCTGTGGAAAGAAATCAGCTTCCTTAGAGAAAAAGGCATAAACAAAAAGATAGTTAGAAGGAGCTCACTCAGTATAGTTCTTGCCTAGAATACAGGAAACCCTGGGTTTGTTCCTTTGCACCAGAGAGGGGCATGGCGATGCCACGTTCTACTAATCGCAGCACCCTGTAGAGACAGAAGCATCAGAAGTTCAAGGTTATACTCAATTACCCAGTGAGCTGAGGCCAGGCTGGGCTACAAAACGAAAAAATCCTTTTTATTCACCTGAAGTTAGATTTTTCTCTCAGCCATTTCTAGGTCGAAACCTGGACCCCTGGCTTCTTTTCTTCTGTGGTCTTCCCTTGGAGCACTTCCTCTCACAGTGTCTGAGACGCCTCTCCCACCAGAGACCTCAATATGCCCCACTCAAACCATCCTTTCTGGGGAAGAAAGCATCTAACAAAGTTGTTGCTCATTCCTAGAACATCTGTTGATACCCAGAAGACAGAATGAGCTTCTGCTGTTGAAACTGGAGCCTTTGCTTGTCAACTGCTCAAGTGCCCATTTTCTCCACTGACTAGCAGCCTTGGGTTTCCCCACTTGCTGCAGCCTCAAATATGCCATCCATTTTTAGCCAGAAATACCTGAGCATGGGTGCAGTGCATGGCTATAATCCAATTAGCCAAAGGGCACAGGAACATGAGCTCGGTGCTTGCCTGGGCTATAGTGATTTCAAGACCAGTCTGGACAACTTAAGATTTTTATGGTGACAGAAAACTTTTTTCTAAGTTCATCAGCTAGAAAGTAACACACAGAGACTACGTAGAGTATTTCCAGAGAAAAGCACAAGAGAATGCCTGCACACTCACAAATTGATGAAGGTATTAGAAACATCAGAAGTAGCCTGGGAGTTTAATTTAAAAGTTTATTTTGCAAGAAACAAGAGAGAGGTGATACAGGAGAAATAAAAGAGATGTCTGGGTTTTCTTATGTATACTATGAATGTCTTTTTAATAATTGACTGCTAGCAGGTATTTGGATTTACTATTTTAAGGATAAAATAGTTTGCATAAGTTAGAAGATAACCACAAAATAATTCAGTCCTTAAAAGGTTAAAATCACTGAACCATATTAAAATTTTCAGGAGCAATGCTATTTTAAGGTTTTATTTCGTGTGTATAAGTGTTTGCCTATATGTGTGTATGAGTACTGTGTGTGTGTAGTACCCAAGATAACCAGAAGAGGGTGATGGATCTCCAGGAACTGGAATTAGAGGTCAATGTGATCTAATGGGTGCTGGGAACTGAACCCTGGTTCTCTAGAAGAGCAACAAGTGCTCTCAAGCACAGTGTCATCTTCCCAGACCCGAGAACATTTCTTACAGCCAGAGGTTCCAGCTACTAGCAGACAGCTCGTGAATCCTGCATGTACTCCAGACATGTATTGCCTTTCACAGCAGAGAAAGACCCTCTAGCACCTTCCACTTCAGGACCATTCCATGTCAACTCATGGAGCTAGGGGCTATGAAAAGTACTTCTTTCTGGTCTTATTTATTCTAGCGAGGTGGTAAATACATAAAAATATAATATATTTAATTTATCTACTTAGGCATAATATATCTATATAATATGCACATCTAATAAGTTATATGTGTACGATGACACATAAATAGATAACTTATATGCTAAGTGTAAATAATACATAATAAATAGAAAGGTCACACAGTAGCCACTGTGGTTCAGAGTTACTTGTACTGCTATCTCTTGATGCCACAAGAAGAGAGGAAATCTAGTCACTTTATTTAAATGTTGAAACTGAATCTCGTGTTAGCATCTGGTCTTAAGACGATGGATAAGATGTTAGAAAATGCTATCCCTGGGCCCACACGATGGCTCAGTGGGGAAGGATGCTTGCTACCAAGTCTGGAGATCTGGGTTCAATCCCTGGGACTCATAAGGTAGGAGAGAACTAATCCCTGTTAAGTTGCACGACTTGCAGGCGTGCACAGCATCATGCGTATGAATATACCTTCACAGATACATCCACTCACATGTGCATACCCACACACAAGCAACACATCCATGTAATTGAAATAATAAAGCAAATATTAAAGCACATAAAGATGCCTTTGTTTACTCCTTGGCACTTTGTATCGTACAGTACAGGCTCACAGCATTGCCAGACTACCACTCTTGCATTTTACCGTGAAGATGGTAGAGGTTTGGTATCTCAATAAGTTTGCTCACTTTTACTGTAGGGCGTGACCATCGGACTCCCCGCCCCTGGACTCCTGACTCCAGCTTCTTTGGTTAAAGATTCATCCCCAGTAGACACCACTAAAGTTCATAGGGATGGAGGATCAGGCCTTCACAGTTACCACCATTCCTCTTCAGCAGCAATGATGGGTGCTCCCATGACTCAGTGTTGTGATGGGACAGAAATATTGAGTGAGCTACTGTATGGGGTGGGAAAATCTGAGAGAGAGCCCAAAGTGAGGATCCATACCTCACCAGAAGTGGAAGGTAGAGTCAGAACCTGCTTCCTTCCTTTCTATTGGCTTCTAGTTCCTGCCCTGGTGAATGACATTGACCTAGAGAGACAGCCCCAAGCCAAGGGAGCTGTCTGTAACCCACCCCAGGGCTAGCAAAGTACTGGCTCTGGTCACATGATGTCACTTAAGGGGAGACCTTAGGGAACAACTTTCTCAGTCTGTGAAATATTTTTAAACCTACTCCTCTGTTACAGACTTGCATCATGATCAGGGCAGGGTCTATTGCAGCATCCTCTTTAGGGGGTGAACAATGAATATTATATATGATAATGCCAATGGATGAATTACAAGAGTTACTGCAGAATTTTAATGTTCTCTTAGCAAGTTATGGTTATAAATATATTGTGTGTCTATATTTTAGCAGTGATATTTAAAGTGTAGAGAAGAACTAACATCCTGTGTTTGTGTGTATTGATAACACTCTGTTCAAATGAATAGTTCTTTTCACAAGAACTATCTAGACCTTAAAAGAGCCAGAGCAGTAAAAGTCCTACTATGTATTGCTCGGTCTGAGGTTGGTGGGCACATTGCCAATCCTTAACTCATGTTACTGAATGGAACAGCATATTTGTCTCTGGATTATAGATTCTGGTGTTTAAAAGAAAAAAGAAAAAGAGACATCTTTCTATCTTGCTATGTT
Source organism: Micromys minutus (assembly GCF_963924665.1). NCBI lineage: Eukaryota > Metazoa > Chordata > Mammalia > Rodentia > Muridae > Micromys > Micromys minutus. The sequence continues at coordinate 3,147,346 of NC_137956.1, forward strand.
CTCCATTAAAAGAAATAATAATCACAAAGATGGGGCATAGAAGTGAGGTCTGGGTTCCAATAGCATGCAAGAGAAAAATGGAAAAATTCCTTTGGTGTTTGCGCCGTTGATAAAGAGGAGAAACACTGGCTGGGTGCTCCGCTCACCTTGGCTTCCCCATCTCCAAGAGAAGCAGAAGTTGCCACTGTAAATCGGCTGTCCTTTCAAAGTGGAGAAATTCTAGAGAGGGGGTAACCCCAGGTCTAAGCGTGCAAGCTCGTGGGGTAGATGCGCCCTGGGCACACCCACCTTGAATGTCACCAGTGACCTGCGCCTCTCCTAGGGTTTCACTTGGCAGGCAGGGCCCCATTGAGACTATCTCTCTGGGGATCTCATGGGATCAGAGATGCAGTTTCTTTTTCTTACAGGTGGATAAGAGTAACGGCAGGTTCATGTGAGGACAGAATGGATTGTTTTCACTCCCGGGCCATTGAAAAGGAAAGGAGAAAAAGTCACCAACAGTCTGCCCCGGGTCGCTGTTTCCCCCCAGCGAGGTCCTGGGCACCTGGATCTGTTACTGTCTGCATCCTCTAGTTGGTTTGTTTTGTTCCTGAAGTTTTCTAGTTGGCAGTTGAGAAGCTTGGGTTCAGGCAGGATCAGCTGTCCACAAGAAGAATGTGGGGCTCTTGTTTTGAACGGATGTGAGTCTGGTTGTCTGCATCTGGACATTCAGTGGGGTTCGCTACAAAGGCATCGCTCAGGAAAGGCTGAGGCTGCAGAGGGGTTTGCGAGGCAGGAGAGGAGGCACTAGCCTGGTGGAGTCTCAGGCTCTCCCTGCTAAGGGAGTGATGAAGTTAAAACAGGCAAGCAAGTTCCGGTGAGGCAGAGCCATGGAGTTAGCCGAGGGCAGCCCCGTTTGTCTTTGTGCCAGTGGTCGATGGGGTGATCTCCAGGCTGGTTGGCGAAGGAACCCGGAGCCAACCTGTGAGAGCTGCTGTTTGTGAGTTTGCGATCAAATCGATTGCGAATATGGAAGTTATTACTGCTCAGAAAAAGCACTTTATATCAGGGTTAATTATAAGGAGGTTCTGAGGTATAATTAGTGTTCTTTCTATGGAGGATTAAGGGGCTCTCCTAAATGGCCTTTTTGATTGCCTTCTTCCCTTTTTTAATTTCCTCCTTGTCCTTTTTGATTATCTACCCCACGACCCTCAGGGCTCCTCAATGTAATACAATTAAAATAACATTTTTGTGTTAGAGGGTTTTATTTTATGAGCTATTAACCCCCTGCTTGCCCAAAGACTGCTTTCACCTCCCTGAACACCAGAGGCTCTCCCTCCCCCCCAGTCACAGTGGGGCACCCACAGCCCCAAGGGAGACACCTGCAGAAGCCGGTTCAGGCTGGGCCCTGTCCTAAGCAAGACTGAAGGCCTGTCTAGGCCTGGGTTTTGAAAAGATGATGGGCTGGTGACTCTCTGTCAGGAATGAAGGATAATCCAGTCCCCCTCCCTCAGCCAACTTTCCTCTCAGTGGAAGACTGAGAAGCATGAACTTGCCTTATTCTTTTGAGGTGTGGCAGACAGTCCTGAAACACAGTAGGTGCTTAAACCTGATCCTTCTTGGGAGCATCTACTGTCCTCTTTCTTACAGTCCCCAAGAGAAGCAGAAATGTGACCATCCACCTCTCCCTTCCCCGTGGGGCTGCACCCTTTTGTATATTAACCTTCTGGCCCCACTTTACACCCTTCTTCTGGGCCTCAAGTGGGAAGGGGTGAGTAAGGGCTTATAGGGATGGCTCAGCAGGTAAAAGCACTTGCCACATAAGCACAGATACCTGAGTTTGGATACCCAGCAACTATGTGACAGTCCTGTGTTGTCACTTGTGCCTGTATACCCAGAGTTATGAAGGGTGGAGTCAGGAGGACCCTGGAACTCTCTGACCAGCCCGTCAATCCAAAGGTTTGATCTCCAAGTTATCTGAGAGACCATGTCTGAAAGGATGTAGGCCAAGAGTGATAGAACAGAATACTCCATGGCCTCCTCTGACCTGGCCTGGGTGTGCACTCCTTCAGGAATCTGCAAATGCACACACACACACATCATATATCATATGCAAATAGCACATGCACTTTTTTTTAAGAAGGAGGACAGCAATCAAAAGAATGAGGTAATTCTTGGAAGCCATATAAAGGAAGAAAGAGAATTTGGGGAGTCACAGTTCAGTCCCACTATCTGCTAACTATGTGAGCCTGGCTTGGTTACATCAATTCCTGGGGCCTTGTGATAGTTACATGTCAACGGAAAAAAAAAATGGTTGACTTGGTGTTTGAGGGTTGTCATGATGATTAAATAAAACCAAGTGCATGAACATTTAGCCTGGATTATAATATTGGAAATATAACCTTCTCCCCGCCCCCCCTCCCGCTACACACACACAAAATTCACCTAAGTCCAATTCCCAGCATCCACAGGGCAGCTGATAACTTCATGAAGTCCAGTTTCAAGGGGTCCAGCACCTTCTTATTCCCTTAACAAGCATTAGACATGTAAGTGGCAATCAGACATACATGCAGGCAACACACACACACACACACACACAGAGAGAGAGAGAGAGAGAGAGAGAGAGAGAGGAGAGAGAGAGAGAGAGAGAGAGTAATTAAAAAACACATAAATCAGCATGAGAAACAGGATCCGGGATCTGCCTCTCTGTCACTCTCTGAGAAGGTCTTAAGCATAGTGCTCATGGGAAGCTGATGCAGTATTTACCCAGACCATATTAATTTTATTAGCTATCCCCCATGACTCAATTCCAGCCACTGACACCCTGAGAGGGCCACAGTCTCTGAGTGTTTCAAAGATGTATGCTAGCATGGGGTCAGCCTAGGAGGTCAGGGAGGAGTTGCAGCAGAGGAGGTGGGACTAATTTGTAAGGACTAGTATGAGGTAGGACATGTCATAAAGAAGCATGTTAAACATTAAGGAAAGCCCTCTAAGTAGGACTACTGAAACCCGGGATCCTATTCCATCTGTCAACAGACCCACAGCGCTGCAGCTCAACACAGAGCATGCAGTACACCCACTATCAGATCGTGTGGCTTCCAATCTGGCCTTCTTACCTTACCAGCAGCCTGTGCACCCTCTCAGAGCTTCATTTCCCTCCAGTGCAGTAGGGGGAAAAAACTGTCCTGATCTCCAAAAACCCATTTTGAATCATAAATAAGGAGGCGCTTGACCAGTGCCTTCAGTGAACCTTCCTTCTGCAAATATAAGTTGGCATCTTTGTTTCTTATGACATATCTAGGGGACTGTATGCATTCCATAAGAGCCAAACCTGTCCATTTTCCAAGTGACAAATGCCATGCCTTGTAATACAGAGACCCACAAGATTTAAAACTCAATAGCTAAATCGAAGAAGAAAGAAAATAAAGGCAGGTATAATAAAATGAAAGGGGGGTAAAGAAATTATACAGTCAGATTAGCACATTTGCTATGCACCAAGAAAATTAATGCTGTTAAGTAGTGAAAGACAACATCAAAGTCCAAGTCACTTCTAGCTGCTCTCTGGTTAGGCTAAGGCCCCCTGACACCTAGATTTACTCCAGACCTTTTTCCTTGTGAACCAACAGCTTGCCTCAGTCCCTCTTTGTAGCCTCTAAGCCCTGAAGTGAGGTCCTGCATACAATAAGCACTGAATAAATGTGTCTGGATTTTCTTAAAGGAATGGATGCATGCGTGAAAAGCAGGGTGGGTACTTGTTTTCGAAGAGAACTCTGCATTCTGATATCTGTGAATTGAACCCATGGCTGTTTGGTTATAGGACTATTTCATTGCTTTTTATTTCCTTAATTTTATAAACTTATTATTTTCAAAGAACACTTGCAAATAAATAAAAGCTGTGCACCCAAATTAACCAGACCCAAAGCCTGTGCAGTAATTAATATCTGTACAGTTGGAGTAGGTATTTGGAACAGAGACTGTGACGTTTCACATTAACTTTTACACTTTCATCATTAAATATACTTTGTGTATTTAGGCACCATCAAAACGACAATGTCCATGACAGTAAGAACTGGCAAGAGAGACAGTGAGCTTTGTGCCCTCTTTCCTACACCTGCTCGAATTATTTAAGGAAGCTTATTTATTTGAGGAGGCATTAAAAATGTGTTCAGCTTTCTGGACTAGTTTGACTTCATTTCTTTCTTCTTTCCTTTGTTATTATTATTTTTTTTTTTGTATTTTCTCCACTTTTTCTCAACCCTTAGGCTGACCCAATTGAGAAAATTTGGAAAGAAATTGGAATTTGTATATAAACTTTCAAGGAAAAGGGCCACTGTGTGCATGTGTGCATGTGTGCATGTGTGTATATGTGAATGTGTGCATGTGTGTATGTGTGCATGTGTGCATGTGTGTATGTGTGCATGTGTGCTTGTGTGCCTGATGTGAGGTGAACTGAGAGATGGACACACTTGTCAGAGCTCAATCAGCTTTATGGGAGCAAATGATCCTTTCTTTTCTCTATTTGCAGCACATTTCCAACCCCTCCATCCCTCTAGAGCTTAGAGTCTAACCCTGAGTGAATGCTGTTGCCAAGGCAGACTTCATCTGTTAAGTCGTTGGTCCATACCTAATCAGTAAGCTTTTTGCAACATCTAGTCTCAGTATCATCTGCCTTGGCTCCTTTCCTTTGGTAAGAAGCTTTGTACCTTAAGAAGACATCAATGTATTAATTCTATTATCATCACTGAAAAAGATGAACTTCAAGTGTCTGCAGGCCACTGCAGATCTCCACAGGCTGCTGGGTAACCCAGAAGGCTCAGGGGTTCCTCCTCATTTTGTTCCTTCTTTGATTGGTGAGAAGTTAACGTCAATGGGAAACTCACATAGAGGGCTTTTGGCTGCCAGCTTTACTGCGTCCCCTGACCATCTTACTGGGAAGATGATAATTGTTTGTGAGACTGAGGAGATTGAGAAAGAAGGCTGAGTGGGAAGGTTCATCAGAGACAGAAGGGCCACATGGACTGAGGGTGTGGCCCTCATTTCCAGCATTCTTTCTGGGTGATCACAGGACAGGTCTGGCCAGCAGTGACCAGAGCCCATCGCTCTTTGAGGCATCTGGCGTGCTGCACAGGCATTAGCTCACAGAGAAGCTAGTCCAAGGCAGTGAGCAAGAGCAGGGATGAGTCAGTACAGATGGAAATGGAAGGGCTCTCCAATCCAGGTGATAGTCAGGAGGTGACAGCCAGCAGCGAGAGGAGCTTGCACATACATGTTAGTGGCGTGCTCTACTGATACACATAGGTGTTAGCTTGAATTTTAGAACTTAGTAAATGGTACCTAAGAGACAAGAGACTAGAGCCAAAAGTCAATAATAAACAGTGGTGTCTCGAGGGGGTTTATTAATTTGATGAGTAAGAGGGAGGAACTGTGATTCTTTAGACTCCAGCAGGTCGGCAAACCTATAACAAGTAGCTGGAGAGATCGGTGAGCATAGGCAAGAGCCCCTATAGGAAGAATCACGAGGGACAGTCCTCAAGGGGGAAGCAAGCACTTCTTGTAGAGACAGCTCTTCAAAGAAATAAATGTCTGTGCAGATTGAAAAGGGTTTTGCCTTTTAATGAACAGTCCTGTTCTCTGATTTCTGCTTTAGAAAAGCTTCATGTGTGTTTCCCATATCTGGTTTATTTTAAATAACACATAAACGAGGATTATATTTTTTTAGCAGGGTTTTTCTTTCCCGGCCAGTTTACTATACTTAAGAGATATTTAAGAGTCTAGAGAGAGAGCTCAGTGGAGAAAGCTCTTGTTCTGCAAGCATGAAGACTTGAGTTTGGATCCCCAGAACTCAACTAAAAAATTGGAGTATGGAAGCACAGTTTGTAGCCTTGATGTTGGGAGAGGGCGCAGGACGAGCGGCTCCCTGAAGAGCTCCCTGGCTAGCCAGGAAAACAGTAAGGTCCATAGAGTAGGGAGATAGAAGGCCTCACTCAGGGTCAACCTCTGGCTACACGTTCACATGCATAGGTGGACCCGCCACCCACACTCCTCCCCACACACATAAAAGAAATAACTATCAACCAAGTTCTCTGAGAGTCCAGTACCTGCCTTGCCTTCACTGGGTGACGTCATGCTATGATTGCTATATTGTGGTACCCTATGGATCTGTCCTGTACAAATATCTAGGTGTCAATCAAAAGGGTGTATACATTAGGGTGCAAGCAAAATCATGAATGCTTAGCACAATCTCCCTGCTCAGAGGGGAGCCAGGCTATTGAGTTTGAATTTCCTCTTATCTGGCTGTGACTCAGAGCCTGCACTGGCACGTGTTTACCCAGCCCTTTAGACCATACATAAGAGAGCAGAACTGTAGTTTGATCATTCCAAATTTTCCGTTAATTTAGCCTGTCTTCTCCCTCCCCCTGGGCAATTAGTTTAGCTTAATGAGGTCATCTTTTCTGGTGAGGCTCATTTCTCTCTGAGACCAGTCAAATAACTCATGGCATCTGCTTCTTTGGTTTGACTCATTGTGTGAGCTTCACAATAAAGGCCCAGCTACCTTGTGAAGGTGGCTCTGAATGTATTGATTGCTGGTTTCTGGGCTTTCAGGTTTGTTTGATGGATGGTGTTCAGCACAGGGAGAGCAGCCTACAGGGAGACCCTCAGGTGTGGGGGCAGGAGAAAGGAAGATCATGAGGACCACAGAGTTGTCCCAGTTAAACAGAAAACTGAAGGTTTTGGTCTGAAAACACTTTCAAGCCCCCAGAGCACTTATATAGCTGATTCAGATGCAAAGACACCCGTCAAAGTCATACCCACAAACTCTGGGACATTCCAGACATTAGTTATTAGTCATCCTTACAGGCAAGCGAGAGTATTGTTGAAAAAAATTCAAATTGGATGCTATGAGTGAAGACCTGTGCTTTCCTGGACCAGATAATAAGATTGCCAGGATCAATACAAGAAATTAATAGGAGACCCTGCTCTGTGAAGCCAAGCTTACACCATTTCTGTCGAATTCAGTCTGGATGCAGATATTCTCAAGTTCATAGGATGCCATGGTAGAATCCCAAGTCTGTCACAAATGGAGAGTTCCCTAAGTGGCAGGGGTGGGGGTTGGCAAACACGTGAACAGAGTCAGCTATCAAGGAGAATTGTTAAGTTTGCCATTAATAGAAAATGATCAGGGGTGGCTTGGTCATTAGAGAGTTTGCCTACCATGTAGGAGCTCTGGGTTCAGTCCCCAACACTGTGTAAAACAGTTTAGTTCACAAGCCTAGAATCCCATCCCTTGGGTCAGGAGAATAAAAAGGTCAAGGTCATGTTCATCTGTGTTGTGAGTTTGACGCCAGCCTAGGCTATAAGAGATACTGTCTAAAAAAAAATTAAAAAAAAAAAAAAAAAAAAAAAGACAGCCCCTCTTCTTTGCCAGGTTGGAATAACACAGCTGTAGGTTGTTTGTGAGTGTGTTTCCACAGAAGATGTTAAGACCCACCCTAAAAATGAGTGACATCATGGACTGTGGTTCCAGGCTGAATAAGAGAAGCAGAAGGAGAAAGCACCTCTCTTCTCTTTCCTTCCAGACACCCAATGCAGGCCAAGCGTCACACACGCTGCTGCCAAACTGCCCAGCAGGACTGACTGTTCCCCCTGCACCTCCTGGCCTTAAGCTGCTATGCCCTGCATTTTGTCACAGCAACTAATGCCCGGAGCAGAAGCACAGGGACAGATGAGGGCCCATGACCCCAGTTGTCCCTGCCTGCAGCCCATGTGCTCTGGCATCCTGGATAGGGTAGGTGGGGTCTAGAAAACCTTTTGTGGTGTGAGGGGTTGTCTTTCTGTCCTGGAAGAAGCATTTGGGGTTTATAGTCACATGCAAAAATAAGAAAGCTACGTTTGAGGCAATTGGTTTCTGCTGAGCATTCTCTTTGTCTGTCTGTCTGTCTGTCTGTCTGTCTGTGTCTCTCTGTCACTGTATCTCTCCCCCTTTTCCTTCCTCTTCCTTCCTCTTCCTTTCTCTTCCTCCCTCTCTTCCTTCCCCTCTCCTTCCCTCCCCATCCCCAGAGCCTGGAATAGGCACAAGAAACCATCCTGGTGGAAAGATTGAGGAATATAAATGCCTCTCTAAGTAAGGTAGCACATTTTACATTTCTGAAAGCTATCACTGTGATGTAGCTATGCCCCAACCACCCAGAAATGGCCTCTCTGAAGCATACAACACATGCCTTCTACCTGTGACCCACTCCCACCCCCCCGTCACCCCCCAAACCAAAACTGCCCAGACCTGAGCACCTCTACCCATCCTTGAAGTAGGAATCCTGCAAGGTGAATTTTCTAACAAGCTGGCTTTTCAAAGGCTTTTCAGCTCTCGAACACATGAAAGCTGTGTTTAAAAATTTAAGGTCTGCTATGCACCGCTCTGTGGAGCAGCAGCAGGACGTAGCTTTTTGCAGACCCACGATTCCCCAAACCCCAACTCTTTAAATTAAGATGTTCACGACAGCTGCTGCAGTTAATGGCATGCACGTAGAATTGGCTATTAATTATTGCTCTGGTTTTTGCACCTCCCCTCACATTCCACCACAGAAGTCAGAATCATTGTGTCAACTATTTTTAGTGCTTAAAAAAAAAGAAGAAACCTTGTTTATTAGAAGTTAGATTGTTATTTATTTGTTTATTTTACATTATGGTGAAATTTTCCAAAATCCTCCAGGGCTGAAAAGGAAATGTAAAATGTAGTGGAACCCCCATTCTGTTTCAGCTACCATCCACGTTTTACCGTGCTCTTTCATCCTTCCTTCGCTCCCACATATGCACGCTTGGCCATTTCGCTAGCACATTCAAGTGGAAACCTCAAATAATCCATCTCATAACTACATGCTCTGTGACAGACCTGTTCATCAGACTTCTAAATGAGCAGAGCACCATTATCACACTTGGTTAACTATTCCTTCATACTGTGTAGTGTGCAACTGATTTTCAACATCATGGTTCATTCGTTGAATAAATAAACCAAGAAAGGGAACAAACCATTGCACGATAACTGGACAGTGCTCACGAGGTTTCCCATGACCTGAAGCTGGTTGTTAGCCATCTCTCAGGAATGTCTCACACTAACAGACACATAGATGTATGCACATGCATACATACAAGTACACATATAGCACATGCACACAAATGTCATATATATCAAAGTACCTACACATGTAAATATACACAAACTTATGCCTCATATGCATACACATATACATACACGTAACTATACATTTTTACATGCACTACAATACAATCACACATATAAACACATACATGCTTATATGCACATACAGGCACATAAAAGTACACATACATTCACAACACATACATACATTCACATTTGCACACACAAACGCACTCATATACTACATACCTGCACATATACACATGTATATATATATGCATACATATGATCATACACATAAACACAACAATATATTACATGGACAACACATATAAGCACACATGCATGCACATACATTCACATAATCACAACCATTGTATGTGAATATGCACAGATACACATACACACACATGCAGACATACTAGTGCATGCACACAGCTGATCATCTTCTGGAAAGTCTCGGCAGAAGTTCGTCCTGGCTCATGGACTTCTGCAGTCCAGGGAGCGGTTCTGTGCCCGGTAGAAGGCTGGCCTAGGTAAGTAACTCAGCCTTCTAGAGCTAGTGTGAGAGAAAGTATCATTTTCTCACAGTAAATATTCATCCTACCCTTTTTGAGTCTCCTCAATGGAAGATTTGTGGTCTCCATGCACCTCTGGGAGCTCTCTCTATCTCTCTCTGTCTCTCTGTCTCTCTGTCTCTCTCTCCCTCTCTCCCTCTCTCTCTCTCTCTCTCTCCCTCCCTCCCTCTCTCTCTCTCTCTCTCCCTCCCTCCCTCTCTCTCTCTCTCTCTTCTTCCCTCCCTCCCTCCCTCTCTCTCTCTCTCCCTCCCTCCCTCCCTCTCTCTCTCTCTTCCTTCCTCCCTCCCTCCCTCCCTCTCTCCCTCCCTCCCTCCCTCTCTCTCCCTCTCTCCCTCCCTCCCTTCCCCTCTCTCTCTCTCTCCCTCCCTCCCTCTCTCTCTCTCTCTCCCCCCCTCTCTCTCTCCCTCCCTCCCTCTCTCTCTCTCCCTCCCTCCCTCCCTCTCTCTCTCTCTCTCTCCCTCCCTCCCTCTCTCTCTCTCCCTCTCTCTCTCCCTCCCTCCCTCCCTCCCCCTCCCTCCCTCCCCCTCCCTCCTTCCCCCCCTCCCTCCCTCCCTCCCTCCCTCCCTCTCTCTCTCTCTCTCTCTCTCTCTCAGCTAAGCTTTGTGTGCTCCATTCTCACCAGTCTCCTCCACTCCAGTGACTTTTACAGAGAAGCTGAACTTAACAATCAACCAGTATGCAAGTGTGATTAAACCAAAGACACACATTTGGCTCACATTTAGCTTAAAAATCCTCTTTGGAGATGTTCTTCCCTCTTCATCTTCTGAATCTAAGTCCCTTTTATTTGTGGAATTAGTTTTGTGGCGTGTGCCCTACAGCTTTTCCTAGGGCATATCTTTACTCCTGTCCTGTCTCTGTGCCTTGAGTTCCACCGCACATGTGGAAATCCCGAGGTACAGTGCTTGCATCCAGGATGAGATGAGAAATGAGCATCCTAGAAAAAGCCATTTGTGACCAATGAGCAGAATCCCACCTACTTATATCCATATTATTGTTGAACCACACTACTAACGAGTTTGCCTTTTGCTTGCTCTCTCCTGGTAGCAGAATTCTGCTAAAGCGAAAGGCCCACTGAGAGAACTTCAAACAGGAAAATGAAAACACCACATTTGATCAATTATCCACAGTTGTTTTTTTTTTCTTAACCTACAATTCAGCTAATCAGGTTGCTTTGAAGGGTTCCGCTGAATGGCTGATGTGTGTCTGTCACATAACAGGAGCTCAGTAAAAATGAGTAAGTTAATTAATTAACATGGCTGAGAAATGAGAGAACAGAAGAATAATTCTTTTATTACTTACTACCAAAAGAGGGTCACAGCTTACTTTCCAAACTTCCTGGTGTGTGTGTGTGTGTGTGTGTGTGTGTGTGTGTGTGTAATTCAGGGTGCATGAGACAGTAGAGAAAAATTTTCTTTGTATGATTTAGGAATTAGATGCTTTATACCCTCCGTAAGTCTGTGTTACACAGCCCATACATGAAGCTTTAGTGTGGTTATTCTCTCTCCCTCTGTGTATGTGTATGTGTGTGTGTGCATGTGTGCATACGCTGTGCATTTGCATATGTATGCACTTGTGCAAAACTGCTTGTGCACATGTGGGCACAGGTATGTACAAGCCATGGTGCATGTGTGGTGGTCAGAGAACAGTTTCAATGTTGGGCCCCTTCGAATTTGTCTGAGACAAGGTCTCTCTTTAGGTCTCTGGTGAATACACCAGCTAACTGGCCCACAAACCTGTAGCACTTCTCCATCTCTGCCCCCCACCTCACTTCAGGAGTTCTGTCTGGGCTTACAGGGATGTGAGCTACTATACCAGTATTTCCCTGGGTTCTAGGCAAGTTTGCATAAAGTTTCTGAGTGTTCAGAACCTCCACCATGGGATTCTGTTTTCCTCCTTACTCTTTGGCTCTTTGTTGGGTCTTTGAGCACTGGCTTCCTGTAGCAAGCACTGTAGCCACTGAGCCATCTCTGAGGCCTACTCTGTGCATGACAGGCAGGACAGGAGAAGGCTTGTGGTTATTGGACTGTATTAGATGCTGTACCGTCTATCTTCTCACACCACTGGCCAGCACATAGGTGGCTCCCTTGGTCCCTCCCATATTACAGACGTGGATCAGAAACAGCACTCACCATGCCAGCAGTCAGAGTGACACTGCCGAGATTCAAACCCATGCATGTATACAGAGCTGGCACAATGGGGTGCCCCCTGTAGGTTAGTAACTGCAAGAGCACCCAGAAGAGAGAAAGGGGGGATGATTCCTGAAGAGCAGTGGAAAGGAGAGAAGCTGCTATGCTTGTCCTGACTGTCTGTGGCCCACTTCTCACTCTGCTGAGAGCACTGTGAAGTATTCTTGCTCTAGAATCTTGTTCAGGATTGAGCCCACAGACTGGGAGTCTTGGCTTCCTCTGGAACCTTAGAAGTATAATCTCAACACCTGCCCCAGACCTGAGTCGGAACTCACAGTCTTAGCAAGCTCTTGGGACAGTTCATCTGAGCGTCAGACTGACCTAGAGGCTGGTAGGAAATGGCAATCAGATCTGCTGACTGAGTCACCATAGTGCAGCGTGGGTGGACCCTGGATAATTCTTCTGCATTGACTCCACAGGGAGAGTCTTCTTTTTTTTTTTTTTAATCTTAAAAATATATGTCAGAATTTCTTCCAACTGTGGATTTTAAGAATAGTAGCTTGACCTAGGAGGAAGAAGAAGATGATGGTGGTGGTGACAATGACATGTGGTATATGATGTGTGTGTGTGTGCGCGCGTGTGCAATGGCATGTCTGTGGATGTCAGAGGACAATTTTGTGGAGTCAGTTCTCTCTTTCCGTGTATATGTAGGCCCCTTAGATTGAACTCTAGTCACAAGGCTTGCATAGCAAATAGCCTTGCCCATTGAACCACGTCCTTGGCCTTAGACTGTTTTATCTTCTAATTGAACCAGTGTGTGTGGAGGTTTGGTCTGTACATGTCTGATACCCACAGAGGCCAATGGAAGATCTCAGATTCCCTGGAAATGCAGCTACAGATAGATGAGTCACCATGTAGATGCTGGAAATCAAATGTTATCAACCAAACCACACCTCCAACCCTCCTAGGTTGTTTTTGAAACATGCATGGGTCTGCACCCTCAGTATACAATTACGTGCTCGATGAAAACAAAGCTAGCCTATGACTGTATTAGAAACCAGTCTTGGGCGCTGTATGGAATGCACCAGAAACACCAATTGTCATTTCATTATGGTTTCTTTCTAAAAATAGTTTTGTTTTGTTTTTCAACATGAATAACAATGTTCACAATGGACTGGAACACCAACCTTAAGGAGTGAATGGAGTCATGGTTTTTGTTGAGCTGTTTGCTGAGGCGTCTTCTAGTCTCCTCACAAAGTCTCCAAGGACACTCTTTCTAGGCTGCTGCATAATCCATGTGGAAGTCTGAAGTGGAGACTGTGTTACTGTGAGACGTCACCATCTGTCTCTTCCTGGGAAGCTTTGCAGGCTGGTAGATAGGACATGAAGGTTGCTACAGCTGGCCCCATTGTCTCCCGTGAGAAAAGAAGGTTCTATGCAGTGTTCAAACCTCCACTGCTAAATTCCATCTCCTTCTTTGCTCTTCATGTCTTTGTGCACGGAATCCTTGCTCCTTGTGGGCCTTCCAGGTGGAAATGATGCCATGTTGGGAGGTGTGGTCAACACCTTGGCTTTCCAAGTGTGCTACAAAAGCCATGACACACTTTGTGTCTTCATAGAACTGTTCCTCTCCTCTTACAAAGACCTAGGATCAGAAAGGATGGCAAAGCCCGAATCCTGACATCAGGGTAGGCGACCAACCCAGCTGCCAGAGGGAGCTTTGTGGCGTGTAAACCACACTAATGTTAATCAATAACACTTACATTCTGATCGTACCCTGAGCCCTAACCAGGCAAAAACTAGGGTCAGTTCTGAAGGTCAGGACATTGTGTCTGCACATAGAGGCCCCATGAGGCCCCTGCTGACCTGCTGAGGTGAGACCCTCATTTTTCCATCTGTGGAATGAAGCCTTATTTCGAACACAGTGCTGGCCTCCTTTTGCATCTGGTCACATGTCATATTATAGTAAGTCATGAGTTGTTCGTACTGACACGTTCTACTTTGGCAATGCCGTTAGTCTATACATTGTACTTTGATAGCAGCTCTTCTCTTTGTCCTTTCGTGTCTTCTCCTCTCTTCCTTTCCTGCCTGCTCCAGTTTCATCCTGTCGCTAGGACAAACACTCTAACCAAAGGCAACTTAGCAAAGGGAAGGGTTTATTTCATTTTATACTTTTAGGTCCAAGCCCATCATCGAGGAAAATCAAGGCAGGAACCTGAAGCAAAAACCGTGGAGGAACTGCTCGCCGGCTCACTCATAACTATCTTAAGGAGACCTCCTATCCAACCCTTAACTGCCTGCATCCATTAACAACAGGACAGTCCCCCAAAGATATACCCATAGTCTATTCTGATTCGGACAGTCCCTCTTGAGAGGTTTTCTTCAAATGACTCCAGTCTGGGTCAAGTTGACATTTAAAGCTAAGATGCTGCCCCATTGTCTCCTTTCTCTTTCTCTTCTGCGTTCGTGCTCTCTTCTCTCTGTCCCTCCTCATCTCCCTCTCTGTTTTCACATGTGAGGTGAACTCTACAAAGCTGGCCCTGCTGAGACTAGCTCATTACACTTAAGGCAATATTCTCTGGTTGCATCAATGTTTCTGCAAACCTTAGGACTTCTTTATGAGTGAATAATGTTTCATTTTATGTGTTGAACATTCCCTTTATTCATCATCAGAAACCCATTTTAAGATCCCAGAATCTTCCTGCTCATAGACACAAACATGCTACACTATAAAGAAAAATCAGTTTTTATACAGAGTGGGTATTAGGAAGGGGCTAATTTTGTTGCTTTTGAATTCCCAGGGGGCCTGATTTTGTCCAATGAGAGCTTTGCTTTTAGCATCCTGTGAAATTTTAGCTTGAGATACTAAGCACTCACAACAGCAGGCTGCTGTTGCTGTACCACACGTCTTGTTGTAAAGTGTCCCAGATAAAGTACTTTTATCAATATTAAAATGCCCATAACAGATGGCCAAGTAAAATGCTTGGCTGCACAAGTCTGAGGCCTGAGTTCAGATCCTGAAATTCACATAAAAAGCCAAGTATGGTGTGTATCACTGTGATTCCAACAATAGGTGATAGAGACAGGGGCTCGTGGGTCAGCCAGTCTAACTGAATGAGTTGAATTAAAATTCAGAAAGTAACTCTGGAGAGGGGCAGAGTGAGGGGCCGAGGGAAGAGATATCCAAAATTGATCTCCAGCCTCTGAGTGAACACACACATGTGGACTCATGCATACATGCATGTACATACACAGGAACATGTACACAGACATGGATGCAAAAGTGTGTATGTATAAAAGGTCATAGCAACTCTTACACACTGAACCCTTACTTTGTGGAAAGTTGCAGCACTGGGAACTGTGACTCAGTTCTGTTTCCTGGAGACTGGCTGGGTTCGGGTACTTACTCACATCTTCCCAGCTGCTTAGGAAGGACTGAGATGTGAACAGAGTCAGCCTGGGGGCATTGCATCAGCCTCTCTCCTGGGGGAATGCTTGTCCTCCAGAGAAGCCTGGGATCCGGGAGAGTGAGACAGGACTTGGAAGGGATGGGGTAGTGGATTTCAAAATGTTCCTTTCCTTTGGATTTCTTTCTCCTGCTTGCTGTTTAGTCTCAGTTTCAAAAAAAAAAAAAAAAAAAAAAAAAACTCTACAAATGTCTAGGCAGGCTTCTCTGAAAATCCAGCTGTAGAAACCAAGGATTTTAAGTACATTCCCTTTGCCTTTTTGCCAAACTGATAAAAGACTCCTTTGATTTTCTTAGTGGGTAAAAGAAAGAGAGGAGGAGCCAAAAAGCCATTTCCTCTTGTTAAGGGACCTATGGGGCTGGACTTGCAGTAAGGAAGGACTGCACAATCCCCTAGGTCACAGGGTCACAGGGCTCACCCGCCCAAAACGTCCCCAGCACAGATAGATAGCTGGCTTTATCTGGTTCATTTTCTTGGAGGAAGATGACATTAATGATCGTTCCTCTTCCTTCATCATTTAGAGCAATTGAGTGCAATCTTTCATTGCCAGAGAGGTCCTGGCCACAGCTTGAAAAAAGTAATAAAGGGGGCAGGAAATGAAAAATCTGTTTTCCTTACTGATAACTGTAACCTAAGTTGTTGGGTGTTTCCCCACTTCCTTCAAGTTCAGAGTATCTGCCATGTTGGTGGTTGGGTAGGGAAAAGGCCTTGTGTAGGTCTCAGCTTCCCAACAGAGATGAGAGTCTCAACTTGAAGCTTTTGCTCCCAGACTTGTCCTAAGACAGCAAGTGCAGGACAGCCTGAGTTCTCACCGTGAATGGTGAATTGGTGCGTCTGGAACTCTGGCTGCCTGGGAAGTTCTGTAGCTAAGGAAGAAAGCTACAGGCACCAGCAATCCTAAAGGATTTTCTGGGACTCACAGGATGGGTAGTCTTGCTCTGTAATAAAAGACGGCCCTATCAAAAACTGTCTCTAAGTACAGTTGACCCCAGGGTTTACCTAGATGAACACCTTGGTCTAGCTGGGTGCATATTAAAAATACAAATCAAAAGAGCACATGCGTACATGCTAGAGGAGACCCTGAGGGCGTCAGTTCCCTCCTTCTGTCATGTAAGTCCCAGGCATCAAAGACACAAACAGCTTCACATATGCTCACATGCAAAGTACACACATTCACAGAGACATGACTACACATGGGTTAACATGCACACATTCACAAGATAATGTACACACGTGCACACATATAAACACACATTTGCACATGTACACACACATGAAAAAAGTGCTAGATAGTCATTTATAATGCAAGCAAGTCTTGAGGGAATGCTGCAGTCTCAGCCCTGGAATAAATCATCTCTAACATCTACCACTTCCTGTTTAGGACCCGAGTTCCCTGTGAAAACACCAGACAGTGTCTTTATGATAACAACCATCACTTCTCATAGTCAAAGTAGAAAACTGAATCTTCACTGCCATTCCAATGTATTACATTTCTAAGGAAGCAATTAGTGTCTTAGACTGCACATCACCAAAATAGTCTTGCTGTGCTGTTACCAAAAAGAACTGAGCCCACTCCATTGTATTGTAATTTACAGCATCTTGGGAGTAAGCGTGGGGCAGCTAAGGAATTTGCTGTTTTATTATTATTTGTTTCAGGAAACATGTTTTACGTGTTGGATTTTTCTCACATATTGTGGGTTTAAAAAAAAAGTGCATTGCTACAAGCATATGAGAAACTTGGAGGGCTGAATAGTGGAGAAGCTGTCTGACCCAAAGGAAGCCATCTTCCCATAGCTCCTGAGCTAGGTCATTTGAAGGGAAAAGGGAAAAGGCAGAATAAGAAGAAAAAGCAAGCCATTCATTCAGTCTCTGCTCCATTTTTGTCCCTACATTTCTTTTTAACAGGAACAATTTGGGGTCAACAGTTTTTGAAGGCAGTTTGATGTCCCAGGCCCTCCATTAGGAGCACTGCCTATCTACTGGTGGTGTTTCTTCGGGGTCCATACCCCCACTGTTGGGCATTCCAGCTAAGGTCACCCACATCAAACATGCAGTGTGGTGGTCTGAGGCCCCAGCACATATGTAGCAGAGTTAGGTTTCGGTGGAAGAGGATGCACCTAATCCTATGGAGATGCCCCAGGGAGGAGAGATTCCCAGGTGGGGGCACCCTCTGTGATTGAAGCAGAGAGGGGATGGGGGAAGAATTCTGGGATGGGGGACGAGAAGGGGGATAGCATTTGGGATGTGACTAAATAAATAAATAAATAAATAAATAAATAAATAAGAAGGAGGAGGAGGAGGAGAAGCAAGGAGCCAACAAAGAATGTATAGGACAAAATTAGTCACTGTTAGGACATTCTCCCAAGATAGATGCTCCTGAGCATAAGCCCCCCTCTGCTGCTGAATGGTTCTAGGTGCTGGAGTGTGCACGTGGAAGGTGGGACACAGCAGTAGGATTCCCCTCATGCTACCCTTTAACATGCAGCTGGCTTCTAAGTAACTGCTGCCCAAAGCTGTCCATCTTCTTGAGTACTGTTGGCAACTTTTTGACCTGTGTTCACTGCATATTCATTTCTCTAATAAATACATATATTGATTTCTGGCGCTGTGTTTGGCAGCTGTTTGAGCTGAAAATGAAGTTGGCAGTTCAGGAGGAAGGATGAATCAATCGGTAAGCAGTCTCAAAGTGAGAATGAGCACCGGGTATCAGTGACTCTCCGGGTGAAAAGAAGAGATGCCCAGGGCCTGGAGGACATGTAGACTGTGTTCGGAGCTGTCCAGAGGAGTGACGTGGGTACCCCCTCTTTGTAAAGAGAAACTCTCCTTTGGACTAAGTCTGTTAAAATTGGCCTTCAGGGGATGAGTTGGCTGGAAATTTCCATATGATGACAGGGAAAAGCAGCCTGGGAACTCTAGTCTCTGCACCTGGCTTTCGAGCTGAGGGTGGTGCTCAGTGGGCAGCCTCTTTCCCTGTTGCATTGGCTTCAGTGATGGAGACAGAGAAATACTTGCTGAGATTCCTGTGCATTCTGCCTCTTGAGGGAGAGAGGTTTGATAAGTGCTCACCTCTCCTATAGTTGACACCAGAACTGTATGAAAGGCCCTGCCTTTCAGAGGAAGCCCCTGAGCTATCCAGAAGGCTCACCAATCTTCCCACTGCATATTTTACAATGTTCCATAGTGAATAAATGACTCAACATATTGTACTAGTTATTTTTCTGTTCCTGTAATAAAATACCATGGCCAAGGCAACTTTATAGAAGAACAGTTACTTGGTTTATGGGAGCTAGGCTATAAGACTCCGTTATTGCAAGGAGGAATGGCAACAGAAGGGTATGGCAGGCAGAACAAGAAGCTAAGAGCTCACATACTCAACCACAAACACAGAGCAGAGAAGGTGAACTGGAGGTGGGTTGAGCCTTTAAAGCTCTCAAGGCCCATCTGCAGTGCCAGGCTTTCTCCATCAAGTCTACACCTCCCAATCATCCCCAAACAGTGTCACCAACTGGAGACCAAGTGTTCAAACACCAGAACCTATGAGGGACATTCTCACTCAAACCACAACACACATGGTGTGTCCTGTTCATTCATATGAGCAGTTCTTAACATAAGGGGTCTGTCTTTCCCACACCCCAGGCTAAGACAGGGGCAGGCTGTCCAGAAGAGCAGGATCAGGACCAGATTCCAGGGGCCCGTTCTACTGCTAACATCTCTGAGTGCTCCAAAGACTGAAGTCATGGCAAAAAGCAGGAAATTAACCAAACTCTTGATATTTATTTCTTGCCTCTTCACCAGAACCCTCCTTGGCCCCACCATGCAGTTTTGATCTCAGTGCAGCCTGTGGTGGCTGGGCAAGTCAAAGGACCTGAGAGGCTTCAGGCTCCTGTGACCCTGGCTTTTCATACTCAGCCTGCTTCTTATGAGCTTACGAGATTTCACATCTTTGAGGTTTTGTTTTGTTTTTCAATAAAATGAGAATAGTACAGTTTCTGATGTTGTAGATTTAAATGAGAGCTACCTGTAAAACATCCGGTACATAGTAAGAACTCAATGAAGAAGAGGGGCTATTAATCACTGCTCCTAGAAAAAATTAACCTAAATGTAGGCAGTTCATTTATATGGAGTTCATTGAGCTACAGGAGGAAGCAGGAGGGAGCATTATATGGCAGTGCGTTTGCTACCTGTTCACAGGCCCTCTGCCAGCTGCCCTGGAGTGACATCAAGGCCTTGTCCCTATGAGGCCTGTGGTGTCTGAGAGCTGGAATATAGCTTACTTTGGAGTGTGAGTTTTACCTTATCATCAGGGCTGGTTTTCAGCCTGACCCCTGGATGCCCTGTTAGCAGATAGATCTCCCCATTCACTTCCTTCTCAGAATTCTACCGCATAAACAAGCTAGAGCTCAAGATATAAATAATTCTAACTCTAATACCAAACAGACGTAGCCACACTTTGGTGCTTCAGCCAGGGAGTGGGTAGGGTGTTCGTGTGGGGAATTGAAAGGGCTGGGTGGGAGGGGGAGATGTCAGAATGTAACTGGGAGTCTGGGGAGTTATGCGAAGGAAAGCTGTGCAGATATTCTGGAGCATTCCAGCACAGCCTTCTACAACAGCAGCTATTAGCCAGTGTCTCTCCCACCCACCATGGGACACACATGGACACAAATGAAGAAGAAGCTCAATGCATAAAACTGAGTCACAGTCAAGTGCCACTCAGATGGGAAGATGCTGACATTTGTTACTTGGATGAAGAGGAGGAGCAGGAGTGAGGAAGAAAATGGAGGAAGAAAAGAAGAAAGGAGGGGAGGGAAGGGGAGAGGAAGGAGGGAAAAGGAGGGGAGGGGAGGAGGTAGGAGGGGAGGGAAGAGGGAGGGGAAGGAGGTGAGGAGGAACAAAAGACCCACAAACTCATCCAACTGGCTTAGTAAGTTTTCGAGGTCGGAGAAATTGGTCTCTGCTTCAGCAGGCATTATATGCCTCTGTTATCTAAACAGTGACCTTAGTGTCTGTCATATGACAAGTGACAGCTTCACTTGAGCTAAGTAAGTTAGAATCAGAAATCATTCTGGAAAAGTCAGAAGGCAGAGTTCATCTCACACAAAGTCAGTTTATGAATTGGTTGTTTTCTCTTAGGGGTTGCACCTTTTGAGGACATGATCGTATCAAACCCCTCATGTCTTGATACGTGACTGTTAAGTTTAAAAGGTTTGTTTTGTTTTGTTTTTAAAATTCTTTAAAGGGCCTGGTATGTTGATATGGGCTCTATGTATCTATTTTGAAAGCTTTCTCAGACTACACAAACACCCTTCCTGCTTATCAGTTATTGATCGATACATTTCTGTTGGGTCCTGTGTCTCAGAAGAGTTTTCAACCACGGACACACATTTCAGCCAATGGGATATTTTCAAATGAATCCAAGCTATGCTCCAGGCAGAGGGACAGATCCTGCCAGGTTTAGATCTCCCCCGATACAACCGATGTAGGCTTCTAACCTGTTTCCAGTTGCCCTGACAGACAGGAGCTATGAAAATAGACTGACTATCCAATCCAGAAGAACCCAGCTTCCTACACTAGCTCCTCTTCCAAACAAATACCTCACACAAAGCCACACTATTCAGCCAACCAAACCAAGAAGAAAATCATAACCAAGGGCTGACGTGCTATTTGAAGGCACTGGGTCAAGTGAGAAATGGAAAATCTGAGTTATCCATATCTTCTGTGCTGTGGAGACAACCGAGCAGAAAGTCGGGAGCTGTGGGTTCCTTTGCTGGCATCCCCACGAAGCCCACAGTCCCTGAGTCCAATGAGAAGGCGAGGGTGAAGAGGGAGAGCACTCAGCCACAAACCCTGGTCCTTTCGCTCATTTGGCGGCAAGCATCGAGTTGACTGACTCTTCTGTGAGATGATGAAGTGCTTTGAGGTCACAAAAACCTACATCCCTACAGCATCCCCTTTCACTGTGCTTTCTATAGCTCCCTTTCCTCAGCTGAGACGCCATTCAACCCCTCACCTCTTTCCACCTGGGGACCTCAGGAAGATTAATTAGGTAGATCTGTAATATACTTGGCTCTCCTTGGAGAAAAATTCTACATAAAAGCAAAGTATTATTATTTCTAAGCGGGGTGATGCTTATTCCGTCCTTGTAGGATCATTAAGCAAATAAATTATCTTCCCTTTGGAGAAATTATCTCCTGACTTGCCTAATTCTTAAGTCTACGGAACACAATATACTCTCACACCCCCTCCCTGTGTGTGTGTATGTCTCTCTCTCTCTCTCTCTCTCTCTCTCTCTCTCTGTGTGTGTGTGTGTGTGTGTGTGTGTGTATGTGTGTGTGTGTGTGTGTGTGTGTGTGTATGAAGGGAGGCATGTACTCTCTTCTACATGGGCCTGTGAGGCCAGAGGTAGATGCTAGCTGTCCTGTGTCACTCTATATTGAGACAGAGTCCCATAGCGAACCTGGAGCTTACAGATTGGCTAGACTAGCTGTCCAGTGAGCTCACAGACTTACATGGGCACACATTTTGTGGATGCTGGGGGTCCTCATGCTTGCATAGCAGGTCCTTTACCCACTGAACCATCTCCCTCATTTTTTCAGTTTTAGGGATCGGTGGGTTTTGGTTTGGTTTGATTTTGGTTTGTATTTTAGAGAAACTTTAAAGGGCCAAGTATGTGGGTATACACCTTCAATTCCAGGAAGTAGAGGCAGGAGAGTCTCTATGGGTTTGAGGCCAGCCTGGTCTAAACAGTGAGTTCCAGGCCAGCCAAGGCTATGCAGTAGCCCTGGCTGAAAACAAAACAAAGATCTTCTAAGGGAGGAATTTGTGGGTTGGTAAAAGGAACAGGGCAAAGTTCTCATTTGAATGTAACACTGGAAGCTTCTTCTATACGGACTCTGTTACCAAAGAAAATAGTTCCTGCTGTATCTGCCTGCTCTCTGATTTCAGCAAACGCCCTGTCTCTCTCAGACGTGAGGTAATTGCAGGCAGAGGACAGCGCTGTGTGTCAGAGTCTGTGGCCCTTGCTCCTGTGCTCGTTGGACCCTTTGATTAAATCACACTGCAGTTAGGAAAGTGTTCAGAGGTCACAGGGTCGTCCTGCCCAACATACCTGTGGCCATCTTTTTTTACAAATTGGTAGTGTAAGTTCTGAGAGGAAAAAAACTGGATCTAAACTCTAATCCACAAAAATTTCAGAAAAGCTCAAACCAGCATTCCGTTTAACTTTGCCTTGTTTTTCACTTTGTGTCAAAATTCCTTATTTGCAGCTGTAAAATGGCATGGGTCTTCAGATAAAACCACCTGGCATCCCTGTGGATTGTTTGATATGAGGACATGAAGGCGTCTGAGCTGTGTAGACAGGGGACTGTGTGGTTTTTTTTTTTTCTCACTTCCTTTTCTTTAAGAGAAGGACACATAAATATTAAGATAAGAGTAGGGAAAATAAAAGTGAAAAACCTGAGAGCTTACGTATTCTTCTATTTATTTATTGTGTTGTGTACTTGTGGGGTTGGGCACACATACACACAGCTCACATATGGAGGTCAGAGGACAAATTGAGAGAATTGATCTTCTTTGGACACCATGGAGGGCTGGGCATTGAACTTAACTCCTGAAGCTCGGAAGCAAGAATTTAACCCACTGAGCTGTCTTTCTGACACCCACCCCCATAAGAGAGCCCTTGAGAGCTTACAATGGATCATGGAGAGAGCTTTGGGAAGAAAACTCAGCCATGTATTCATGGGCTCATGAGAGGTACTGTAAGCCTCTCAAAGTCACACAGACATGCCCAGGAATCAAATCATGACCCACTAATCTCACAAACAGGAAGGTGTCATACGGGCCAGCCTGAAAAGCAGTGTGATGTCACACATGTTCTCCTTCAGCATCCTGAGCCGTGTGACTTCAGGATGCTGATAGTAAAGACTTCAAGCCACCAATGAACCACACCAAAGGGCAGCCATAGTGTCGAAGTGAACAGTTAGCCCACAAGGCCTATGTGCTTATCTCTGATGGAGTAACATTAGCTTAGGGCTCTTCTGTCTAGATGATAGATTTGAAGCCTGGGTGACCAGTCCTATCTCATTCTCCCCAAGATGTCCTTCATCATCCTTTTCAAGTCCCCGTCTGTGTATTTAGGACCAGGGGACAGGAAACTGCTGATTGGTTTGATTTCTTTTATTATTCAGGCTCCAGTCCCCACCCTGTAAGAGCATGCCTCCAGTATCTTCAGGGAGCCACCTAGGTGGTTTGACAACCCTGTTTGTGGATTATGATGGGTGTGATGGAAAGACAGGGCAGGATCACCCTCTTTCTCTGCAACCACGCAGAGGCAAGGCCCCTCCCACAACTCACCTCCAGCCTGAAACCATCAAGAGGCACCAGGGAAAAGAAGCATGTAAACAGCTTTGAAAAACACCCAAATATTACCCCTTGCCCAGATGAACTTGGAATTGTGGTTTGCCTCATACAGTGACACTGCCTGGAGTCCAAAGTAAAATTCTTTGAGGGCAGGAAGGGCTCTCAGCAGCTGTAAGAACTGATCTTTCTCTAAAGGCAACTTCAACTGTCCAAATCCAGGTTATTTTATTATACACACTATAAATGAAAAACTATATCAATTACTCTAAGAACTAATACTTTTATGTATTTCATGCTGATCTTTCCATTTGTTTGTTTCCTGCTTTCCTTTGTCCTCTTCTTTCTCCTCCTCCTTCTTTTAAATAATACCTATTACTGTGTCTCTAGCACAACGTGGGGTGTCTGACATTGCATCACATTAATCAGGGTGCAGGGATGGTGGGGAGTCCATTGCCTTCTCCTGCACCTATAACATAAGAGCTGCCAACTCCTCAGTCCTGAGACAACCGGAGATGTTAAGGTGGTATCAGTCGAATTGTGAGCAAGCAGAGTAAGCCTCCGAGCTGCCGTGGTAAAACCTGCTTGCCACTGTCGCCATTCCGCCACATCCCCCTGCTCCATTGCCAATGCTGGTTAGCCATTGATCATTAGTCTCTGAGGCAAAGGGAGGGACACGTGTGTCCCTTTGGTGCTCTCTGTCTGTTCTATAGGCACAGAAGAAAGTTGAGAATGTGGCCAGCATGTCTCAGTTCTGTGTTTGTCAGAGGGTTAGGTCCTCAGAGAACTTCCAAGGTGAAAGCTAACATTGCTTCTCTGGGCATCCACGGTAAAGTTCTTAACCCCTCGACTTAATGAGAGAAAAATTAACGGCTTCTTTAAGCAGCTTAGATTTATCTTGTGACTATAAGTGATGAGAGGTTTCTTTGTGCACTTTAGAAAAGAGATGGTGTGTATGTGTATGTGTGTGTGTGTGTATGTGTGTGTGTGTGTATGTGTGTGCATGTGTGTGTGTGTGTGTGTGTGTCCAAAGCATCACTTCATTATATCACCATCCACACTGTCCCTTTATGATAGACAGGGTTCATCTATTCCCTTGCTCTAAACTTAATTACTTTGCAATTAATTCTTTGTTGAAAATAGCAAGGCTCCTAAACCCAGAACATCTCTTTGTGAGAAAAGCTGTTTATGGATAGAGGTCGAGAGGACACATCGGAATATTCCACAGTGCTGCCACAGATATTCTGAATGAGAGTGCTTTGCTGAGAGGGAAGAGGTCCTGTTCCACACGAGGTGGCTGTGGGATTAGACGGCTTCCTCCCAGGCAGGCTGAGTTAAGGTCCGCCTCCAGGAATGAATCTTTGGAGCTGGTGATGCTGCTCAGTGGGCAGGACGCTTGTCTACCATTCACAAGGCCCGAGTTCTGCCCCGACTCCCTGTATAAGGATCAGGGAGCTGGGCATGGTGGCAGGTGCCTTTAATCCCAACACCCAGGAGGCAGGAAAATGAATTTCTAAGAGTTTGAGGCCAGCCTGGTCTATGTAGTAAGACTTTGTTTCAAAAAAGAAGAGGAGGAGGAAGAGGAGGAGGAGAAGCATGTTGTTTCATGGCTACACCCCCAGCGCTTGGGGGGGTCAGAAGTTCAAACTTATTTGCCTAGTTTGCTTTCTACTGCTTTTATAAATGCTATGACCAAAAGCAACTTGGAAAGGAAGGGTTCGTTTCTGTTTACCACACTCAGATCATAGTTTATCACTGAGGAAAATCAGAGCAGGGACTCAGGCAGAACTAAACAGAGACCATGGGGAACGATGCTTTTGCCTCATTAGACATGGCTCAGTCAGCCTGCTTTCTTATACACCCAAAGACCACCTTCCTGGGAGTAGTACCACCCACAGTGGGCTAGCCTTTTCTTCATCAACCATAAATCAAGAAAATGCCCCACCTGTTTGCCTGTAGCCAACTGATAGGAATATTTTCCTAGCTGAAGTTCCATCTTCCCAGATAACTCTAACTTGTGTCAAGTTGACAAAAACTAACTAACACATTAAGTTTAATACCAGCCTGGGACAGATAAGACACCCATCTCAAAAGCCAAAGAAAAGAATCCTAAGTACAGTACCATAGAGAAGTTTCATTCCAATCCCCTACTCCTGTTTTAAGACCCTTAGGGTGTGTGCAACTGTTGCCTGTGCATGAATTGTTACAGTTAATCTGCATAAATTCTTGATAAAGATAGTTAACAGTGATGCTATCCTATATATAAAATGTGATTTTTTTTTTCTGAGCTTACATACATATCCAGAAAGTAGTTCTTCCCATCCTGGCCCTTGTTGAGTGATTTCTATACTTAAGGTCACCGAATCCAGGCCATATCTCCATAAGAAGGACACCTGAATATTCAAGTTGCCTGAGGATGTGAGAGGGAAAGGATCTGATGAATGTTGCTTTAGCTTCATACTGGCTGTCTGTGAAAGTCTAGGCTACAATCCTAAACCATGGTCCACGAGCCCTCTTCTTTAACCTACCACCCTTTAAAGATGCTCTTCTGAGGCTAGCCTGCGCAGAGCCTAACAAGTTAATGTTTGGGGGGTGGCGATCTGGAAATCACAGAGATATGACCTTTCTGGGGAGTTGGCATCATGCTAGAGAGTCCCCTGGCCTTCAGAATGCCAGGGACTGATGGAGCACTTGTTGGTAACCTCGAAGCCCTCCCCAGGACTGCCTCATTAGTCTTCCTGTCAGGCTCTGAGGTCAGCATTGACCACATCAACCATACAGAAGGATGGGGGCTCTTTCAAAGTGGGCTGAGTATACAAGGGCAGGACCAAGGGGAAGCAGTGTGCTGAGCCAGGGTCAAGAACCACGAGGAGTTGGTGACAGAGAGGAGGGTTGCCAGGGTGCTGTGGAAGGAGCAGGTCCTAAAGACAGTGAGTGGGGTCACGGATACATGAAAGAATAAACGAGTGAGTGAGTGAGTGAACTCTCTTACCTTCAAGGGACAGAACGGGTGTGCATTAGAAAGTTCTTAACATTTTACCCACTTCTCCCAAACATTTAAAAAGCTGGGTCTCAGGTACAGGTTTCCCTGTGGGCCTCTGTGAGATACTATCTTGCTTAGTGAGACTTGTCCTGACCAATTCTTCCGTCCCTACCAGTTCAAGCATGTTCTTGCCTATCATCATGTCAGACTGAGCAGTAGAGTTTAGGCCTTAGCATGTCTGAGAAGACTGAGTTCTTGCCAAGAATTACATGTTTCTTGAAAACACTGTTTATTTTTTTAAGAGAGAGAGAGAGAGCGAGAGAGAGAGAGAAGCAAAGGTTCTGGGATTTGTACTCGTCAGTGGGTTTGCTCAGCAAGCCCCTGAATAACTGAGCTATCTGTCCAGCTTTGAAGGCAGTTTTGATCCATGTGACCAATATTCAAGAGCGATTTCCCAATCAGTTACTGTGTACCTGTGCTGGAACAAGGACTCAGGATGCAGAGGAAAAAGGATGTGGTCCCTCCACTTATCTAGAAAGAGTGGTATTCCCCAACGTCTAGAAGGGAAGACAGCGACAGTGGCATTACACAGCACAAGGAGGAGCACCAATAAGGGTGCACAGCGGTTTGGAAATATTACCTATTCCCTAGGGATGGATATGGGCCTGCTCCAGGCCACATGGATTAGGGAGTGAAACATGGTTTCACCCATCCATGCTCTTGGGATGATGCTCTTGGGATCTGTGTAACCAGCACAACAGAACACGTCAAGTCAGCATGTGGGTGAACTTCCGGTAGACAGACAACATGGCCTGGGAGGGAAGACATGGGTAAGTCTTGGTGGCTTCCTGGAAATTCGCCCAGAGCCCAGCCAAGGGAAAAAAAGCAGAAATGGAAGAGAATTCTTGACAAAAAAAGAAACAGGAGACCCCAAAAAACATAAACTAAAACAAAAGCCCCCCAAACCAAAAACCAGAGGTCTCTGCCCTCTACTAACATACAACACTGGGGGACGAATCGTGACTGAGAAGCCAGGCGCCTTTCTTCATTGACTGAGTTTCTCGAGGATTCAGATACAACACCACGCAGAAGGAGCATGTTCTAGAGGGGACACTTTGGAGAAAAGCTCAAAGCTTTTCCTTGCTGAAATGTCTTCTGTTCTCACACTAGAACTGGATGTAAGCTTTACTCGGTCGCCAAGACCTCGCAGAGTGCAGTGAACACGACCTCCCACTCTACCGTGGAAAAGGCAAGAGCTCTTTGAGACATCCTCATCTTGCCCTAAAGGGGCCAAGGACTCCGAGATGACAACTCCCTGCTCCTCCTCCCTGCATCAGTGTCACCTCCTCTTTAGCACATCACTGCTCTATAGGACCCCTTGGAGAAGCAGTGATTGTGGAGAAGAGGAGTCATAGGATGAATGGTTGGACTAGCAAGATGGCTCAGTGGATAGAGACTGACTATACTTACCCATAATTCATCACTTAAATGATCGCCTGCTTGCTGGGCAGAGGGACCCCTCACACCCTCCCTTCTAAAAGGCTTGCTCTGCACGTGGGTGTGCCAAGAAGAAAGAGAAAATACTGTCTGATGCTTGATATTAAACGGGAGTATGTAATAACCACTTGAAGGACTGAAGAGATGCCGCAGGGGTTAACAGCACTTGCTGCTCTCGCAAAAGACCAGAGTTCAGTTCTCAGCACCCACATCAGACAGGTCCCAATTACCTATAATATCAGCTCCAGAAGATCCAACACTTTCTGACCTTTTTTTAGATGCCTGCACGTATACGGTACATACATGCACGCACGCACACATGCACACATACAAATAAAAATAAATCCTAAAAAAATTGAGCAACATGGTTTATGACAATTTCTACAATGCAATGAAGGCCTCGCCACTTGGTGATGGCAGCCCTAGGTTTTTTTTTTATGATACTCAGGTGTTTCTGCTGCAATAAAGGGCAGCGCATCCTGCTCTATAAGCCTGTCTCCTGGAGTGTGGGGAGGGGTGCAGGAGTTTACTTGTCATTGCAGTAAAGCAGCCTCACTAGTGGGAATGCCGCCTGCTGATGGCTCCTGGGGTGGGGGGAGATACCCTTGGCTGTGAATGGAGCCCCCAGGCATCCTGGATGTTTATTACAAAGAGCTGGGTTTTTGAAATAACAAAAGTAACTTAGCAAATTGGAGGAGACTCTAAAGAGTTAGGTGGGCATGATGTCTCTTCAGGGTTATGCTCCTGCCTCCTCTACCAAGCAGGAGCCCTGATTTCAGGGACTCCAGAGCATTCCTGCTTCATCCAGCTGTGAGGGAAAGTACAGACAGATTTGTAAGAGCAGCCGTGTTCACTGTGTACGTGTTTGTGTATGCACACAGACATGTACAGGGATGTTGTGTGAGCATACTTCTGGAGGTCAGGAGTGACATCTAATATCTTGCTCAATTGTTCTCCGCCTTATTTTTTTAAGACAGGGTTTTTCATGAATTCTGGAGCTCGCTGATTCAGTCAGGCTTACTGTCTTGTGAGCCCCAGGGATCCAGCTGTCTCTGTCTCTCCAGTGCTGAGATGACAGGCGTGCCACCATGCTTGGCTTCTTTCGGTGGGTGCAAAGGTCAACTCAGGTCCTCAAGCTCTCATGGCCAGCATTTCACCAAATGTTCCTCGTCCACATTCCCAGGTTCACTTTCAGTATAGACTTGGTAAAGGGTCCTTACTAAGGAGCAGACAGGAATGGTGGTGCAGTCCTATAATCCTGGAGAGGTGGAGGCAGGAGGATCATCCAAAGTCCAGGAAGGTCTGATCTAAATGGCATCTCCAGGACATTCAGAGCTACATTCAGAGCAAGATCTAGTCTCAATAACCCCAAAGAAGGCCACATTCTAAATTCCCATGGTACCCAGCAGATGTGAGGAGGGGAGGCTTCATCTGTGCTGCTGTATGGGAAACGCAAAGGGTAAGAAATCAAGGCCTGTGGGCTTTGAAGCACTGTGCTGAGGGCTGTGTGACTCTTTCCGTTGTCTGTGTTTCTGACTTGCTAGAAAGGATGCAAACTTGTACAGAAAGTGTCAAGCTAGTAGGCATCACTGCTATTCACTGCAGAGGACAACTTCTTTACAGCCTGGCAGCTGCTCGGAAGAAAACAGATATTTAACCACCCCCAGTAACTGGGAGATCTCCACTTTTCTCTAGGTACAAATCCTTTAGAATCCCAGGAACCCATTTTCCTATGCTGGTTCCCCACCCCAGAAGCTTGTCGGATTTACCTGTGGTCCCAGATTAAAGAGAGAGCTGGCTCATGTTACATCACTTTAGTTCCAAACCCAGAGGAATCTGGACTCCGTCCCTGGGGAGTAAAGCTGCCTCTCTGGCTCTCTCCATTTTAGGGAAAGCAGGTCTTACCTGTGCCCTCACTTCCCCTCAGCATTCCCTTCCACAGCACAAATAACAAGCTCCGTGATCCTGGAACAGCAGTTTGGGGCATGAATGATTCTTAGCGCATGTTCTAGAGTCCCAGGCTCTGAGAATGTTCTAGGGACTCAACCGAGAGTCACAGACACCAGGCATTTAGTAAAGCCAGGCTATCCCACTGTGTACGAGGATGTATACACATCTCTAAAACAGTCCAGGAATAAGAGCCCATTAGACGGCTCAAGGCAGGGGGAGCTGGGCGCTGGGAGAAGAGCAGACAGAAGGGAAAAACAGGAAAATGGAAAGGAGTCTGAGAAACAAGGCTGGGGGTGGTTCAGTGAATTGAGTGCAAACTTGAGGGCTTCAGTTTGACTTACATGGTGGAGCCATGTTCTGGGGAGGCAGACACAGGAGTATCCCCAAGGATTCCCAGTCATTCAGCTTCCTCAACTAACTTCCACACTGTGAAATGGTCCTTCAAAGTTAGGCAAGGCCAGAGAGGTGGAGCAGGGAATAGAGACACTTGCCTGACAACCTCAGTTCAGTTCCGAGGATCCACATGGTGGAAGGAGGGAAACAACTCCTGTAGGCTGCCCTCTAACTTACACAAGATCACACCATGACACATACATGCACGAGGGTACTCACATACCCATGGACGCACAGGGTAAGTAAAATGTAAAAGGTAGACAGTGCCTAAGGAATGACACTTGACACTGACATGTGGCTTCCATAAACACATGTACATATGTGCATACACAGGAACACATATGTTCACATTGCATGCACACAAACATATACAGGGAGGGAGGGACAGGAAGAGAGGGAGGGGAGGGAGAGAGGAAGGGAGGGAGAGAGAGAGAAGGGGGAGAAATCTGAGAATATGCTGGCTTCCTGTTCTTAGCTGCTGGAATTACAGAGTTGTTATGTAACCCAAGCCAGCAGCTTGTGGGGATTTGGCTAATAGTTAACTTAATTTCTCAGGAATGTTCTTTTCTTCCTAAGCAGAAAGAAAGTAGAACTCTGGTCAATGAATCAAGTGTTGGGAGGGCCAGCTGGGAGGACCTAGTCCCACAGGACCCACCCAGTGCCTGATACTTCACTCTTCAGTTGCGTATTGAGTACAGGCTAAATGAATTGTTCCCATTAGGAGTGGATAGCTCCTGTAAGTGAAGGAGTCTTGTACTTTGACTGCCCCCATGAGAAAAGGTAGCAGTTGACAATTCCACTCATACAGTATCTTACTATCATAAGACTATAATAAAATAATGGCTTACAGTAAGGCTCTAAGACTGCACAGTATATAATAATAATCAGATGTATATCAGTGACAAAGGGATGAAGGAACTCTTTGCAGCCTAGTGGCTCATCTGCAGTCCGGTAGTCACAGAGGCCATACCTGGTGCTGGCTGGCTCTGCGACTGGAACTCCTGGCTGAGTCTCACTCGCTCTGGTGAGTCATTTTTGCTTTCATTACTGGTGATAAAATTCTGAGCGCTTCCCTGCTCCATCCCTGTCGCTTTTAAAGCTGTGTTTAACGTGCCCGTTCGAACGTGGAGTGAAATACAGACAGGGAAGGAAAACATTAAAGTCAAGAGGAAGCTGACTTAGCTGGAATGTTCCATGTGTCTGGGTTCAAAGCCTTCCAGCTTTACCAGTTCTGGCCTGTGGGATGACTTGTTTTCTAGGTTGTTACCTTGGAAACTGAGGCATGGGTTTCATCTGTGTCAAGAGGAACAGTATCAGCGTCATCACTCAAAAAATTATTGGAAATACTTAGGTCATGTGGCAGCAGCTTTGGAACACAAGTAGGAAAATCAAGATGTTTGCAGGGGGCACTGTGGTCACACATTCCCCAGTGACAGGGACACATTCTGAAAATCGCATTTAGGATACCCCATTACCCACCCACCCCCTTTGCGGTTTTATGCTTCTTTCACTGGGACATAACAAATTCCAGCACAAATTAAGCTATGTTCCTAAAACCTATCCTAGTTGACAAAGTCAAGATTGGAAAGACTAAGACCTCATTGCCAACAAGAGTTTAAAGTAGAAGAAAGGATGAGATTAAGTATTTTCCATAAATAAATTGTTTCTTTAAATTGTGTGTGTTCAAGCACACGTATACACACACAGCACACATGCACAGATCAGAGAACAACTAGAGTTGGTTGTGTCCCACCATGTGGGGTTGAGCTCTGGTCTTCATCTTTCTTTGCATGTACCTTTACAAGCTGAGGCATCACACACACCCTTCAATGGACATTATGTACAGGGTACCTCTATAACCTACTTCCCCAGGCATTGAAACCTGTTCTAGTAACACCTCCTTCAGCTGCCAAGTGAATTCCTCTATGTTCTCAGCTCAGGCAGGAATCACTCCCACTTCCTATGAGGGAGACACAATATCTCAGTTTTCTAGCCACCCCTTTCTAGCTAAAATTATCTTTCTATTGTGAAATATTCAGGGGCTAGGGATATAGCACTTGTTTTGCTTACACAAAACCCCGGGTTCAGTCCTCAGCACCTCAAAAGATGAGGGTGATGGCACACACTTACAATCCCTGCAATCCCTCCTGTCTGAGGACAGGAGCATCAGAAGTTCAAGGTTACCCTTAGCTATATTGTGAGTGTGAGACAAGCATCAGAAGTTCAAGGTCACCCTTAGCTATATTGTGAGTGTGAGACAAGCATCAGAAGTTCAAGGTCACCCTTAGCTATATTGTGAGTGTGAGACAAGCGTGTCCTACATGATACCCTGTTGGTAAGAACGAGAAAGAAAGAAAGAAAGAGAGAGAGAGAAGGAGGGAGTAAGGGAGGGAAAAAGGGAGAAAAAGAATCAGTTAAGCCAGTACAGTGTTTGCTATGCAAGCACGCATGGTCTGAGATTCTCAAAACCTACTTAGAGAAGAAAAGGAAAAATGTGATGCTATACATTTATAATTCCAGGTCTGGGAAGGCACAGACAGGAAGATCCCAGGGACTGTTGCTCTCTAGCTAGTCTGGTAATCAGTGAACTCCAGATTCACCCCCACTCATCTACAGGTCAATAGTAGGTGAACTCTCATACACCAACACCCAATCAGTCTTTGGCAAGGTTTTGATACATGGTGCCCTGTCCCGTGCTCTGTCTTGTTTCATTCAGGAATAGTTCTGTCCCCTTGGTCCCTTTCCCAGGACTCTCAGGACGGCCTTGAGATTATCATTTTTGCCTTCCGAACCTGCCACATCCACAAACTCGATTTCCTGTTTTGTGCTTCTCTAGAGCCTTTCTGGTGTGGTGATCTGAAGCATTGAATGTATCTCTCTGTGAGCATCAGGAGACTTCTGACTGGCAGATACGGATGCTTGTTTTCCCCGGAATTAAAACGTAGACAGTGCCTACCCCGTTACTGCCTTCACTCCGGGACACTGCATATACTGTGTTAAGCAGGGATAACTTTTCAGATGTAGAGTCTGGTTAGGCTAACTATTAACCTGATTATATGTCACTATAGACCCTAATGAAAGTAGCTAGCTCTGTCAAGGCCTTTTTCTTCACAGCATACCTAGTCCCCTAGGAAAGGTCAAGCATGCAATTAGCAGTTGCCATGAGAAACGGGGTCTCACAAAGAGACGCCTGCAATAATAGAAACAAAGAAAAACAACGCAATTCTGAATGAACATTACCATTCATTGTTTTGCTTTATCTTCCCAGTAGCCTTTTGAGATGGGTGTTTCCAGTCAAGCCTTTTTCTTATGATTAAAAGTTTATTTATATAACTTTATTATAGAGATTTTAGGAAACAGGCAACGAAACAGTGACCCACCATTTCCTGCCTCCCAGAAATAACCACTCTTGTTAATTTAGTAGATACATTTTCAATCTGTCTTCTCAATGTGCTTGCTCTTTTTTGGCAAAGATTATTCTCTGGCAATTTGCATCTTTGTGTCTCGGTGCTTCATGTTGCTAAGTCATCCTTGTCTGGGATTCCTGTATCCCGTGACGTAGACATCTCTGACCTATGTCATCCTCTTTGTTGACATTTGTGTACCTCCTGCCTTGTGTATCACTCAAATAAGCAGGTGACAATGAAAAGGTCCACATATATCATGAACCAAAGATGAATCAGTATGGCTTAATTGCTTCTGTTTGTTTTTCTTGCCTTTTGCTTCTTTCTTTTTTCTTTTAAGTATTTTAAACTTTATTTATTATTTATATGTATACACTGTAGCTGTCTTCAGATACACCAGAAGAGGGCATCGGATCCCATTACAGATGATTGAGAGCCACCATGTGATTGCTGGGAATTGGACTCAGTTCTTCTAGAGCAGCCAGTGCTCTTAACCACTGAGCCATTTTTCCAGACACATCTTTTTTTCTTTTCTTTTTTTTAAGGAAGAACTCTCTGAATTGTCTAGGCTAGCCTCCAACTTGTGCCAACCCTCCTGTCTCAATTTCCCTAGTGCTGAGATGGTTGTCACATGGCACTGTGACTATCTCAGTTGGGCCAAGTTCTAATGGTAAAATTTTATGATGAAAGAAAACAATCTTATCCCTGTTCAATTAGAGAAACAGAGGCATGAATAGTTAGGTATCTTACCCAAAATTACATATCAGGTAATTGACCAAACCAGGAATTCCTGATCCAGACTCCTGACAAATACATATTCAGCAATAAATAAATAAATAAATAAATAAATAAATAAATACTTCAAAGATGAAAAGGACTCGAGTGCTACCTTAGTTACTCTTCTATTACTTTGAAGTAACCAAAGCAAATTATAAAAGAAAGCATTTGATTTGGGGGCTCAGGGTTACAGAGGGTAAGATTTTATTACCAAGATGATAGGGAGCATTGTGGCAGGCAGGCAGACATGATACTGGAGCAGTAGCTGAGAGCTTCCATCTTAGTCAACCACCACAAGGCAGGAAGAGTTAACTGGCAATGGTGTTGGCTTCTGACACATCAAAATCCAGAAACATACTTCCTCCAACAAGGCCACACCTCTCAATCCTTCCACAATAGTTCCACCAACTGGAGACCAAGAATTCAAACATATGAGCCTAAAGCAGCCATTCTTATTCAAACCAAAACAGCTTTTAAGAAAGTCTGCAGTTCTGGAAAAAGACTAAAGTCTATTCCCAGTATGCACATTAGGTAGCTCACAAATGCGTGTAACTTGTAGCTCCTGGGGCTCTGATGAGAGAGCCCTCTTGGCCTCCCTGAGTACCCACATGCATGTGTACATGCACACACACAATTTGTCATTGTTAAACCCCTTCTTCTTTTCTAAATTACTTCACAACATATCTAATCCAGAAAGCTTATCTAAAATCCTGTAATTAAACAGAGTAGATGCTGCAAACTACGCTTTATGATTGAATTATTGATGGTTTTATAAGTCTGGGGCTTTTGATGTTTTTGTTGTCCTTTTGTTTTGTTTTTTGTTGTTGTTTTTAATCTTTCTTCCTCAAAATAACAATCATATTGAGCTTTTCTATGTGTTTTGGAAATGTAGGTTTACTTGCTGATTGTTTTGAGATAATCTCTGTCTCTGTCACTCAGGTTGGCTAATGTTGGCATTAAAAAAATGGTTTTTGATATATTCTAGACTAACTGAAGCATTTTCGTCTTTGACTGTCAGTTATCCCACTGGATTCTGAATCTCTTTGTTCTTATCTATTCCTACTGTGCAGATCATTCCCTCCAGATTTAGAATCAATTTACCTTGTTTCTACCTTCCCCAAAGTCTTTGGGTTATCCTTATCTAACCAGTTCTGATAGGTCTGTCTTCAAGGATCGAAACTCCTGCTGACAGCGTACTGGTGAGTCAGGCATAAGCAGTTCAAGTCTGTGCCTGCCCCATGAGTTTGTCAAAGAGAAATAGATTCAAGAGATTTCAGAAGTCCCTAAAGAAAAGCTTTTTGAGGAAAAAAGGGTATCAACATCTCTACTGTTGAATTCGAATGCAATATATTAGATAAAACTTCTCAATCGCCGGGGGGAAGTGAGGAGGAGATGGCTCATTCCAAACAGTACTTGCCTGGCAAGTAAGAGGACCCAAGTTCAGTACCAGAACCCAATACCCAGAACCCACATAAGAAGCCAAGTACAGAGCTGGCAGATAGATCAGCAGTAAATAAATGCAGTACTGCCAAGTCTGAGACCCAGCTGAGGGTCTGGCTGCTTGTGATTCTGGTTGGAAATATCAAGATTGAAGATGGACGCAGAAAGGTCCTCTGTTGTATCTAATGGGAACTCACAGCCTGACTAACCTGACCTACATAGTGAAGTTTCAGGTCTGTGAGGTCCCTGGCTCTGACTCCCACATGTGTGCTGGGCACACACAGACACACACAGACACAGACATACATTCACACACACATACACACACAGTCACACACACATACACACACACACACACACACACACATACACACACACACACACACACACACACACACACACACCTCTCAATTCCAGGTTACATTGGAACCATTGGTAGTCACCATTTCATACCCCTGCCCAGAACTCTGAGGTCAAATGTAACCAATTGAGAGAGACCTTTTAAACAGGTCCACTTTTCATATGCAAACTGGATGAAAGTCGATCCTTCTAGAATAAAGATTCTAATGATTGTTTCTCAGTTCTGGTGCTAATCATGTGTTTGGTACCACCAGGAGAAATCCCTCCCCTTCAATATGGACTTTTCATAATGAATAGTCATTTCTCAGAGGAATTTCTAAGATACCCACATTTCTTTCCCAGAGAGACTAATGGTCTGTGTGTCCTGGAATGTGTGACCTGCTAAGTCCTCGGATCTCTCTCTCTCTCTCTATCTCTCTCTATCTCTCTCACACACACACACACTTTAATTTTAAAAAAAATGAAAGAAAGAGGGAGAGAAAGGAAGGAAGAGAGAAAGAGAGAGAGAGACAGAGACAGACAGAGAGAGAGAGAGAGAGAGAGAGAGAGAGAGAGAGAGAGAGAGAGAGAGAGAGAGAGAGAGAGAGAAGGGATATTCTCATTCCCATAACCGTTTTTCACACCAAAGGGGAACTGGTTTCATGACTAAGAAAAACACCTTTGTTGATTAAAAAGTTGGAATATTCTTACCGAATCAGCTCACACTGGGCTCTACCCTAACATGAAAGAAACTCACATTAAAATAATATTAATGTTGATAATTAGTACTTCTAAATGATTTTAAAGGCTTTTATGCAATTATAAAAGAGTTGATTGTCGTTGTTAGATGCTCTGGTGCCTTCTGCCTATTGCCCTTGGTCCATGCAACCCTGACATGTAATTTATTTCTCTTTTGAGTGAACTCTAAGCATTAATGTCCATTAAGAATTTCTGAAACAAAGTCCCGAGATTACTTGGAGCACTGTCAATAAGATTATCATAAATAGTTCTTCTGTCCTAGACAAGGACAACATTTTGTAACATTGTTTCTATTTGGCCAGCCTCTTCTGAGTGTATCCTGATCCCCACTCCACCCCCCTTCCTGCTGCTTTCTCCTTGACCTATAGAACTCAGAAAGCTCAAGTCTGCCAGTTGGAGGTGGAGTAGGAGGGGCAGAGGGTGAGCACAGAGTGAGATGGATTTCTTTGTGAAACAACTGTTGACCATTCGGAAAGGAAGGGGGTGGGGAAGGTTGTGCCTTAGTTCTTAAATGAATGTTCTTTTGCTGCCTGTAAACTATGGTCTTCACTGCTGGTTTCCTCCTTCCCTGGATAAAGTCTAAGGAGCCTGGTGCCCCTTGATGGTACACAGGAGGTTAAGTGCTCGATGCTTTGTTTGCTGAAATTTGCCGAAGACTTCAGGCACTGGCTGCCCAGATTAGACACATGTTTAGCAGCAGTCCCTCTATTTAGTTCAAAATATAGAGATGCAGTGCATGCAATTAGTAACATCTTTAGCAGAAATGGGCCCCAAGCACTTCGTTCCAGGGAGGCTGTCTCCATCCTTGGAGGACTCAGTTTACCACCACTACCTCTTTCGTAGTTCAGAGAATCAAAGTTCAGAGAATCAGACCAACCCTTTCCTCCTTTTATTAAGGATGCTGAGGCTGAGAGAGGTGAAATGATTTACCCAAGATGCCACATTTGACAACACATACACCTGTCCCTCCCGTGTCTTGTGAGATGGGATTCACAATCCTGTAAGGCCATTAGATCTGGGGAAGCTGCTTTCTTAGAATTAAACCACCAATGTGTGTGTGTAAAGGCTGGCCCAGTGGGGTGACTTGGGCCAAATAAATCCCAGATTATCACACTGACAATCTGTTCCCTGCCACAGTCACCTGAAATGTAGGGATGTGGGGAGGTGAAACTAAGAAAGCAGGTTAACTTTCCTGCATTTTTACTCAGTTTGCTCTACTGCCTTTGCCTGCTCTGATATTGAATAGAGAAGGGAGCACAGTTAGATACCCCTGCCGAGGTGATGTCCGTCGCCAGGGAACCAGAGGAGACGAGCACTGCAAACGGAGCAAGCCTTTGTCTAGCACACCAGGCCTAGCACACATCCAAAGATGCCCATTTAGGAATTTGTCACACCAGGGAAGGAAGACCAATGCTACCCTTCCACACAGAGAAAATACCTCAGTTCCCTGTCAACCACCTCCAAAGCAAACACACTCACTCTTCCACATAGCAATTTAGAGTACTTCACAATATGATAACAGATTTGAGAAAAGGGATAGGCTTGACCAAAGCCGGGTGAACAGACCCTATGTCAGCCAGACACGAGGATGATAAGGGCAGATGCAGTCCCTGCAGAATGTTTCCTCTCTTCTAGACTATTCTAGATTATGTTTGTTTTCTATTTGTTAAGACTGGATTTTCTTTGTGTATTTGACTCTCTCCCCCAAACCTAAACTGGGACTTGGTTTAAATAAATTGGAGACAGGGCTTAATACTCTTCCCATAGGTTTAAATGATTTACACAGCTCACTTCTAAGAAGCATGTTGAAAGGAACAGACCCCCTTGTTGAGTACACATTTACAGGTGTTATCTATACCAGGGTCTTAAAGGCTTGCCTTAGGACTGTTCCCCATCAAGCAGTAACTTTCAGAGAAATGTCAAATATGCTAATTAAGTTTCCCTGGGCCTTGGTTTCTCAGTCTGTGGAAAACAGAGATCATCTTCTTTGTCCTTTATTTGAAGTCTGTAGAGTCCCAGATACAAAGTATCACAATTCCTGTGGAGAAAGAACAGGGACAAAGTCAAGTATCTGCATAATCAAGATAATTATTTTTTCAAGTGGGGAGGACAAAGGAAGGTTTATAAAATGTCCCATTATCCCATAGAATTTATCTCTCACGTGTTTACTCTGTTGCTCTTGCTTGCTTTTTCTAGGAAAACAGAATTCTGTCTTCAAAATAGCTCTTTAGTTTAAAAAAGAAAGTATAATACACCTAGTTAGAGTGTCATAAATATGACTTGAGCCTTAAAAAAAAAAAAGCATAGTATTCTTGAAAGGAGGTGTAGTTTTATTCTCTTCTTCATCTGATTGGTTAACATTTCTTTGTTGTAAATAGTAATGTAATTTAGGGTTATATTTTTATAAACAAGAGTTGCCAGATAGAATACTCAATGTTCAGTAAAATACTTCAAACATAAGCTGTCAGTTTGTGTTTCATCTGTTACCTTTAGCAACCCCAACATTGACATGACCTCTGTTTGCCAATATAGCGGGTTAATTGGCGGAACCCCAAAACTACAAGACCAAGAGTTTGATCCATCTTGAGGGGGGCATGCCTTCTCTCAAGAGACAGCTATGACGCTTGCGTTCATGCCTGTTACTCTAGCCTCCTGGAGCAGGCAGCTTTCCTGGAAAGAGATTCAAAAATCTATTAAGAGTGTAATCATCATGAAAACTTCTGATGAGAACATGGTACCACGCTGAATAATAACTTTAAGTAGAAAACTCAACGCGGTGGGATTTTCATCAGGCCTGCGAGTGTCAGGAGAAAGAGAGTTCCGCACTCAGCGAATATAGATAGGTCTGTTTGGGGTTGCGCTCAATCCAATTGTGTGTGGGGGGTTGAATAATCAGGAGTGACAGCTAAGCGCTTTCTCTTCAAAGTGATTTTTACAGAAGGCACCATTTCCGAAGGAGAGTACGCTCACTTCCCCAGTAATGCTGAAAAGGCACTAATGGATCAATTTATTGGCTCGGGTGTCATGAGCTGGATTCACAAATCATACTCGGATTTGAAGATTCGCTCACTCGCCACCGCTTTTGGGGAAAGGGGCTTTGCTAGGATAAATGAAGCTCTGAAAGTTCTAGAATACTTCTGTAGTTTCCTTGAAGAGTCTTAGAGGGTCTTCACAGAAGGTTCTTGCTTACTCTGCCAAGCCAAAGTAAACACAGTGAAAGCTAATCATCTAGTTTTCCTCAATAAAGTGAAGGGGATGGGGCAGGGCAGAGTGGGGGTGGGGGCAAAAGACGACAAATTTGAGTTGGGCTATGTAATTTCAGCTTCCTTAAGTAAGGCCTTTGGAAAACTTTGGAGAAGCAAGTGTGTGATTTTGGTCTTGGCTCACAGCTTTGAAACTTTTTCCCCTTAATTTCTACCAAGGTTTTTCGTAACAGATCTCTTCCCCGAACGACTTGTTCCATAGTTAAGTAATAGCCCTGATGCAGGCTGCCAAAATTTCCAGCTACTTTTCCTTTCCAGAGGAGGGTTAAATGGTTCTCTTAATAACTTGAAAGAAAAAAAATTCAAGGTTTACCACAGTTCTTAGTCACAAGTTAAATGTTTTCAACAGTTCGATTATTTGTCAGCCGGTTTAGCCCTGAGAGTATTTCCTAAGAAGAAGGAGGCATGAGAGGCATTCGGAGCTTAGAGACACTGAAGCGAAGCTGGAGTTGCCTTGCTGATGGCCATCCACTCTGTCAGTGCTATTTGCCAGCTACTACTTAGTTCCACTTGTCACCTGTCACCCATAAATCATCTTGGGAACATCCAAGGTGCTGACTCATACATTCTCTATTCCCCCACCATACATACAGAGGCTATTTGTAGAGAGTTAGCCACCATTCCCCTATGGACTTTAACGAATATGGACGAATAAATAACCTTGTGTGTGGTTGTTTTCTCTTCACTATAAAAAGCTATGCTTCAGGTGAGCAGGAAGAAACATTTTTATTAAAGGAAAACTTGGAATCAAAGGCTGTGCCAAATGAATGGCTCCACAGTTCAGCTCCCTCTTCTCAGAGTGGGTTGGCATTGCTCTCCTGCGCCTTCTGCCTGCCTATTAACCCCATCCCTTCCTGTACTGACAAGAGAGCCGAGAGCTTCCGCTCATCTCCTTCATCCTGCTGTACTCCTTACTGGCTGTGCCTTTGCTTTGTGTATGTCTACGCACATGTGAGCGAGGGTGTATGTGCGTGTGCAGGTCCATGTATACACACGTGTGTAGAGGTCAGAGGACACCCCGAGTATAGTTCTAATGCTGCCCACTTTTGTTTTGAAGATAGTCTTTCACTGGCCTGAAATTTACTAAGTAGGCTGGGCTGGCTGAGAGGCAGGCTCCAGGACTGTGCTATGCTTTCAACTAGCTCCTCAGCAAAGGGATTGCAAGCATGTGCCAACACACCTTACTGTTATTAAACATGGATTTTGTGTTTGCAAGGCAGGCACAGTGCTGAGTGAGCTCTCAGGCATGCAGTTAGTTAATAAGGGAGTGGATGAGCTCACCTTCCCTGCCATCTACGGTTCGAGGCTTTGATGAACCCCCACTCCCTGTCACCAGCTAAAGGGGACAAGTTTCAAACCCACAGCTGCATGACCTATGACCACAGAGACCCTCACAAGACCTTGCTTGACCTTTGTCTCTGTCTCTTCTCTTCCAGGTATCTCAGTCACGAAGAAGACGCACACATGTAAGTCGTGTATTTTGTTTCTGTCCCAAGTTTTCTGAAGAGTTGGAATTCACATATGTCTGGCTGCTGTGGCCCTTCCAGCATAAGCCAATGTTTCCATGGTCAACAGTGGTCATACTATGAACCTGTGGTGGTCGGATTTGGCACATCTTCACCTGTTTGTGCTGAGTGTGTGTTGAAGAGAGAGGTCAGGCATAAGCTGATGAATTCTGGTTTTCCAAGCCACAAATCTCTAGAGACACCACGAATCTAGTCAGGAGGATCATTACTTACTGCTCACCTCTTATTCTGGATCCTTCTTAGAAGAGTTTCTAGAAAACCCTGATTTCTGTTCAGCTTCTCGCTCCTTTTCTTTCCCACTAGCTCACAGATGAGCTTGTTTTGTTCTTATGTCTGTGGAGCAGACATCCTGAGGGGATGGAGGCGCTGTTGAACAACCATGGCATGGCCCGTGGGGGCCCTGGTAACTGGCATTGATAGTTTGGTGTGGAACTGTGTGCTGGGTCTCCGCTCTGTACTCATCCCACTTCTCAGGGTCAATCGCCTTCATCAACTGGCTCAATCAAACCCCACCATAAGCCTCCCAACTCACGTCAGTGTAAGGTGCTGTGATCTGCAGTCTGAGCAGTGATGTTTGACTGAGCCTTGAACTTCAGGATGAAACACTGTGTTGCTGTTGCAAGCAGCCAACCTTCGCTCTAGTTGACCAGCATATTCTTTAGGCTTTGAATGAATGGAGTCTTTAGAATTCGATGAGTATTTTAGAACATAGATATGTACTACCGATGAAATGTGTTTGGGCATCTTCCTAAGCAGAGCATTGGATCTATTTTTGGCACGACAGAGGAATGGTGAGGATATATTCCCCACATTTTTCTTCATTCAACTTTTTGTGTTTTTTTTTTTTTTAATTTCACGTGAATCATTTGGTGCGGGGGAAGCAATACCTATATAACATCAAAATAGTTTCACTTGTGCCTCAGTTGACTCAAAATGTGCTCTTGGGTTTGTCTGTCTGTCTTTCTGTATTTGTAGAAAAGAGAAATGTAAGACATTACAATTTTTATTTTTGAAAGGAAAAGAAATATCCTGCACTGAGAAGCTGCCTGATATTTAGGGCCCCGTCTTGCAGTTCCTCTATGTGACTCTCATGGATCTCCATGGAACGCTTGTTTGAAGTCCATGAAAGGTCCGGCCCAAGCTAGATGACGTATGCTCAGGATGGCACCCCACATTTGTAGTTGCTGTGCCCCCTCCATCAGGGTAGTCTGTGACCCTTAGTTTTTGGGGTTGTTCTGTCGTTGTTCTTGTTGTTCTTGCTGTTGTCGGTGCATAATTGAGCTCATGCTGACTGAGAGATTGACAGCACAGGCCACTGAAGTCCTCTGTATATCCGCAGGGCAGGCATGGTACAGAGAGCTTCCTTGCACAGCCTTGCCCATGAGCTCGTCCCTGGCCTGGAGGGACCCACTCTAGAGGTGGTAAGTAATCCAGTCTTTCTGCTAGCTCCATCC
The DNA here is from genome assembly GCF_963924665.1 of Micromys minutus. Lineage (NCBI taxonomy): Eukaryota > Metazoa > Chordata > Mammalia > Rodentia > Muridae > Micromys > Micromys minutus. The sequence goes on from NC_137956.1 coordinate 3,190,787, forward strand.
TGGGCCTCTTCCAAGTAGGGGCTGCTGATTGTGCCTACTGTTTATGGTGGTGTGGGGTATGGACTCCTGGCCACCTAGCAATATACAGAAAGATACAGACAGATTGCATTGTGAATTGGCTCTCGGATAAGCAGACAAAAGAACCCAGTCCAACTCCATTAGCTATGAAGAGGACGTCTCAACCAATGAGAAAACAGAAGGCAGAGCACGGGTGTTGTTTTGTGTAGACAGTCCATCTACAAAGACAGCCAAGGTGTCGCCATCACTGAAAACAATTTGCAGGCGTTTAGGGGACAGCAACTAGAGTGCTGACTAGAGATGGAAAGTTATACTCTAGTAGCAGGCAACTTGACTAGGTAGGCCTGTCCACCAAAGCTTTCACAGTTTCATCTCTGCAACCTTAAAGGGTATGGCCAGAATGGTACTTTTTTTCTAACCTTGAAGGTCAATCTGGGGTGTCCAACCTTCTGACACCATTAAAAGACATCATCATCTACAAAGTTCATGCTGGAAAACCTCTCAGTTCCATCAAGTTTATTATCATAATGTTTACATGAGTTTATGGTTTTATACGGGGCTTCGTTTACATGACCCTGGACTGCATGAGCCCTAAAGACTGCATATTGGATACCCTGGAAGACATTAAGTATGAAGCACCTGTAGAAAACTTGACGCTTGCTAGTGTCCTTGCCTGAAGGATTTAGGCTCAATGATGCCTGAGTGTCTGGGGAAGGGTAAGATGATATTTAACTCTTCTGAGTGCCAGAGATGCTCTAGAATAAAATATCCCTGCAACAAGTTGGACAGAGTAGCATTCTGACAGCGGATATAGGGCTGAGTGTCCAGAGAGATTTAACTCTTGGAGCCGCATGACTGTGTAGAAGTCTTCTGTGCCATTGGAACACAGATTGTTTCTGTCACCCAGCTTGACAGATAGCCCTTGGTGTTTCTGGTTGTAGTGTCTCTACAAGGCCCACAGTGTATTTTGGAAGAGAAAATCAATCAGTTCTTTCTCTAATAGCCATCAACCAAATGACTTCTTCCTTCCAATCTGTCGGAAATGAAACCATCTTAACATGCTTCACCATTTTCTTTTTTCTTTTTAAAGATGTTAAATTTCAGCTCCTCTTAAGTCCTCTTGACATCTGTTCTTTAAGAAGTTTCACTACCAGTGAAGTTGTTTCTGTACTGGCTGAAATTTTTTCACTTTTAGCCAGGGTTCTGGAAACCTTGGTCAAGCCTTGACTGTATAATTGACAGCTCAAGTCACCATGCATTCATGGTTTCAATCTGAGATTGCAAACTGCCCTCTAAAGAGATTGCTCAACTTACAAATTAATAGGTATAGTTGCCAAATATATTATCAGACTAGTGTGTCACATATGAACTACTCAGAGGTACAAAAACTATCAAGTGAACCTCAATCATAGTGACACTCAGAGGCATATCACACACACACACACACACACACACACACACACACACACATTTGGGGCAAACCAAGCTTTTAAGTTTCATGAAAGGACATAAGATCACTAGCCTCCAATGAATCCCTGAGCATAGTCTTCAGAGAAGTCAGGTTCTCCCGAGCTCTGGAGGGTGCCTAAATGTTTTAACTCTACTTGGCTCAGGGGGACAAGTTAAAGCTTGGACGTTTCTCATGCTGAGCCATCATGCCCAAATTGGCTGAGAAACTCTCACATCTGTAATGTTTTTCAGTTGTTGATAGCAAATGCTGCTATTAGGTTTAGAATGTGAACATGAAACAGAATCTTTACTTGTGGTATAGGGACATATTAGATCAATTTCACACTGTGGTTTGGAATTTCAATTTCATTTTCATGCTGATTACACAGCTCTGGTTGGACACTTGCAGGAGCACTTTGACTTTGCTCTCTCACAGGACTATTCTGGTTTCTCTTGCTGATGAAATAATACTGGGTAGATAACACTCCCCCTGCCCCCGAATCAGCCACTGTTCATCTGTTTAGATTTCTTAATTGTCAAAGAAAACTGGTTATTCACTCCTGATTTCCTGACTTCTTAATCTTTAGTTCTGCTTGGACAGTTCTGAATTTACTAAAACATTATGCAAGGACAAATAAGGAGCTGAAAACCTGTAATGGGAAGGGGGGGCTAGAGGCATGGCTTGTTGGTTAAGAGTACTGGCTATTCTCCTCCTCCACAGGACCAAAGTTTGGTTCCCAGCATCCATTCTTGCTGACTCACAACCACCTTTAACTCCAGCTCCAAGGGATCCAACACCCTCTTCTCAACTCTATAGACAGCTGCATTCACAGGGCAGAAACATATGCGTACACATACATGAATATTAAAATGGAGAAAACTTACAATAGGCCATCCTTCCCATAGAATTGTCACCAAACAGAATTAAAATGCAGCCACTACAAGGCAGGCACATGGGACATTTAAAAGGCGCCAAGGTTGCAGTACCTGAGCACTGCCATTTCTTCCTACTGCCGTCTTTTGTTGTATTCCTTATTCTTCCAGTCCAAGCCTGCCCCGCCTCTTTCTTTTACACACAGGTACACACCTCTAGAAAGTACAGGTGACTCAGTAATAAACAGTCAAAAGCCTGATTCAAGTTGATTTGTCAACTTTCCATACAACCCTAACATACAAATACTAACAGAAATATTGTATCCAAATATTCCAAAATATTTTAGTATTAACACAAATTGCTACTAAAGGATAAGTTAGTAGATCGCTTTATGTTTGGTTGTAACAAGCTAACACCTAAAGTAAATAATTAAAGCACTGTATTATTTATAAATAGATTCTGATTCTCAGTAGTCAAAATATTTTTGCATAAATCTGAATATTTCTTTTAGCTGCTATCTTTTATATCCCTTTAAAAAGTGTTTATTGCATTCATTTAAAAGAGAATAGATTAATGTATTCACCTTTCTTCAATGTATCTATATTTTATTATCTTATATGTTTATGTGTTTTGCCTGCATGTATATAAATGCACCACATATTTGCCTTGTATCTAAGACAGTCAGAAGATGGCTTCGGATTCCCCAAGAGTAAAATTTCACTTAGGTTGTGAGCTGCCATGTGGGTGATGGGAATCATTGTTGGGTGCCCCAGGTCTTCTGCAAGAGCAACAACTGCTCCTAGTCATCCTTCTAACTACCAAGCCCTGTGCTCACTTTTTATTCCCAGAGATGTGGTTTTGAATTTGACTTGAAGAAAATGAGTTTGGGGGTCTCTACGTTTCTTCCTGAGTCTTTGTAAATCCCACAAAATAAACCAGACAATTGGTCACAATTATCACTCTCTACTCAGGAGAACCAAAAGCCCAAGAAGCCTAGTTTCCAGTGTCCTCTCCTTTTCTGGAAGCCACTCTTTGATTGTAGAGTCTCAGCAATCTCAGATTTGAGACCTTTCACAGACCAGAGAAACGTAGGCCATTCTTGGCAAGACTATAGGGGGATGCTTTGGTGATGGAGCTCATACGTTGCCTTGACAACCCAATTGACTCAGTAATTATTATTTCAAGTGCTGGCAGGGTGTTTCATTAAGACATTAAGATAGACATGATCCTTCGTTTAGTGGGCCGGGCCTCCATTCTCATCACTTGGCTCATTGATAAATGATCTTGAAAAACCTTACATTTAGGCTCATAAAGTCACTGAAAGGTCATTTGCTGGCTATTAGCCATCCCATACATTAAAGCTTGATGACAGTGGGACATAACCAAAATGCAATATTCATGCCTCACACTGCTCTGTGTTGGCAGGTCCTTTAACCTCAGGGATTCCGTAAAATGAGGGACAGAGCTTGGGTCAGACATGGAAAGTAGGGACAAATAGACACAGGAAACAACTTAAGATGCGAGTATCAAGTACATCCATTCCAGAAGATTCCACTCATAAGCAGAAAGCAAGTTTAGCTGGAGTATAGAAGAAAAGAAAAGACTTGGGCTTTCTAAACAGAGTCCAAATGTTGTGACCCAAACACCTGGGAACAACCAAGTAAATACAACGACTTTACCTGGGACCCTAGAAACAAATGGCTCCAATTGTTCACCTCCCTTCATTTCTATCCTGAACAATAACTACCTACTCCCTTCAAGAACAACTAGATTCAAGAAGCCAAGCGTCTGGCATAGAGTCTGGAAATGATTTCATTGTTTAGAATCAGTCTGTGAGAATACAGCTACACCCTTCCAAGCTGTTTTGTGGCCCATCACATTCAAAATCAATGGGCCGTGCTTGGCCCTGGGGGCTCTCCCAAGGCAGGCAGCTCTCATAGTCTTAAAACCCAACATCAGGGTGAGGCCCTATGAACTGCACAGAAGTCCATCAGCTAACAAATGCTCCATGCAGTGCTATACCCACTAAGTGTTTCCACCCAGGCCTCCTGGTGCTAGCATGTCTTGGTTAGTAGACTCCAGATTTGTGAACTGACTTTAGGACAAAAGTATTTGGGTTCCTTTCTGTCCAAGTTTTCTTTCTATTACTTTAATAAACACCCATGACCAAAACAAGTCAGGGAAGAAAGGGTTTGTTTCTTCATTCATTCCAGTCACAGTCACGCATGAAGGAAGTCAGGGCAGGAACCCAAGGCAGGAATCTGAAGGTAGGAAGGAATTAAAGCACAAGCCATAAGGCTGCTTTCAGGCTTGTTCCGCATGGCTCACTCAATTTGTTTTTTGTACTCCCAGTACTACTTTCCCCGGGGTGACAATGTCCACAGTGTCCTGGCCCCTCCTACATCACTAATCAAGAAAGAGTCCCACAAACTTATGTATAAGTCAATACAGTGGCGGCACTTTCTCTGTGAAAGTTCCCCCTTCCTAGATGGCCCTAGTTTGTCTCAAAGTGACAAAAACCTAATCAGGACACTACTTCATAACATAGGTTCCAAGACTGGGTTGAGGTGTAGTAACTGACTCTTTACAATTCTTGAAGAAAACAAAAATAATCTGGCTTATTAGATACTGGTGTGTAATTGGCAGATTTATTACCTAGTTAATAAACTCTCAATGTACCATTGGCCTGAACTTTAAGAGAGAGTTGGGAGCTGTGGAGGAAGCCCAGTTGGTAAAATGCTTCCCATGACAGCATGAGAACATCAGTTCAGAACCCAGGCACACATGTGTTTGAACAAACAAACAATTTTCTAAAAAGCAGGTATGGCGATGCCCAGCTATAATCCTAGTGGAGGAGAGGCAGAGACGGAGGATTTCTAGGAGGTTCCTGGCCAGCCATCTTATCCAAATTAGTGATCTCCTGGTTCAGCAAGAAACTCTGCCTCTAAAAAACAGGATGAGGGCAGATCATGGAAGATATCTGCTATTGACCTTTAGCCTCCCCCAAACATGCACACACACACACACACACACACACACACACACACACACAAATACACACACCAGGTATTTGTATGAAGAAGAAAGGGGGTCGGGGTGGAAAGAGAGATGCTAATTATCTAATTTAGATGTTGGTGCTACGTTCGATTCAGCAACGAGAGCAACACAAAAGTGGGAAGAGAAGTGCTCATAGTCACAACAGTGGTGTGCCCCCCTTGCTAGGCACTTCTCAGACTCTATATGTTCTGTTTAATGCTGGCTTTATCTTCTCTCATCTTCTCATGGGCTCCATTGGCTTTCACCCTCGCAACGAGTTTCAGATAAGAAACTGTACCTAAAGAGTGAATCACTTAGCTTAAAGAAGTCAAAAAACTTGTTTCCTCACCCATCTGGTCATGGGCAGAGCCCAGACGACTGTTCCTGTGCATGCGAGAGCTGCCCCCGGCATCTTTAGCATGGGCAGTGCCTCATGCTTTGGACCATTTGGTGAGAGGCACTTTTTGAGAGAACTTTACATCAAGGCCATGGCTTTGTAATGTAGATCCTGTACCACTCCTGTTTCACAGATGGAAGCTAAGCCACAGACTGTAGCTTGTCTCAAGCACATAGGAGTTAAAGGCAAAGAGATCTACCGTCAGCTGGCTTCCTTACAGTAGCGCTCCTGCTCCAAGGCAGGGGAAAAAGCCAAGCACAACACAGTCATGGCTACAGGTGTCTGAGGTCTTACTTCTTTAAATCACTTTATATTTTAGTTTCCCTCAGTTATTGTGTGTGTGTGTGTGTGTGTGTGCTCAAGCTCGAGGTGTGTGATGTCTATGTGCAGGTATGTATGCTGTGGCATACATGTAGACATTAGAGGGCAACTTTGTACAAGCATTTCTCTCCATCCACCTTTGGAGATCTGGAGATCAAACTCAAATTGTGAGGCTTGCACAGCAATCTCCTTTACCTAGGAAGCCATCTTGTAGGCCCCTGGTGTTGGTTTTGTTGTTGTTGCTGGTTTGCTTTAGGTTGGCTTTTTATCTTAGAACTATTTCATGTATAGGTAGGCTTTTCAACTTGAAGACTCAATTTATTTTGACACAGAAGAATGTTATTTCTGCCATATGGAAAAGTTCATCTAACCAAGATGGTCTGCTGGCAGCCTTCCAGCCTTCCCAGGTTAAAGGGATCATGTTTTATATTTAGACAATGAGCAGTCAGTGTCACTGTTCATACAACCCAGCTGATCCCATGATAAGAGCAGCTTGTCTGAGGTTCCCAAGCTTCTGGAAGAGCTAAAGCCCCAACCACTAGCCATGTGCATGTCCAGTGGCATGAACTGATCTCCACTGAAGCAAAAGGCCTTCATTATTGCCAGTGACACTTACAGTTCTCATTCTTTTAACTCAACTTGATCATTGGTGTTTAACATTCCGTGTCCACAGACAGTGCGATTCAGCACACCCTTGAAGCCTCACCCAACCAAGCAAACAAGATTGCAGGTTTGAATATTTGGAGACTGGAATGTATCTGAGAGATAAGCAGCAACAGGGTTGGGGAGGTGGATCCCTGATCAAGAGCACTTGGTGCTCTTGCAGAGCATAGAGTTTGGTTTCCAAAACCCACACAGGGCAATTTACATATGCCTGTAACGCCAACTCCAGGAGATCAAACACCCTCTTCTGGCCCCTGTGGGCATGAACACACACATACACAGGCACACAGACATTAAAAATGAAGTAAGTAGATCTCTTTTAGAAGATAGGACCTAGGTTTTGCTTATGCTTAATCCTACCTGAATTTAAGAGTTGGTCTGAGTAGTTGATCTACAGGCAAGGAATAAAAGTAAAGGAGAAGCAGAGATTCAAGTGTGTTTGGAATGTAACAAAAGCCACCACTTTATATTAACAACTTGAACAGTTACCCAAAAACTTTGTGCTAACTTTTGGTTATAGTTGCTGCTCGTATCTGCATATTGTTGCAACTAAAGATTTCATTTCCATGCTAATTCCCCTCTTGCCTTTGATTGTCCAAACGTACCTCCTAATGGAATCTTTCCTACTTGTTCCACGTCCATCTCTGGGCAAATATTTCGCTTATACAGCAAAGGAAGACTCCTTTCATCTTTCACTGGGTTGACCACCTAAGCAATAATTCTAGCACTTACTGTCTTAGTCAACAGCCATGTGTAATTATGAAAAAAGAAAGCTGAGCCTGGCATGGTGACATTTACCTGGAGTCCCAGAACTTCGAAGGCTGAGAGAAGGAAATGGATTGCTAAGAGTCTGGAGCAAGCCTAGATGAAGTTGTGAGTTCCAGGCCAGGCTAAGGTGCTTAGTGAGACCCTGTCTCCAACAAACAAATAACTGATTAATAAACTGTCAAACAGAAAATGCTAGAAAAAGATAGATTATGGTTTAGATTCTGTAAAGGAATAATAAATAAACCTTTCGTTTTCAACTTTTACTTTGGGGACAAAAAGGGAAATTCTAAAGAAAAAGTCCTGAAATGTAATACCGAGACATAAGGATGGCAAACAGGCTGCCTAGCAACCAGCAGCTGACACCTGTAGGAAGGCAGGACTAGGAGGCAGGCAGGTTTATAAGCAGAGATGCTCATAGTCCCTAACCCATACCTTGAACTGCATGAGACCCCATGCAGAAAGTTCTTCTCCACATTCCTTTTCATCTCTAATAGCCTACTCTGCAGGGGAAAGCAAACAGGCAGACAGACAGACAAACCCACATCCTTTTGAAGATTGTGTGTGCATGTACATGCCAGAGGACAAACTTGGTCCTTGTTCCTCAAGCACCAGACAGCTTGATTTTTGAGACTCTCATTAGCCTGGAACTTGTCAAGTAGGCTAGGTTGACTTGCCACTGAGCTCCAGGCATTTGTCCGTCTCTGTCTCCCCAGCCTATGTCCCCATGTCTGGCTTTTGTGTGTGTGTGTGTGTGTGTGTGTGTGTGTGTGTGTGTGTGTGTGTGAGTGACTTGTGAGAATTAAGCTCAGGTCCTCGAGCTTGCAAGGCCAGAACTTTATGGACTGCCCACCTCCCTAATGCCCCTTGCCCCCTCCCTCTCTACCCCCTGATTTGAGGGATTCTTTGTAATAAAAGAGCCACCAGGAAATGCAGGGCTGGGTTTGCACTTACATGCTGTGTTTTAATACCTTATGGGCTCAGCTCACAGGTGATGATCCAAGCTCTGCCTGACACTATGGCAAGATCACTAGGTCAGTCGATGGTTCTGGGGACAATGATGTGTACCCATGTGGCTGAAGTCTACTGGTACCAAGGAGGAAATGGATAATGAAAAGATGTGGAGGTTTCCTTTCTCTTGTGACTAACGATGGCCTACGGAGTACACAGGAAAATGCAGTGGCCTGGAAACATTGCTATCCTGTCTTGCCCTTTAGCATCATCTGAATCAGATGCTTCCTGCCTCAGCCCCTTCTCTGAACACAAATCAAAGCCTGATCCTTACATAGAAACTTATTTTCTGGCTCCTCCTGTGCTCAACTGCATGAAGAGGATGCTTGCTGGGCAGTGAAGATGTCAACCAAGGGAGAGAGAAGTCTGTCCTGACAGAAGAGAAGGAGTTGGTCCCTTTTGCTGTCTCCCCAGCTCTCAGGTCTAATTGTAAGACCAGTTCTTGCTGTGTCATTAAAATCAGAGGCATGGAATGAGCCCTGAAGCTTAAAAAATACATATGCACTTTGAATTCCATGGCTAATGGCTCTCCATGCTTGCTTTTATCCCAGGGCTAATTGGCCAAGGCTCCTGTGATACACTGGAAACTGTGTCTCTCCAGCCCTTTTAACTCAGCTACAAATAGCTTGATAAAAATTTGAACCCCAAGGTCCAAATCTTGCTTATGTCTCAGGTAGATGAAGGGAGCTTCACTGTGTTAGCCCCTTTTCATTACAAAGAATCTTTGCCTGGAAAAAAATGGGGAGATATTATTTTTCTCACAATTGATATTTCTTCTTTTCCCCAAAGTGGGTTTCCATGGTTCCTCTTAAAGACTAGGGAGGTCCTGGCAAGTGTCCACTGCCTGCCCATTCTTTAAGTATCACTAAGTATATAAGATTCATTTGTATGACTTCCTTACACCACGTCTTTTTGTATTGACAAATCTAAAAATCCATTTCCACTTCCCACCAAGTTGGGGCATTGTCATATGTGTTACCAGCCTATGCTGTCTGTGTGCAGACTGGGTAACACCAGCACCCCTAGAGATGAGGTAAAAACTAAACTCTGTCCCCTGAGGCCAATGAAATAGCTGTTTGGTCCCCTGTGTGAAACTTCCTAATAACTTAACTGGGCAGCCTGTGGGTCCCTGGAGGGCTTCTCCACAAGAGTGTTCCCTCTCTTTGTTAAGATTGCTTATTAAAAATGATTTTATAATGAAGTTGCCTCAAATAGCAGTTCTTTTCCTGGTTGTCCTTGAAGCGGCAGCAAAGAACCTAGAGACAACTGTCTAGGGTTTTCCTCCTTGTTAAAACGTCTCCGTTACCACGGGTGCTCTTGATTTTTAAGGAGACAGAGTCTGACTGACACGGATCCCTCTCCACTTGATTATGTCCCTAAACTCACTGTGCAAGGCATTATTGGTACCTTTGCTTGTCGAGCAGGCGTGGGAATCGAATTGATCTGTCGATTGAGGACATGTTAGCCTGCAGTAGAAAGCAGACTGTCAGGATTCCCTAGGACAGCAGACTGGCTGAGAGATGCCCGCCGTCAATCCAGCTCCAACCAAGACGATGATTTCCAGTGATTCTGCCTCTCTGGTCTCTGGTTCTCCTATTAACTAACCACTTGCCTGCCATAAGGGGCAGACATAAAGAGGGATCAAACAATAGTAAAGGCAAGGTGGGACTGGTACAGGTTTCTAATCTCATACCGGGGAGAAGGAAGCAAGGGGATCCCTGGGGCTCACTGGGCACCCAGCCCATCCTCCTTGATGGGTTTCAAGTAACATGTAAAGAACACTGCCTGAGGTTAACCTCCAGCCTCTATCTGTAAATACACACATGCACCTGCAAACTCTAGGATCCACACACATACAAACAGTATTGTACTCTGTGTTACCTACTCTATACATATTCATAGCTTCTTTGTACGAATGGCAACTAGGAGAAAAAAAGGGTTGGGAATGTTCACGTGGTCTGTCAAACTGTTTTTTGTCTGTATGCTGGTTTCTTTAACATAAAGGATGATAAAGAAGTTGTTTGCAAGGTTCACCACTGGGTATATCCATCTCCTACATGGCCTTCCATGGTCTTCTCAATTAGTGGTACAGGAAAGAAAACGCTGTATGAAGTTGTTAGTGACAGACTCGACCTGAAACATTCTCTTCAAAATAGTTGGCTTGTCAGTAAATTGATTTTATATTGAGATGCGACTTGCAGTGTGTGCATACAGAAGAACAGATGTGGTCCTGCAATGTGAATACTGAGGAACAGATGTGGTCCTGCAGTGTGGATACAGGAGAACAGATGTGGTCCTGCAGTGTGGATACAGGAGAACAGATGTGGTCCTGCAGTGTGGATACAGAAGAACAGATGTGGTCCTGCAATGTGGATACTGAGGAACAGATGTGGTCCTGCAGTGTGGATACAGGAGAACAGATGTGGTCCTGCAGTGTGGATACTGAAGAACAGATGTGGTCCTGCAGTGTGGATACAGGAGAACAGATGTGGTCCTGCAGTGTGGATACAGGAGAACAGATGTGGTCCTGCAGTGTGGATACAGGAGGACAGATGTGGTCCTGCAGTGTGGATACAGGAGGACAGATGTGGTCCTGCAGTGTGGATACAGGAGAACAGATGTGGTCCTGCAGTGTGGATACTGAAGAACAGATGTGGTCCTGCAGTGTGGATACTGAAGAACAGATGTGGTCCTGCAGTGTGGATACTGAAGAACAGATGTGGTCCTCCAGTGTGGATACTGAAGAACAGTTATGAATCTGCAGTGTGGATACTGAAGAACAGATGTGGTCCTGCAGTGTGGATACTGAAGAACAGATGTGGTCCTGCAGTGTGGATACTGAAGAACAGATATGAATCTGCAGTGTGGATACTGAAGAACAGATGTGGTCCTGCAGTGTGGATACTGAAGAACAGATGTGGTCCTGCAGTGTTGATATTGAAGAACAGATGTGGTCCTGCAGTGTGCTTGCAGAACACCAAAGTAAGAGGTACCCATGGGCATCTTCCAACTGTGGAGATCAACCCTGATCTTGCTCAGAATGACTGAGTATCAAGAATGTACCTCAAGTAACTCCTTCAATGTAGGAACCGTTTTATTCGTTAAGACAGTCAGAATGTTGTATTAGGAACCTCAAACACACACAATATAATTAACTTTATGAAAAGAAGGGAAAAACACAAATTGACTTTATTCTCTTCTCTGGGATACTTTTAAAACATCCTTACAATTAGCAATTACTGCCTTTCTCTAATCAGTAAGGATAAACAATAAAACGATAAAAACAAACATAGCACCTCTTCTGGCAGGCATACACCTTTCATTTTATACTGAAGAGGCAGAGACTCATGAATGTCTGTCTATAAGTTCAAAGCCAGCCTGGTCTACAGAGTGAGCTCCACGCCAGCCAAGACTATATAGTGATACCATGTCATAAAACAATCATCAAAGCACGCATTTGGCAAATTTATGTGCAAATGCACAAAGAAGAGATAGAGGAGGGAAGGGAGGCTGGAGGGAGGAAGGAAGGGAGAGATGAGATGAAAGATTAGAATATACGTAGTTTTTAAGTGTGTATGTGTGTGTGTGTGTGTGTGTAATTACATCCACAAACAAATTTGTGACCAGATCTTCTCCCTACACACTTAGAGCAAATGACAGGTTTTTTTACAGCTATGACAAATATTGGCTATATTCCTTGAAATGCAGTCATCAAATTTATGCTTTCTTACTGTAGAGATCAATGCTTCACCCAGAGACTTCTTTAGTCTCTGCCTTAGAGCTTGTTGTTTCTAAAAGTCCTTCAGTATCTGTCTGATCATAGTGAGGTTGGAGTCTCATTCTGAGGTTTAAAAGCAACTAAAAATCCCTCTGAAGATGCTACAGCTGATGTTGGGGGTGGGCTCTTAAACACCATTTGTTTTCATTATTGGTGAGAAGTTTCTAGTACACAGTGATCAGATTTGCAAGATAAAGCGGGTTCTCATCAGTATCTGTAATGCAAAGGACAAAGCTTCTGATTAGAGAGTGGCTGGCCTTTCCAAGAAGGGGAGGTAGAATATTCTGTCACGGGGATTGTCTATCTTTGTCTGGTCTGTTGAGGAAAAAGCAATCCAAAAATGTTAAACCATTTCTGAAGTCGATGTTCTGACAACCCCAGATTACTTCATTGAATTTCAGGGTAAATTCTAGAAAGAATTTTACTGTTCAAGGTCAGGACATGTAGCTAGCTAACATCCTCTGTCTACCTGTTGTGGCCTATCTGTGAGTTGTCTTGATTTAGCAGACACTCAAGTTTTCAAAGCTGTTTATTGAGAATGGAGAAATGGCTCAGTGGGTGATCTTGTGACTGTGGATGCAAACCAGAGGATCTGAGTTCAAATCCCAGCACCTCAGTGAAGAAGCCAGATATGCATGTAATCCCAATGCTGGGAGGTGGGGTGGGGTGGTTAGCAGCAGGAGAATCTCTGGGGCTTGCTTGCTGCCAGCCTGGAGTCTTGAGGGAATAGGGTGACAGAGCAGGACAACTGATGTCCTCCTCTAGGTTCTGCACACATGCATGGGCGTGTGCACCCTAACACGGCATATTCACATATTGCATATGGGTGACCCACAGACTCAAATCTACAGCATCCACACACTTAACAGAAGAAAACAAATTGTTTCCCTCACGTGTGACCCTTTACACTATTATACTATTACAGTTGCTGCAGGTTCTTCCCTGGAACTCTTGTGTGAATTCTTTGAGTAGCATACACAGATCCCCTCCCAAGTTCTGTTTATAACTTTTTCTTGAACCAAGAAAACAAGAGAAACCAGATTATCCCCTGCAGGATCAATTCCTTGAGTGGAAACCTTGCTTATAAATGAGAGAATGAGATGTGACCCAATAAAAGAATCTATTTTAATTTTAATTTATTTCCTGGTGGCCTTTTATGCCTCCTTAGGCGATGACCTAACCAATTCTTTCTTAACACTGATTTTTTTTCTTTCCAAGGTCAAGAAGCTCTTTGCAGTTGTAAGAAGAGAATAAATTTGTTTTGTTTTGTTTTGTTTTGTTTTTTGCCTGCCACATAAAGCCAGTCTCTTCATAGAAGATGTAAATTCAGGTTTTCTCAGTTTTGTAGTAATTCTTGTCTCATTAGGCAGCTATTAGCAGGAAAGACAAGCAGGATAAAGTATAACCAACTCTAGGGCCCCCATCATTAGATTTTGGGTAGATGCTGTCTGTGGTACCCTCTCTCGTCCCTTCCTTGGCTTCCTTATATAGAGTCTAATTCACAGGGAGAGGATTGGTTTTCAGGGCATTCCCACTGTTGGCTACACTTTCAGAGAGCAACATGCAATCAAGATAAAGACTGTCCTAGAAGGCAGCCCAACCTAAAGACTAAGGCTGAATAGGAAACGCTAGGTCTCAAACCATGTACACACACACACACACACACACACACACACACACACCCTGCCTCATGGCACTTTCAGCCCCCAAAGCCAACTTCTGATGGATAAACTCTGAAAGTACTTTCCATGGCCTGATTGTGGGAGTTACCTAATCCTGCCTATAACTGGGGTGATTTGAAAGACGGGAAGATGTTCTCGTTTTCATTATGGGAGTCACTCGGGGACAGTATCACTTAGAAAAATATGTTTTTATTGCCCTAAATTACTTTACCTGAGAGTCTGTTGGTGTGTTTCTCTTAGGTTAGATTTCTCATGAACAAAATGACCCACATGGGTCCCATTTCCACAGTTTTTCCCAGGGTTTAAACTACTCTAATGGTCAGTGTGTTTGCAGTCACAGTTCTAAGAGAAAGTTCTAGAAGAGAGTTAGCATGCTCTAAACAAGTCCTCCAAGCTTGGCATCATGTATGATAGCCACCCCTGAAGCTCACCATACAGTGCCAGACTTTGAAACACCCAAAAGCAATCCTGCTGACATCAAAGCTGAGTCTCCCTCAGCCTGAGCCAACCGAGCTTCTGCCACAGTCTCTTCCAACTTGCATAGCAATTCCCAGCGTTTTGTTAAGTAAATGGGTGTGTCCTATGTGGAATTCCCTGGAGAACAGATGCTGAGACTCTGAAATTAGAAGGGTGTGCTCTTAGGAACAATGCCTGTGAGGCAGAGGAGGGGGATGATGAGAGGGTCCAGATGCCATGCTGGGACAACCTGCGTTCAGAAGGTGCTGAGGAAAACCAGAAGTGGCTCCAGACAGATGCAGGACAGATGCACCCTTCACTGTGCACCAGCACCTCCTGGGTGCACAGCACCTTGGACAGGGCGCTCTCTTTAATGAAGGATAAAGCTCAGGGGGACAGCTCGGCCATCCACCCTCGAGCAATGAACCAGCCCTTTGACTGCTGGGAGAATGTGGACTTGGGTGGCATACCATGTACTCACTGCAGAGAGCAAAATGGACCTGGGAAGATGTATTTTCTTTAGTTAAGATAACCTACATCTATTGGCTTAGCTAAGACTTAAACGGATGCAGTTTATACATATCCTCAGAATAACAGCATACCCAGATTTTTTTTAAATGCTAAATTTAAAAAGTTTGTTTTCTGTTGAATAAGTGTTTTCCATTAGGATCTCTGGTACTGAATGTGTATGCATTATTAATCATATATGTACAATCCCATAAAATGTTTCCTTCCTTCTCCACATGGACATTCCAGTATGTTAGCACATTTTTCTCAATTGTAAAAAATAAGTAACACATGTCCAATGATTGGGGCTCATGTAAAATGGATTTGCACAGGAACAAAGAATGACTATAAAGAACTAGCCACACACACTGCTCTGTCTGTCTGTCTGACTGTCTGTCTGTCTACTGCTGCCCTGTGATTCAGATACACCGCTAAAGGGATTTTTGCAGATCTCTCTGGTTGCTTGTGAGGGTCTAGTTCCTGTGTTCAGCTGTTCTCATAAGTAAAACCAGAACTGAGTATGGGAGCCGCCACGGCTGTCAGACGGGAACCACTGAGAGTTACTGGTCCTGTCCCTTACTTGTCTCGCTGAGCAAGCTTCCCAGCCATGATTAGAGTGGCAAAGTCGTAATGAGCCTTCATTTGTACCTCAAAATTCTGGCATAGCCTGTAATCTAGTGACATCTGACTTTGACTTCAGAGCATGAAGACCCCCACAACGAGAAAACAAACACATGCTCTCGACATAAAGTAGCATCTAGGGTTTCTCTTTCCATATGCTTCAAAGACATCTCTCCAACATTCCTTTTACAACTTTAAAATCGTATTTATGACTGGGAGTGGGGACCAGGGATAACTTCCAGGAGCCAGTTCTCTCCGTGGTGGGTTTGAGGAATCAACCATAGGTCCTCAGCCTTTTGCTACAAACATTCTTTTCCGCTGAGCCATCTCACCAGGTTCACAGAGGCAACATTATATAGCCAGAGCTCGTGTGTTTGTTTTTCAGCTATCCTGTGATTTCCATAGTCCAAAATATGCTCATTTCCCCAGGGTCTAGAAAAGTCCCAGATGCCGTCCAGGTCGGTGACAGAGGCTTCCAGTTTCACAGGTGCTGGGATTTCAATCTCTGAACCTCTAGAATTCAGATGGAATCAGGGCTGTTCTAAATGGAATAAAGCCTTCTGTGAGTCTCCAGTGTTGCATTTCCATGCCTCTGCCTTGCACAGAGAGGGATGCTCTCAGGGTGATAGCAGTGCCCATTCAGATGGTCATTTCTTTATTCAGAGAGAAGCCGTGGACTGCAGAGCGCTTTGCCTGGGCTGACAGCGTCGGTGTCTGAGGCCCTGGGAAAGAGATTCCCAAGCTGTTCTGGATGGCACCGGCAGCTGGATCAGTCTGTCCTGTGTATTACCATCACAAGGGCCCAGGAACACAGCAGCTTTTCAAGGGGGCAAAAATCCCTGAATCTCACTCTGGGAAGAGGAATCCCACACATCCAATATCGAGCGAGCCATCTAATCTGCCATCAGGTAGAGTAGGTTTAATCCCACCCACCCGACCGCACATTGCAGGCATTGTGAAAGAGCCTCTTCTTACCACTCGTGCTGAGAGTGCAATTTACAAGCATGCTTTTATACATGCATGTGAGGGAAGCTAATGAACCACAATATAAAGCAGGTGCTATTTTCAATGAACAAGAAGAATTGGCTCCTTAACTTCTGGGGAAGAGTGGGCAGCTTGGAAAAAAAAAAAAAAAACACATAAACTTCCTTTCTGGTGTGTGTCTGCCAGGATTTCTGCAAGTGATTCACACGCCTGTCAGTTACACACCCTTATGGATTCCAGTCACTAGGCAGGTGTCCAAGAAAACACAAGTCTGAAAATGCTTCTGTTTTCATGCAGTGTGTGACTCCAGAAAGCCTCACGTTTCACGTTCTCTCATGTTCTTCCCAAGGAAGGAGACAGGGCCTTGGTTCCTGTCACTGAAGTAAGGAGCCCCTCTCACATCATGAGACCTTGGTCCCAATGCAAGAAGGCTGGGGTTTTGTTTCTAGCTATTTATTTATTTATTTATTCACTTATTCATTCATTCATTCATTCATTTCCTTCTGATGTGTGTTACAAAACACAGGCTGATGTTATAAAATAGGATTTCAAGAGATGAGTCACAAGGCTTGCCTATGGTATTACCAGAGAGTCCTGGTGGAGGAGCGTAGGACTTCCTTTTCCCAAAATGCCAAAGTCAAAGCAGCAGCAGCTTGTAGCTGACTTAGGCTGTGCCCCGCCCACCCACCCCGTTGCTTGCTCTTTCTCCCTCTCTCTGACTCCAAGTAAAGCTACAACTTAAGATGCTTGTTTTTGTCACTGAACTGCTCAACACTCCGGAGAGGACAGCTTTTCACACTGGTGAAGGCACGGCTCTTAAGAGTATACCTAATAGACTTTCCACAAGATAATGCTACGTTGGACAAGTTTTTTTAGGGTACTTGGCTAAGGCTCCCAGAATCACTGGCATGTCTGAGGAGTAGCTGCAATTGCTGCTCTTTAGTTTTTCCAGTTCTGCGCCTTTATCCAGATTTGTGTGTGATTTATGGACTAAGCCATCTCACATCCTTGAATACTTGGTGTTAAAGAGCTGGCCTCATCTGGACCTAAGTAATATTAGCATCCAGAAGTAACAGTTAAAAGGCTGTGTGACCTGGGTGCAGTCCCTTTCATCAGTGCCTTGCTTGGATACTGATTTAAGTCAATACTGAAAAGGAGATAAAAGTAGCTAATGGTGGAATCTGAATGCAGTCTACTGTTATACTTGATAGTAAATAATTAGGTCTTAACAATCACAGGTTTGTACCAGCAAACATGGGGTTAAAAACAATCTATTAGTTAGAGCTAAAGACTGGGGGAGTTCGTGGTGACTTAGCACCTTCAGGGAGATTGGCTCTTTAAGAGTTGAAAAGAATGAATTCTTCGAGAAGTTAACATCAAACCTGGCGTGGTGGCACATACCTTTAATCCCAACACATGGGTGTAGAGGCAGACAGATCTCCAAGTTTAAGGCCTGCCTGGTCTACATAGTGAGTTCCAGGATATCCAGAGCTACATAGTGAGACTCTATATCAAAAAAATTAAATACAAAATGCTAAAAATAATCTATTAAGCACTCACAATCCATACATCAATTTACAGAGTGGGTGGATCATTACCACACAAGCAAGAAAAAATACGTTAATTATATTTTCTTTTATTTGAGGGGGTTCTTATCCTATAATCCAGACTGAACTCAAACTCATGATCCTCCTGCCTCAGTCCCCCCCCAAGTGTTGGCATTGTGTGTGCGTGCCCAGTTAAAATTTCTTTTTACAACAAGTTTTCCTGACTTTGATTTTTAGTAGAAAAAAGAAATAAGCTTTCATATACTCTTATTTTGGAATCTTAAAAAATGTTTTACTTACTTGTATGTGTGTGTGTGTGTGTGAATTCAGGCACAGGTGTAGCAGTTAGAAGAAAACTTGGGGGAGTTCGTTCTTGCCTTCTATCTTGTTGACCCAATGTCTCTTGCTTTGTTTCTGTTACCGTGTACTAGCTTAGCTGTTCCATGAGCTTCTGGAAGATTCTTCTGTATTCACCTCCATCTCTCTGTAGAGGTGCTGGGATTACGCATAGGCAATTGTTGGGTTTAACTTTTTTTTAAGGTGGTTCCATAGATCAAACCCAGGTGCTGTTGTTTTAGAGCATTTCAATGTTTGTATGTCATAAAACCTGACATGTGAGTGCTGAGTGGGCATTGTTCACCTGGTAGCCTTCACAGCCGTTATGGAACTGAGGACATGTTTTTTCGGGAAGGGTGTACTGTCCTCTTCTGAGTCAGTTCCATTTGCTTCCAGAACCCTTCAGACTTGGGTCCTTTCCCACTCCCTCAGGCTACCTGCAGCTTGTCCTTTAAAAGGCTCATTAGCAGCCACCCTCTGGGGAACAGCTCAGTGCTCTAAATCCAGACAGTGGCTGCCTGTTGGGTCTGCCTTGATTCTGGGCTGCGTGGCCCTAAATCAGCGTTTTTTTTTACCGACACTAGATTCCCAAGTAGTGTGCGAACTCCCAGAGTGATGTCCCCACTTGTTCTTGCTTACAACATCCAGCAGGGTCCCCGCAGCTTCTCCCTGGCTTACAGGGACTTTCTGTAGGTAGGCTGAGGTGATGGTCAAGCCTGGGGGGGTTGGGCTAGCGTCATCAGGCGTTGCTTTGGGGTCTCTTCCGGAGACCTGTTGTCATTGACACTGACATGCCGAATGTCACAGTGAAAACATGGACAGTTTCCTTCTAATAAAAAGATGAATTCTGCTTAGCCTTGTAACAAAAACTCTTGTATCATAAAACTAGCCAGAAGGTTGCCTCTCTTACAAGTGGAGAGCTAGTCTCACATCTGCACACTAATGTTTTTACAATAGGGGGCATTTTAAGAGTTTTAGAAAGACCAACCCCTTGCTTATAAAATAAATAAAATAAAATGTAGTTGTACAAAACCTACTGAAGGATTTTAACCTGTTAGTGAAATCTGTGGGGTGACCAGCCCAGAAAACATGTATGCTTTCTCCTGCCTGTCACTAAAAGCTAGCTTTTCTAATCTGTCCGGCATACCTGTATGGTTATGTATGTGTATGTGTATATGAATATATGTGTGTGCTGGCTATATATGCATATATGCATCATTTCATTTATTAATTCATGAATCCTAGTGACTTACAATGAACCATAAATCAGAGCACCTACACACATATTCTTGTTTTCTTTTCTTTCTTGCGTACTTTCTTCCTCCTCTTCCTCCTCTTCCTCTCCCTTCTCTTCTCCTTCCTCCATCCCTCTAAGACAAAAAGATAGAAAAGTGCATAGGTGTGCAACGTAAGTGCTTTCTGCAGGTCCTACTTCCCCACAGACCTTGGGAGGCCCTAGGGATTGCTGCTATGAATCAAGAACAGTTTGCGATGGTTCTAACACAAGAACCAGGAGGAAGAGTAGAATGGGCACCGGGCTATGGTTGGTATAGCCATCTGTGTATACTTTGCCCTGAGCACAGCACCTCATTCCCTGTGTCCCTTTAACATGCTGTCCCATCCTGTGCCATTGCCTGCTACTGCCCATGAAATCAGAGACAACCTCAGACGCCTGGCTTCACCTTTCATTCTGTGAGAGACAGTCTCTGTTTGCTGATGCACAGGCTAGACCAGCTGATCTGTGACTTCCCAGAATCTCCCCATTTCCCCATCCCATCTTACCATAGGAGCACTAAGATTCCAGATGTAGGCTCCCATGCCTGGGTTTTACAGCAAGTTCCCTCTCTTCAGCACCTTTTTAAATTCTTAACAAATAAGCCTTCTAGTTCACTTTCAAGCTGAGATAACAGTCCTGTAACTGGGCAGATAAAAACAGAGAGGGACATTCTCTCTGGCTCCTATGGAGATATTTTTAAAGGGTCCAAGTTCTGCTTCTGTTGAATGGGATTTTGGGGCCCTCAAATGTAGCCCAACCTGACTAAAGGACTATTCTCTGGTCCCCCAATGAAAGAAGAGTCTGCTTGCCTGGTTTCTTTATGGAATTATGTCTGTGCCATTGTCCAGAGCTGTTCTGGGATTCCTGCCTGGCAGTTGTCACAGAGGGTTATTTCCGAAGTGTTGGCAGAACCTTTGTTAGACCCACTAAGGAGCCCCATCCAAAATGAACCAAGGAGGAGGGGACGGTCAGGAGGAGGAGATGAATTCACAGGCAGCTTGGCCGCTCACCCAGGCTCTTCTTTCATGAGCCAACCTCCGACCTGGTCGATCTGAAGACATGGCCTTTTACTTTGTTCAGGAAACCCTAGGGGTTTGTGGTTACGAATATCTGCGGCGCTGTGCGCCAACCTGTGTAGCCCATCTTGCAGGCGAGCAGCAGTGCAGACACAGGACCCATATTGCTCATGAATCCCACTATTCAACGGCCTTTCTCTTCTTCTAATTATACCAAGAAGACAGTCTCTGGTGAGCAATAACCTCTCTGCAAAGACTTTGTAGTCGAGCCCCAAACCAAGGGCTTTTCTCTATCCCAGCTTGAGTGTGGTATTTTAATAAATGGTCTCTCAGCCTCCTGGAGTGTTGGCCTGTGGCTTTATCTTTTACTGTTCCTTCCCTTTTGACTCAGTGCCTCATTTGAGTTGGCTTGCCTGGGTAGATGGTGACATACCTGTCCAGCAGATCCCATTCAAACCCCATTGTGTGTGATCAGGGTAAGTTGTTTATCTTTTCCGATTGGATACTCAGATGTTGTACTTTGTGCTATCTAAACTCGGTGATATTCCAAGTACTGAGTTTTGAGAATGTTTGCAACAGAAGGAAGTTTCTGACTCAACAGGTTCAGTTACAGTTGTTATTTAAATGTGAAAAAGCTATCTCAAAGGGGAGGGATTTTGAGAGTTCTTTTGGTGTGTCTCCTGTGATATATTGTCCATTTACGACTCTCACCATTCTTGGATGTGTCTCCAAGCCCTCTTGCTAGATTTCAGACACATTGAAGGTGGCTTGGGTGTCTGTTTTTGTGTGCTTGCAAGATCTTCGGACCATTATCTAATGAAACAAAACAAACTGAGCACATGATGCAGCATTCAGAGGCTGGGGTAAAAGAAAGTTGGGGTGACTGTGTTGCTCAGGGAAGAGTTCCCACTCAGTATGCTCAAAGACTTCGATTGCATTTTTAGCCCATGAAAGAAAGAGAGAGAGAGAGGGAAAGAGAGAGAATAAAAGAAGAAAAAAGGGCCAGCAAGATGATTCAGTGGGTAAAGAGCCAAGCCTGACAAACTGAGTATGATCCCTGGGACTCATATGGGAGACAGAAAGAACTGACTCCCACAATTAGATGTCCTCTGACCTCCAAATATAAGCTATGGCATGTGTGCCCCATCATATAATAATAATAATAATAATAATAATAATAATAATAATAATAATACATACATACACACATACATACATACACATACATACATACATACATACATACACATACATATACATACACATACATACATACACACATACATACATATATACACATACATACATACACACATACATACATACACATACATACATGCACATAAATATACATACATACATATATACACATACATACATACATATACATACATACATACACACACACATACATACATACACATACATATACATACATACATACACACATACATACATACACATACATATATACACATACATACATACACACATACATACATATATACACATACATACATACACACATACATACATACACATACATATACATACACATACATACATACACACATACATACATATATACACATACATACATACACACATACATACATACACATACATACATGCACATAAATATACATACATACATACATACACATACATACATACATACATACATACATACATACACACATACGTACAAAACAAAGACTAGGAAAATGGTCCAGTGACTTCAGATCCCTATAACCCACATAAACGCCAAGTGGTTGTGGCAAGCTGGCTGCAAAAGGCAGAGACAGAGGATCCCGAGAGCAAGCTAACCAGTGAGGTTAACCATGTCAGTGAGCTCTTGGTTTGTTCGAGAGTGCCTGCCTCATTGAATAAGCCCGGAAGCAGTAGAGGATGATTCTCTACATCAGTCATTTGCCTTCACATTCACACACATTTACATGCATACATACACACATGTACACTACACACACATGAGCACACACACATTTTTAAATGGAGGAGGAGAGACCTTTAATTAAAACAAGAAGTAAGGCAAATGGTTGCACACAGCTGGGAAGGCCTCAGTGGCCCTGAACCCTGGTCTTTCATCATCTGTGTCCTGGCTATAAGATTGAATCTCCATCCAGGCCTGTTTGCCTGGATCCATTAATAAGAGATTCCCTAATCCTCTCCTACTGAACCCCAACTCTGACTACCCCACCCAGAGAGCTGGAGCTATTTCAGTCTTCATCACCAACTCTTCACTGTTCCTGGGCTTCAAAACTGGATCATCCAATCTCTCCAGTTTGGCAGACAATATTGATTTTTTTTTAAAGCCTCCCATTACACATCTGAAAGAATCCTGAATGAAGGGTTACTGTAAATCACTAATACAGCCATTAAGTATTAAGTTCCTTGAGGGACCTTCTCTTCAATCAACCAGAATGTCTTAATCTACTTTGTGTTAAATTAAGAGACCCTGACATGCTCACAAACCAAGTAAGGGAGAGCTGAGGGTACCATGGTGCACGTCACTCTTGGGCTGAGGCTGACACCAAAGCCTGTACGGATGTCTAAGAGCTGCTGCATCCATGTCTGAGGCAAGGGGTGTTTTTTTTTTTTTCTTGCTGTGTAAAATCAGTGAGTAAAATCTGATCAAAATTATCACCTAGGGAGGCAGAGAGGCTAGAGGTGGTGAAGAAACTGGTCCTACTATGGAAAACTTTGGGTGGAGTGGGTTCATCTTTTCATATGTTGAGTCTGAGGGGCAGTCATTCTGTGATTGATTTTGTTTCTTTACACCATTGAGTGTGAACTCAAGGGCTTTGCACATGCTGGGCAGGTTCTCCACCTCTGTGTCTCATGTATATATGTAGGAGAGGAAGGTTGCATGCCTCCCAGCCCTAGCGTTCACTATTTGAGTGCCCTTGACACACGAGGTGATCTTCAAGGTGCTGTTTGTAGTCCAAAGTGTTAACACTATTTCTGTCTCTCCTCTCTCCGCGGAGCTTTTGGTAGCACGGCATAGGTGCTCTTGAAGCAGCCCTGTGAGCTTCTGTAAAAACCTTGCCTGACTGAAGAACTTGTGTGCAACTTCCTAGATACCAGGGCTGTAGCAGGGACAGCTTGCGATCAGTTTCTTTCTGGGCCCTAAGACACATTCCACAATAACTCAAAAATAGGACCACTTTAAAACTTGAGCATACTGACATGAAACTGGGAGACTCCATTCATTCTCAAGATTTAGTTCTTTATATTTTTAAGGTGTTAAAGAATATCACTGAAGAGCCCACTTCCTATGTTCAGTGCTCTGCTAACTGCAAAAGAAGAAATGTGCGGTAAACAAGGGCATGAATTCTCTACCGTGACTATAAACACATTGTCACAAGCTTGGACTTAGTGCACAGTTACTCTCATTCTGTATGTGTGGCACGGGAAGGGAGGTAACCTCAAATATTGCCCCTCAGGATTCTTAGTCTGTTTCTTGAGACAAGGTCTGGACCTATGTATGGCCTGCCGGTCAGCTTAGGCTATTGAGCACTTGGCATGCTACCCCACCTAGCTTTTTCTTGTGGGTTCTTGGACTCTGGTCTTCATTAAGATTTCCCTGGGCTGACACCTAATTGTCTACAGGATAAGTTCCTTTCAGAGGTTCTAGCTGCCTTCTTTCTCTCCCAGTTTCAAAGGCCCCTGTGTTCCTTGCCATATAGCCTTCTCCTTCATCTTCAGAACTCACACCATCCCCTCTTTTTACACAGTGTGTCTGTCTGTCCCCTGCTTCCCTCATATAAGTGCCTCGTGAATCCATAATAATCCATCTCAAGATATTCAATCACAATCTCTGAAGTCCCTTTGCATCAAATAGCATATTTGCAAGTTTCGGAAACTAGGATGTAGACCTGCTGGGGAGGGGGACCACGCGGTGACATTTTCAGTAGCCTGCAACAAAGACACATGCATTTCTGGTTTCAGAGCGCCTAGATTCCAGTCTCACAACAAAGGACAAGTGAGGGTAGGCACTGTTTGTTTGCTGATGGTGCTTTATTCCAAATCATACAGTCCCAGGGGAGATGAACGCGTACAGTAAAATCTGGTGACGACGTCTGTTACATTCAAATTGTGTCAAGGCTAAAAATAAATCTCCCCTTTATAAAATGCTACCTCTCAAACAGAAAGTTAACTGTGCCACCAAACATTTCAGGTTGTAAGCCCAAACCATCCTATTATCCATAGTACAGCACAAAAAGATTATAGTGTGTGGGGGGGAAAGGAAGAAAGGAAGGAATCAGACTTCTCCATCCTTGGCCTGGAAATGACACTGGTCTATGAGTCTATATGCCTCAGTTTCCTGGGATTAAGGTGACAGGCATCTTAAGTCCACCTGCCCCACCCTCAGAGCCACAGCTTTCAGAGGAGAAAGGAGAAGCCCCTTCAGCCTTACAGGAAATTTAGCTTCCCAGGATCACCAGGCAAACTCTTCCCTCTGTCACAGTTTGTCCGTCACCTCTTAACGTTTTGGAAATTTCAAAAATGAAACACAATTGTCTAGGGTGCTTAGAACATAAAACATTGAGTAAATAAGAAAGCCAAGAAAGAAAGGAAAGGGTCTGGCACACAAGCAAGAAATCTGTTAGAGGCCAAAACGGAGGCGAGGTGGCTCAATAGGGCTGGAGATGACGGTGTGCTAGGACTCAAAAAAGAAACCAGGTAAGAAATGTGTCTTGAAAAACCAGGAGCTTCCAGGGAAATCACTGTGGGCTTTTCCTCTGCTTCCACCACCTACTAATGAGGCCTTTCTGAGCGCCCTCTGTGACAAGAAGGAGCTATCTGGAGGACACAGAAAGACTCCGTAGCATAGACGATGTACAGATGATAAGGACAGTCACTCTGAGAGTGGAGTGACCAACCAACTCTTTCCCCTTCCAAATAGTATCATTTCATTCCACATGTGTGCAGCAGTGCCCACACAGGCCAGAGGAGAGCGTCAGACCCTCTGGAACTGGAGTTACAGATGGTTGTGCGTTACCACGTAAGTGCTGGGAACCAAATTTGGGTCCTCTGCAGAAGTAGGGCAACGTTCCGAATGATTGAGCACCCATGGCTTCTCAGTCTCACCCCTCCCTTTTGGTGGTGCCTCTTCCTATTCTGTGGCCCCCTTTCCACACCAGCTGCTCTTGATCAAACTTTGGGGGAGCCGTGCAGATGGCTAAGTCAGGACCATGTTTACTGTGCAAGCCTTCAGGATCTGAGTTCAGTCACCAGAAGCCATATAAAAGCAAATCCATGCATGGGGCGTATACTTGTAATCCCAGCGCTGGGCTATGGAGGCAGAGACAGGCAGGTCTCTAACCTTTCTGGCAGACCAGCCTGTGCAAACTCCGAGTTCCAACCTAATGAGAGATGGCCCATTGGTTAAGAGCATCCACATGGTGGCTCACAACCATCTAAAACTATAGTTTCAGGGGATCCAGTGCCCTCTTTTGTACTCTGTGGGCACCAGGCATTCCTGTGGTACATAGACACACATGTAAGCAAAATGCCCACACACAGAAAAACAAACAAACGTTAAATTTTTTCAATTAGTTAATTAATTTAAAACAAAGTGGGCAGCGTTCTGAGGAACAATTCAAGATTGACCCTCTGGCCCCCACACATACACATGTGCACACACATGCACGTGCACATATGAATATATAGGTGCATACACACAAAGAAAATACCACTTTGTAAGTTTCTGATTTGATCGACACCGTCTATGTGTTCCAGTGCACAGGAAGGCACACACACAGACAAGCACACGCTGGATCACAAAGCATGACCCTGTATCTACAGTTCATGTGCAGCACCGACTTCCCAAGCAAAGCCACACTGGATCAAGAGTGAAGGCTTTGCCAAACAGTTGAGATTTGTCTGCAGGCTCAGAGGTCATTTCCCCTGGCATGCTGGAAAATTCACTTTCAAAGTAGTTCAGAACCTACAGAAATGAAAGCCTGCCCTGAAACACTGCAGAGGCAAAACCCAGGGTCACCCAGATCAGGCTTCCTGGCTGAACTCTGGAGATTATGAAGTGAGCCCTGTTGTTGGAAACCTGGAAGAGCATCAAAGTCTGCCATCATTTTTATTGGCAGGTGCCAGGGGCTCGGCTAACACAGGGCAGGATAGGACCATACCACTGAGCTCTCAAACAGAGAAACAGGGGGAGGGAGCAGGAGGCAGCGTGGATCATTGTTTTTTGCTAAAAATGGACCCATTTGTGTTGTGGGGAGTAATTAAAACTGTAGCCATGTGGTTTGTGTTAAATGTTAAGTGTTTCAAAATAGTTAATATGTTCTGTTCACTGGATGGAAATGTGCCTCTCCACTGCCTAATTATGGAGGAGGAAAAAAAAATCATGGATGGGATTGGTTTTCTAGGAGGAAAATGAATGTGGGAAATAAAAGTGTCATTTGAGGGGATCTTGAGAGGATTCACTATGGCTTTTCTGGAAGGGTCTATATGTAAATTGCAGAATCAGCAAGATTAGCTAGAAAGTTAACAGTGGGTGTTAGACACGCCCATCTATTCCCAGGACCCACCAACCTGCATCCACTTAACTTATAAAGCCTGTGGTCTTGTCTTCTTTCATTAAGTCGGCCCATTCTATTTGTGAAGCTATCTGGCTTTTATAAACTTATTCTGTCTGCTCTTGAAAATCTAGCCTCTTCTGCTCCCCATCCTTTGTCCCTTTCCCACACCCAGACCTTTCTTAGACAGTTAATTATCTATAGTAAGTTTACAGCTCTACAAACTGAGGCTCAAGTTGACGGAGTAATTTCTACGTTACTCCATCGCTATCAACGGCAAAGGCATGTTTTAAATCTAGGTCTGGTTCGCTGTGGATCTCCTATGCTTACATATGGCCAGCTCTCCATGCTAGGGGAATGAGGACTGGGGGCTGCCTGCTAACTGGCCCGAGGAACAAAATGGAAGAAAAGGAGGAAATGTCAATGTCCAGGAGAGGGAGGGGAAGTTGGCATATAGGTGATGGAGTGAGTTAAAAAGACACCCTTCCAACCAGGGCTGTACTTTCCTAAGCTAGGCTGACTGAGGTTATCTCTGTGTAACTCACATCTAAACACTGACAACTTTCCTCCTAGTGACATGCTTAATGGCCCATGAAATTCTAGCCCTCGGGGCTCAAGCCTGATATTTATGGTTTCCACATAAACCTAAAGTGGACTGTAAATTTATCTCTCTCCGATTTAGGTGGCTAAAACGGCTATTTGAGACTCTGAAAGGAATAGTTGACTTTATAGATATGTTATATCAACTTTAAAAAAAGATTGGTAGGGGGGTGTGGGAAGCTGGTACCAATGGTGTGGATGCGTCCAGGGGCCTCTGGGAATGGAGGTCTTCTATGCATGAGGGAATCAGACGAGGAACGGGATTACACATTGTTACGGGGATACGGATGGGCTTGTATCATAGGAAACAGTTGCCTATTTGTGGTAACCTAAATCTATTACATCACAGGAGAAAAGGCAGAAGCTGCCAGGCAGCTATAAGGGGAAGTTTTCCAGCTATAAGCAGGGGCCTTTCTGACACACCTAGGCATCTGCACTGTAGGCTATCCGAGCAGGAATAAGCTTGTAGAATTCTCCTTGCTGGAGTTGGGTTGATCTCCAGGGGACTTTGCTCCCAGGCAAGCAACTGTGTCCTTTTGGGCTGGCCTAGATGGCCATCTTTCAGTCTGGAAACATCCAGAGACAGAGGCTTTCTCACCTCCTAGCTCTCAGAGGTGAACATGTAGGGTGCGCCTTTAGCTTCAGCAGCAAGTCCCAACACATAGTTTCAGAGAAAAGTTCTGTTTATTTCCACGCAAAGACAGGGCCCTAGTAACAGCCAGTGCCTCCTATTCCCTCCCCAACCTGGGGTCTGCAGCTTTTCCAGTTCCTCTATTCCTGCTGATAACAATAGAATCCAGTGGTTAGGAGGTTAGTAGTCCATGGCTGCTGGGGCACTTACTTGCCTTGGGCAAAGCAGAGCCCTTGCAGCAGAGACCCGGATTGGAATCTTAGCTCTTGCTGGTCTCTGTTCTATAGCTTGGAGCCTGTGCTAAACCACTGAGTCTCAATTTCCTAATCTGTTGAATGGGAATTAAAAATATCACCCAAAACCTTGTGACGAAAGTAAGTGATCACTTTGGAATAGACATTGATTTCTAAAACTGAAAATTTTTTTTGTTTGTTTGTTTGTTTGCAAGGGGTTGGCAAACTTTCCCCTTTATTTGGGGAGATAATTTGCATCAAAATCCAACCAGCACCATATTCTCTTCCCCAAGGGCCAGAGAGAAAATATGCAAACTCCTCTCTAGGGTCCCACACATCATCTAGCTCCTGGCTTCAATTCACCAGAAGAGAGACTCCTCCCCCTTCCTCCTCTTCCTCCTCTTCTTCCTTCCTTTCTTCCCACCACTCACACACTGAGAAAGCCTTCTCACCCCCTCTCTGTGGAATTTTCATGCATCCCCCACCCCTTTGACACTCCCAGCTCCTCGTTTCAAAGTTAGGGCAGGAGTCTGAACTGAGCCTTGCCTGGAAGCTACTTCAGATAGAAGCGTTTTTGGTGCACGAGTAATCTGCCCTGCCCCCACCCCAGCTGAAGATGCCATTCTTGGACCTCCTTCTCTGAGGCCACTTAGTGAGTAAACTGAAGTTGGAATGCCCTCCTGAGGTGGATGCATAAAAGCCAGCAGCAGCCTGGGAGCCAAGGTAGGAGAAGGCAGACATGTTCCTGACCAACCTCAATAGATAAAAGCTTCTTTGATCTTCTGGAAAATTCCTGAAGCCTGTGCTGAATATTTGTTTGTTTTGTGGCAACTCAACTTTTTTTTTCTTTTTTCTTTTCTTTTTTTTTTTTTTTTTTTTTTTTTTTTTTTGCCTCTCCAGTGCATGACTGCCTGTATCTCTGTGTAAAAAAAAAAAATGTGTTTTCTCAGTAATGATACTCTCTGAACCCCAGCACCCACTTCTAAAGATGATCTCATCATCAAGATAAAGCTTCTGCTGACTCCTGGAACCCAAAAGATAAAGACTGTGGTTGGTGCCAGTGACTAGGGCTCACCTCCTAGAGTCTGACAATGATGCAAACACACCTCAAATATGTGACCAGAAACTTCTAGGTTTAGTTTGTATGCTCTAGAGATTCAATCCCAGATGGGAGAGGATGTGCATAGTATCAATATGCATAAATGTCAAGACAACAATAACATAACTCCCCTCCGATGGTCAAGACACAGAGTCTGTGTTAAGGTGAATCCGCTACCCCAGGGTTTTCAATGGGGGAAGTTTAAACAGCCAGTCCAAGGCAGAGGCAAATGCCCAGGGTGGGGACAATGTCAGGAGTGAGCAGACCTTCTGCAGAAGGTAGAGGGTAGTTAATGAAGTCTTTCCTCTTGGCCTCCTTTCTGGTAGATGTATATCAACACTGTAAAAGCAGCATGAAGTGTCAGGCTCGTTAACAACTTCTAAAACAGAATGTTCTAAAGCTGGAAGAGTCATACATGGCATGTCAGGGCTAAGGTGCTTGGCAGAGTTTGCAATTACACAGAAAATGATTTGGTTTGGTTTGGTTTGGTTTGGTTTGGTTATGTGCTCCACCCCCGTAATGTGTAAGTTCCTGGACTCTCTAGCTTTCTCTTGTGTCAGACCCCCTCAAAAGGAAGACACTGCAATCAAAGCCAAGATCTCCCTCCCCCTCTCTCCCCTCCTCTCTCTGTGGCTTGTGAACACAGGAGGGAAGTGTCACATGTTAGGAGCAAGAATTTTGTGTGCCAATGATCTTTTTTTTTTCCTGGAAGCAACTGGAAACCAACCTAGTGACACTTAAGTCCTTCACCTGCTGCAGGACCTTGGCCAGAGCCATGTGTATGAGTCAGAATGGTACCAGCAGAGCTCTTGGCTGAACAACCACGAGAGTTGCAGGTTCTGACTTGGAGTGGGAAATGGTGTACCATGTTCAGAGTCATGGCAACTTGAACTTGGCAGTCCCATTTGCTTCTGAGATTACAAGCATTTGCTGGCCAAAAGCACCTGTGATGGCTTTGACCTCAGAGTGGGATGTAGCTTGAGAAAGCATTCTTTGAGAGTTGGCAACAGGCTTGTACCCTGGTACCAGCTGCAAGGTTAAGCAGTAAGTGTGTGGTAGTTACTTTGCTCCTCTACCTCTGTGTGCTCAGTGCAACTACACTAAGGGTTGATGGCTGGGAGTCTCTTCCCTCTGCCTCCTAAAGAGTAAGGATGCCTACAGAGTGTAAAGGATGAATAGGTCTTTACTTCATCATCAGAGCAAGCTGATGACATATTAAAAATAAAAGCCCTTTTCAAGGGAAAAGGGGACAGAGTCTTTTCCTAGAAAGCTGGGTTTTCAGGGGATGGGTATGGTCATATTTCATGACAAATATGCTTTAATGTGTGTGCTTCTTAGAATATGCTGTTTTTGTCCCCCATGAGTTACGATAACCTGGTTTCTGTGTTTACTCTGTAAGGTAACTTTTCCCACCTCAGTCCTTCTGCATAAAATTTTACCATGGGCACACAAAGACCAGTTACCATGATATCCCATAAGTAAAAAAATATGAACTTAAGCCCAATATTTTGCTAGCCAGAATGTGCAAAGAAAATTATCTATGTACACCAAAAGTTCGAATTTCCCTGCCAAGCCTGATGACCTGAATTGGATCTCCAAGACCCACATCATGGAAGGAACTCTAGCAGACTGTCAATTAATGGCCACGCAAATACCTATTATAGTGTGTACACACACACACACACACACACACACACACAATCAAGTTCAGAAATGGTACAATCTAAGGATTCCTAGCAACCCCAAAGCCCAAAACTGCTGGAGCACAGGCTGCCGCTTCTAGAACATTCCACACATGACCTCATTGAGATAAAAAGTCAGGCACATTTAAAAAAAAAAAAAAAATATATATATATATATATATATATATAGAATTACCTATTTATAAGTATATGCAAATATGCCCAGAATATCTGATATCCATAAACCAGTACACGAAGAGTAAGTGGAGTTACACATGAAGTGTTCATTTTCCCAGCCTCTGCAGGACTGATTTCAGAAGACACCAACATCTTTGCCTTGTACACAAACGAGACAGCAGTCCATTGTGCCGTCCTCCTCCCTGAATCTGCCTCTGTGAAGTCACCCTCTCTGTCCTCCATCCTCATTATATAAGCTGTGACCACACACCTCTCTCCACAGCCACCTGCCCTGGCAACCTGCAATATCTGCCTCCCTCTTCCTCCTCCTCCTCACCTAATGTCAAAGGTCAACCCACCTGCCTCTGGAGTGTGAGCCCACAGGTCCTGAGGACAGCTGTGGTAGGCTGAGGCTGATGTCTTGGCCATGCCTAGTGAGGGTAGGCATGACCACAGATAGTCTCTATTTAAATCATGGGTGGCCTCTCCAGTGGACTCCTCTTGCAAAAACACCCCCACGTGATGTTTTCAAGTACTTTGTGAGCCTAATGCAATTGAGCCTTTCTCTTTCTGAAAAGCTTTGATCCATGGAAAAGCCTCTGTGATCAAAACACAGACAGTACCAAGGCAGGGATAAGGATTGGAAGGTCGTAGCTCCGCCCACTGTTCTCATGTGATTCCCACTCTTGACTTCTCACTCTTGCCTCAGGACCACGGGTCCTTTGCTCAGTTTCTGCGATAACTGTTAGCAATGGACCTGCCAAGTGATTATGCCAAGGTCTTCCAAGGAGGAACTGGATTCCTGAGTCCGCACAGTGTCACGGCTTTACAAGGCTTTACAAGGGCAGCTTTCTATGGATTTGCCTCCAAGGTTGTGTGGTATCTCCTGAGTCTGAATCTGAGCATGGTTTGGGAGCAGAGAGACTAAGGGCTGGAGCTTTAGCCCTCACAGAATACCTAAGCAAAAAGGGACCATAGAGAAATCCCTAGCAACCAGAGAAACAGAGCCTAGAGTTAGTGCAGCATACATAGACAGTTTAGCTGTCATGGTCATGGAATGTATTAGAACCAATGCAACAACCTCGTGGCTTTCAAGGCCAGGCCACACAAGTCGTTTTTAAGTGAAAATTGATAATTTCCCTGCTTGCTAGATTCTTCTTCTATCATAAGTATTTCCTACCACAAGTTACCTGGTTTAAAAATACATGTGGAAGATCATGCTTACATGGATGCTATGATTTCTAGTCTTTGTCTCCTTCTCAGTCTCAATTAAGTGCTACAGCCACCCTGAGAAGCTAGTCATTACCACTGGGTGAGGAAACGGAGTTCCCAAGGAGTTATGTGCTTGCCCAAGCGTACGAGCCAGACAGGCCAGGCAGGGTGAGGTTTTCCAGTTTCTGACACCCACACCCCGTGCGCAATCCAGCCTCGTCACTGTGACTTTGGCGCAGGAAATAAAGAAACAAACAAGCAACGATTACATTGCTTTCTGTTTCTGAGGAGCAATGGATTCTTCCAAATCAATACCTAGACACAGGGAGAAAAACACATTGTCACAAAATTATCAGGAAGGAGAAAGAAGGCTTGGGCTTAGCCGTTGCTCTTCCTGAAATAGCACATCCACTCTTTAATTTCCCCTTGAGAACATGCGTGCTCAGATCTAATTCAACAAAGTTATCATGACTCTCCTCTGAGCACTGGGATTTAAAGGTAACACCATGACCCCCTTATGTTAAAGATAAAAACAACCATGTGATAACATATGATATGAATAATCATAGAAATGCCCATACACTGAGAAACATAGGAGCTCAGAAAAGGAAGCCTGTCCCTTCCTGAGGGGTCAGTGAAAGCTCAGTGGATAAACTGACCTCTGGTTGGTTTTGGTTGTGTGAGGATTGGCAGGGATCCTCCTGCTTCTGTATCTTGAGTCCCTGGGAGTATGTGTGTGCCACCAGTGCCACCATGCATAGCTATGGCAGCACTGACACTGGAGGCGAGCAGCCGTTTCCTCTCTGGAAACAACGGGCAAGAGCATTTGGTGAGTTACGATTTCAGCATCTATCTGTCTTCCAACATCACCTTCCGCAGAATCTACAGCATGAAAACCTTTGAACAGCCACAGCACCCTAGTGGTGATGGAGCCCGGGTTCTTGAAGCTGCCTCTGTAATTAGAACACAGAAAATGGCATGGCAGCATTCTTTGAGGTGTCTGTCCCTGTAGTTTCTCGGGTCACATGGAAGGCCAAGGCCTTGACAAGGTTTCAGAGATTTTCTAGGTCTGAGAGTATAAGGGGGGGACGGTGCTGTCCTACTTTGCCTCCTGTTCCTGTGAAGAACCAAAAGCAACTAGAGAGAGCAAAGGGCTATGTTACCTTGCAGCTTCTAGTCCATATCATAAAGAGATCTCAAGGCAGGAGCTCATGACAGGAACCTGGAGGCAGGAACTGAAGCAGAGGCCATGGAGAAGCACCACTTACTGGCCTGCTCTTCAGGACTTGCTCTCCAGGATGTGTTTATACAACCAGGGACCACCACCTACCTGCCCAAGGTTGGCACAACCCAGAGTGGACTGAGCCCTCCCACATCAATCACTAATCCATAAAGTGCCCTACAGACCTCACCTACAGGCTAATCTGATGGAGAAATTTTTTCAGGTAAGGTTCCTTCTTCCCAGTTAATTCTTGTCTGTGTCAATTTGACAAAAAACGAACAACCAGCACATATGCTGTCTTCCCACAGTCATCTCTAACAATACATTTCTGGTTTTCCCTGCTTTGTTTCAGAACATTGGGTATAGTTTATTTACATATGTATGTGTATCATGTATGCATACATACATGCATATATGCCAGAATACGTATTTAAGAATCCAGCACTTTGTTTAAGATAAAATTAAAGAAGATAAAACTTTTTTCTTTTCCTTTTTGGCATCATCTTTGAATTCCCAGTGCTGACTGAGACAAATAAAAGCTGTGCTAAATACCACTGGGCAGAGAGAAGATGCCATACTGTTAATCAGCCTGATAGGGTCAAGAATCACCTAAGAGGCAAGCTCCTTGCATGTCTGTGAGGCATTGAATAGACTGTTTCCTAAAAGACTCGCCTCAGTGTAGGTAGCATCATGCTGGATGAAAAGAAAGAGGTAAGCTGAGTCCCAGCATTTATCTCTTTCTTTCTCTCTCTGCTTCCTGTCCACGGATGCAACAACTCAACCAGCTGCTTCATACTCTACCACGATGGATTGCCCCACAGTGATGGAGTGTACCATCGAACCTTGAGCAAAAGTAAACCCTGGATACTTTGGTTCTCTCTTTGATCGCAGCAAGAAAAGCAACTGATGCAGGTGACTAGGAAAGTGGGCTTTTGCTCATAGACAGGCAGATTGAATCAGATGGCTCTGAAGAGTCTTGCTGTTAGCAGGACCTGGTGCTTGAAACACAAGAGACATGTCTTCTACAACCCCTTTGTTGCATGATCTCTGTCTGTCTCCTTTGTTCCTTTCCTTTTCTGTCCCTTCCATCTGTTTCGTTTGTTTTCTTCTCTTGTCTTCTTTCTCCTCTCTTCACATTAGGGTCATCCTCAGCTCAGGTCTCTCTGAATCCCTACCACCCGTATCCCCCAGGGAATTTTTCTTAGCAAAGAGGACATTTCTACGAAAGCATTTAGGTTGTAGTGGTTCCCATCTGTCTGTCTGTCCCAGCACATAGGATCATCCCTGGTAATCGGTGGGAGGTTGACATTATATGTTTTATGAGATGTGGATATAACTTGTACTTTTGAGGGAGTCATCCCATCCTGCTATTTTCTGATGTTGCAGTTCTGGCCTTGAGTGCCCATGAACAGAGGCTTAGCCTCTGTCATAACATGACAGGCTTCTGGAGCCCACTGTGAGACAAGGCTCAGGAGTGACTGAAGTCAGACCCCTAAGTACTCCAGAGCCATGTTCATTAATCCAAGTGGCTATGTGGTTTCACCTGTACAAAGACTAGAGCATGAGGATACACAGCCACTGCCCAACATGGGATACTCTGGGCCAAGGAAGAGAGAAGAGAGTGGGGAGGGTGCTACACTGGCGTTGGAATTCTTCTCAAGACAGTTCAAGCAGATTGTGCTACCTATAAATAACTGAGAAATCTTGTTGCTAGAGACATATAGTTTCTAAGTCTCTGATATTGTCTTGTGTATTTGTCTGTGTGTATGCAAATGCCTGTGTATTTGTGTGCATGTGTGCACATTTCTTTGTATTTTTGTGTGTTTGCATGTGTGTATTTGTGTGTGTGTGTGTGTGTGTGTGTGTGTGTGTGTGTGTGTGTGTGTTGAGGTAGGGTCATACATAGCCCAGGGTGATCTTAAACTCACACAGCAGGTATTAATGACCTTGAGTTTCCAATTCTCCTGCCTCCACTTCCAGAATGCTGGGATTACAGACATGTATAGCCACAACCAGTTCTCTGGAGTGCTGGCTACTGAACCAAGAGCTTTTTGTATGTTAGATAAACACTCGCCAGCTGAGCTACATACCCAACTTTTAATTTATGAAAAAAAAAATATATATACTTAGTATATTATATTATTTAAAGATTCTATAATTGTATTTAAAAAGACTATATTCATGATGGCTATTGAAAGTGAAGTTTCTTAGTGTTGGAGAGATGGATCCATGGTTAAAAGCGAAGGCAAAAGCATGATGATTTGGATCCCCCCACCCACATAAAAGTCCAGACATGGCTGTGTATGTACTGGTAACCCAGTGTTAAAGGGCTGGAGACAGAAAGATTACTGGAGCTTTGTTAGCCAGCCTTGCTCCAGGTTCCATAAACGCCTGCCTTCTCGGGGAACAGGAGAGAGTGGTTCAGAAAACCTCTGATATCCTCCTCGGGCCCCACATGTGCCACAGGGGCACACCCTCACACATCAGACATTCGCATGTGCTCCATGCACACACACAAAATAATAAATACAAATACCTTTCAAAAGTTAAAGAGAACTACTCTACTCACAAAGAACATTTCAAAATATGCTCTTCTAGATAGTTGAGACCCTCGGATGCCTCCCTGAACAAGGAGGTACCACCCCACGAATGTCATGAACCCAAGGTGAACCTCAGGTATCACAGGTCTTTCTTGCTTAGCCTTCCTGGCTGTGCTTAGCATTTCAAAGCTTGTTAAAAATGTCCTCTCCCCTCCACACCCTTCCTGTTTGGGAAATTATTAGAGGCTTTAAGGCAACCTCTCACACTAGTCCCTTCCCAGTGTTCTTTCCTTCTTTTTTGCCAACGTGGAGAATAGTCTCGGTGGCGTCCACACTGCTCTCGTAACTTTCAAGGAAGGTGAGAAAAACAGACCTTCCTAACACTGTTTTGGTTTACTTAAGAAGTCTGGGAGAAGCCCCAGTCACGAGGTCACCTCCAAGTTACTACACACTGTCCGGAACCTTCCTTCTCAGCTGTTTTCCCTTCTAGTTCTAGAACAGCCAGTAAGTGATTTCACACCTTATTGTTTAGCTGCTAAAAGCAACACAGTGAGTCCCCTCAAGGCTGCCTCTCTGCGGTCCAAAAATAAAATGGGCTCATTTTCATGCTAAGCATTCAAAAGCTCCTAGGAATTCTAATGAGAGGCAGAGGAGAGAGCAGGAGAAAAGAAGGGTCAGGCTGCAAAGTGTCCGAGAAGGGACGGTTCTGCCTGGGGCTTCCAGCCAACCCTTCTGGAGAGAACAGAGCTAGGCTGCAGGTATCAAGGCACAGGCCTCAGCTCTCCCTAAATTTACCTCTGATTCCTGAATCCATGGCTGCCCTGCTATCCTGCTTCCTGAAACTTGCTTTCTGGTCAGAATATAAAAGCTTGAGAGATTCTAGGCTATCTTTTGACATTCAAAACTTAGTTATTTATCTGTCATTATCAGTAACAGACATACTGATTCCACACATAGTATATTAGAAAGAAAGCTATAGGGGACAACTCACATAATACTGGATATCACTAGCTTCCTAGAAGGTATAAAAAGACTTCAGTGAGAACTTTCCAGAAGTATATATATATTATGCACCTACCAGAGTGGGAATCCTCATAGAGAGAGCATTGCTGACTTGGAATTGCCAGCCCCTAACTTAAACATCATGTTCCTTATACTGTTCCCAAGCATGGCTATACTTGTGGACAAGGACCAACTTCTGAAATCCGCACACATACACCCTTGGATAAGTCCATCTGCCCTTCATTTGTACGCTCATTGGTTTTAGGTTTGTTCCAGGGATCATCAAGGAGTTTGTGTTTTCAAATGTTGATATATTTCAAATAGTCACCTGCAGTGGGGCCAATAGCACTTGCTAAAAGAGAAGGAATTTATGGACAACCCTCAGGACTTCACAGACTCCTTTCCTGGAAGTTTTCTTCTGTTCTTTCTATTCAAATGGCTTCTAACTTCTTCCCTGAGAGATATGACCCAGTTTGCACAGTGGTCTTTGTACAGCCCAGCCCAGAAGTGTTACTGCCACTCAGGTGTGACAGATGAAGAAATTCTGAGCTGACTACTCTCTACAGAGACAACACTCACCTGAAGCATTTCACTCAGAGTTACACTTGTGAGTCACTCTTTTTGCTAAGATCTGTGAACCCAGGACTACAAGTAAACTGAATGGAATTGTTTCCAGATTCTAGCTGCTACTCACCAAAATGAAACATGGAAATGGCTAAGTGGCCCTTATACAAACAAGCCTTGCTGTGCACAGAAGACATCATTGTCTTTTTATTCAAGCAGACATAGAGTGGCATTCATGAAAATAAACCAAGAACTAACAGAGAGGGTCTGAGTCAAGGACAATACATTCTAGGAGGGGACAACAGGACTTGACCTACCCGTGTGTTGAAGAACTTTCAACTCCAGGAGAATAAGTCAAGGAAAAAGCAGTGAAAAGGACCTGGGGCGGAACAGAAATTTGACTGCATAACAGGAATGGAAAAAGGCTATAGCCTCTGGAGAAAGTATTAATTTAAGAATTCAGCCAAAGAGGCAACAGTGTGCAGGGCTGAGTCACTTGGAGTTTTGGAGGATGTCATGAGGCATTGGGACAAGAGACTGGTGGCGGCGACACAGCTGTCACTCAGCAAGCGTAGGGTATTGGAATTTGAACCATGACGTTTTAAAATCATCAGAGGGTTGTAGGTCCAGAAGAGAGCAGGATGTGACTTTGTGATTTACCATCTCTTCTGTGATGTGTGTGTGTGTGTGTGTGTGTGTGTGTGTGTGTGTACCACTTGTGGGAGTCAGTTCTTTTCTTCTTCCACTATGTGGATTGTGGGGATCAGCCTTAGTTTGGCAGGCTTTGTAGCAAGCTCCTTAGCCCACTGAGCCATCTTGCCTGCACTTCCATTTACAGCTTTAAAGAACATCTCTTGTG
Organism: Micromys minutus; assembly: GCF_963924665.1. Classification (NCBI taxonomy): domain Eukaryota; kingdom Metazoa; phylum Chordata; class Mammalia; order Rodentia; family Muridae; genus Micromys; species Micromys minutus. Next base: position 3,229,905 of record NC_137956.1, read on the forward strand.
CTATGTTGAACTGGATTGAGAACGAAAGACAGAAATAGGGTCAGAAGGCATAACAACAGCCTAGCTGAGGAGCGGTGGTGTCTTTGGTTGGCAGTAACAGGACTAGAGAGAATTTGGTAAATTCCAGATGTCTCCTTGCACTTGCTGAGAGATAAGTAATTAGATTTAGCAATGAGCTGAAAAGGAGAGAACCTGGGACTGATCAACAAATACTGGGTACTTAGCAATCTTATGAACTTTGATCCTAAAATTCATCCTAAGAAGGCTCTGAGGACAATATTTTTAACCTATATTTTATATGTAAAGATGTCCAGGATCCAAGAAATTAAGTAATTCACTGTAAATCAAACTTTGGGTGCCAGACAGAGTATTAATACAGCATTTGGGAAGCAAAGATGGGAGAATCAGGAATTTGAGACCAGTCTGGCCTGTATTCCAAGACCCTGTCTCATAAGATTTTAAAATATAGTAGAGATGATAAAGTTAGAGCAGAGGCCCAGGAATATTAGACGTTTGTATCTTAAAACCCATTTCTACTATCAAGGTGTTTCTCAAAGCAGCGGAGAGAAGACAAGCACAGACTCAAAGAGGAACGTCTGTCTGTCTCACTCAAAGAAGACCGTCTGTCTCTTTCTCCAGCTCACTAAATCCCAATAGGCACACAGTAGACATGACCGTCAAGCACAGATCCCTCCCCTGAGCCCCATCGTAACAGACTAATACTAAGTTAATGTGTTCCTCTCTTCCCCCTTCCACTCCATCCCCATATCCTCACCGCCTCATGTCAGGCACACACTTTAACCGGCAGGGACATGAGGCCCTGAACCCACCGCCCTTCCCTACTTGCAGAAGCAGGAAATCGCTGGTACAACCCGTGACAACTCCTCTATATTTAGCAGAAGTAGCAGTGGCAAAGATCTGTCCAGCTCAATTTTTTTCCCCCAGTTTCAATGTTGAAAAATCTCGAAGGCTCCCGAAAGGCACATTGGCCTTGACAGTCTCTGAGCGGAAGGCAGCTTCCCCCATGCGCAGGAGCATCCTCTGGAAGCCGTGCTCCAAAATTACATAGATGCTCCCCCCTCCCACACTCACAGGGTGAAGAGACTAGCTCATCCTGAAGGGGCCTCTGTGGGTCTTAACTGTTACTCTGAGGAAGGAAAACGGGCATGGAAGATTTGGGAGGAAACAGCTCTTACTTGGGTGTTTAATTGCTATGCACGGCTCTTGGATTTTATTTCTTTTCAATGTGGCATGAGAAGAAAATATAAAGGGTGGCCTAGAGTTTAAAACCAGACAACCATGTGTGGTCCAGTGAGTACAGGGGGTGGGGGAAAATGCAGCAGGTATGACCAAGAGCTTACTGTGCAGAAATCACCGCCACAGAGCCCACCCACCGCTTACTCTTAGAATGGCTTTCAAGAAGAGTTACAGTGTAGCTTTGCTTAAGCCAGATAAAACCAGATGTAGTGTGCCTAGTATACTGCCTGTGACCTACATCACTGCCTGTCAGCCAGAGAGAATGAGCGACTAATGAAAAGCTGAACACGTAAAGACCAGCACGGAGACATGGAGGAACCACTGAAGGAATATGGAATCGCCCAGATGGTAAAGCACCGTGCAGCTTGTTAAAGAGAAGAAACAAAGCAAGGGGGATTGGCAAGAAATGGAAGTGATTGTCTGCAGTGGACACTTATTTCTATGGTCTGCTCTCTACCGTGCCGTAGGTCAGTCCCTGTCCTGGGGGGAAGAGCATGACGGCAAAGGCTCCCCTGAGAGTTCAGAAACAGAGACTTGAAGAGGCTGTCGGTGTTCTTCACAAGTCTCCCCATCCCCACCCTCTTTCTGGGATAAATCTTAATGCAGTACAAAAGGCTCATGGTTTAGGAATGTCCTGTCTGATTTGGGGGGGGAATGTCTTCGGGGGTAGGTTGTTTGGTTTTTATAAAAGCCTCTTCTAATAAGATGAGTTTTCCAAGAAAACGTTGACTAATTCCGGGTTACATCCTGTTTTACATGTACTTTTTGCTCATTGTAACTAGTAAGACCTTAATGCAGAGTATCAAACCTTAAAAAAAAGAAAAAAAAGCCAAGCACTGACACAATTGTATTTGTATACATTTATGCAAAAATGTTTAAAATTTTTTTCTTTTATCTTTGTTTTTTAAAATAAAGTTTAAAAAAATAAAACAAAAAAAGAAATGTAAATAAATAAAATAATTAATGGAAAAAAAACTCACTGATGAGAAGAAAAAAAATAAGATGAGTTTTGCATCCACTGAGGTAAGAAATAAGGAAAGAGAAAAGTTTACATTTTGCTGCAAGGTTTTAAATAATGTATTTCATAAATGGAACCAAATCAACATGTGACTGAAACAAAGAGAAGGCTACCCATGTCCCGGTCACACGGAGGATGACAGGCGACCGCTCTGCCGATGCACCGTTCTCGGCCACGCTCTGCACAGCTCCAGCTGGGCTGCTGGGATCCGGCTTCCTCTCAAGCTCTGTGTCGTGACAGCCTCTGGCTATTTCGAACAGAAACCTGGGCCGCGGCTGTTTCAGGTGCCCAGGAACATAAAGGAGCAGTGATCTTTCAACATTAAATGTCTGGCTCCTCGTTGGAAAGACTCTTTTCTTAAGGTGAACCGGATAGTCCTAATTCTCCTTTACACTGCCGTCCTTACAAACACCTAGAGAACCCTTTCTGATTTTCTGTGTCATAGCAGGAACCCCACCACATCACAACACAAGACCTCACACTGGATCACTTCCCCCCAAACTCTGAAGGCAAAGATTCTCCTTCCCTGGTCATTTTAGATGGCTGTCTAGTGTGCTCTCTCTTGGCCACCTTTTACACTGAAAGAAGCCGGAATAAGAATAGCTGGGGGGAGGGGAATTGGAAGTGAAGAAGCAGGAAATGAAAAAAAATCAGTAAAATATTAAAAGAAAGCACCTCCCCCTAATCCTGCTGTGCAAATAAGTTCACACATGTGCATAAGCTGTGAGGAGAAGCCATCAGTACAAAGTGCTCTGATGATTTTTCCTGGAGAATCATCACTAAAGAAATGCTTTTAAACAAATAAAGAGTATATAATTCTGCATATACATCTAGATGGGTATCAGCTTCTGGTCTCTAAGGGAAATAAAAAAAACACAGATTCAAAGTTAGTAGGTTAAAAAATAGAAAAAATATACATTGTCTATGAAAGTCCGAGAATATGGCCCAACAAGATGGTTCAGTAGATTGCCACTAAGCCTGATGACCTGAGTTCAATACTCAGAACCCATAAAATGGAAGTTAAGAAGGCATTGTGAAATTCCTGATATTTGACACAGGCTGTAGTACACACCATCTCACCCATAAACCACACACACACACACACATACACATGTATACAAGCATACACACACACATACACACACACATATATACACACACACTTGCGTACATACACATATACAAACATACACACATACACACATATACACACACTTATACACATACACATATACAAACATACACACACATATACACATACACACATATACACATACACAAACATACAGACACACAATACCACTACTATTAAAATAATAATGAGAGATGAGAATAATAAGTTTTTAAGAAATAAGAAAATAGGAACCAAGAATTCAAATAGCTGAGTGATAGGATATTTGACTTACATTAGTTCCTGGCTTCAACTGCTAACATGGCAAAGACGCCACATTAAAAAGAACATTCAGGTAACTAGTCTACAAATGCCACTCAGCCCCACAGGAACCATGGGGCTAGGTACCCAAGAGCCAATGAACCAGTGATGAGGTTTACACAGTGATCAAAATGAACAACTCGGCTTCCCTGGCGGCCTGCATTCAAGTCCTAAAGACTGTGGCACCGTTTGCTCTGTGAATTCTCCCTCCAGTAAACTAGCCAAGGGAACAGTTAGAAATAATAATGCCTATGCATAGAGAAGCATGGTTATTTGGGAACTGTTTACAAATGGCTGAAGTTGTGAGTTCTCTAAGTTGACAGATTCTAGAAAAAGTATCACGGGAAGAAAAGCCGTTCTTCCATTAAAATAATAGTTAAACTGAGTTTTAGTCCCAGCACTAGAAAAAGTTATAGTAGCGAGTGGGAATGCTCTGGCTGTGACAGCTGTAACCACATTGAGTGCCAGGAAAAATTCAGCTGATCTGCTTGGCTACCTATGTGGTGTCCCCTTTTGCCCCTCACACCACTGATGATGACCTTCTCTTTAGAGGAGGACAGGTCTTCAGTCAAGAGAACCCCAGTAATTGTGCCTGCCTTCTACAACCTCAAAGCAAACTTTCTCAAAGGTACAACCCTTTCTGTAGGACCATACCAGCCGACACTGGATCTCATCACAAAGTAATAAATACATTCAAAGAACTTTTAAATGCTTGAAAACTACCTTTAACAAACAGCAGTAGTGAAATCCTGTGCTATCCCAGTGTTGACTAGTGCAATCCTGTGTTCTCTCTGATGTTTGACTAGTGAAATCCTGTGCTCTCCCAGATGTTTGACTAGTGCAATCCTCTGCTGTCCCAGATGTTTGACTAGTACAATTCTGTGCTCTCCCAGATGTTGACTAGTGCAATCCTGTGCTCTTCCAGATGTTTGACTAGTGAAATCCTGTGCTCTCCCAGATGTTTGACTAGTGCAATCCTGTGCTCTTCCAGATGTTTGACTAGTGAAATCCTGTGCTCTCCCAGATGTTTGACTAGTGCAATCCTGTGCTCTCCCAGATGTTTGACTAGTGCAATCCTGTGCTCTCCCAGATGTTTGACAAGTACAATCCTGTGCTCTCCCAGATGTTTGACTAGTGCAATCCTGTGCTCTCCCAGATGTTTGACTAGTGCAATTCTGTGCTCTCCCAGATGTTTGACTAGTGCAATCCTGTGCTCTCCAAGATGTTTGCTAGTTCAATCCTGTGCTTTCCCAGATGTTTGCCTAGTGAAATCCTGTGCTCTCCCAGATGTTTGACTAGTACAATCCTGTGCTCTCCCAGATGTTTGACTAGTGAAATCCTGTGCTCTCCCAGATGTTTGACTAGTGCAATCCTGTGCTCTCCCAGATGTTTGACTAGTGCAATTCTGTGCTCTCCCAGATGTTTGACTAGTGCAATCCTCTGATGTCCCAGATGTTTGACTAGTGAAATTTTGTGTTCTTCCAGATGTTTGACTAGTGAAATCCTGTGTTCTTCCAGATGTTTGACTAGTGCAATTCTGTGCTCTCCAAGATGTTTGCTAGTTCAATCCTGTGCTTTCCCAGATGTTTGACTAGTGAAATCCTGTGCTCTCCCAGATGTTTGACTAGTGCAATCCTGTGCTCTCCCAGATGTTTGACTAGTACAATCCTGTGCTCTCCCAGATGTTTGACTAGTGAAATCCTGTGCTCTCCCAGATGTTTGACTAGTGCAATCCTGTGCTCTCCCAGATGTTTGACTAGTACAATCCTGTGCTCTCCCAGATGTTTGACTAGTGCAATCCTGTGCTCTCCCAGATGTTTGACTAGTGCAATTCTGTGCTCTCCCAGATGTTTGACTAGTGCAATCCTGTGCTCTCCAAGATGTTTGCTAGTTCAATCCTGTGCTTTCCCAGATGTTTGACTAGTGAAATCCTGTGCTCTCCCAGATGTTTGACTAGTGCAATCCTGTGCTCTCCCAGATGTTTGACTAGTACAATCCTGTGCTCTCCCAGATGTTTGACTAGTGAAATCCTGTGCTCTCCCAGATGTTTGACTAGTGCAATTCTGTGCTCTCCCAGATGTTTGACTAGTGCAATCCTGTGCTCTCCAAGATGTTTGCTAGTTCAATCCTGTGCTTTCCCAGATGTTTGACTAGTGAAATCCTGTGCTCTCCCAGATGTTTGACTAGTACAATCCTGTGCTCTCCCAGATGTTTGACTAGTGAAATCCTGTGCTCTCCCAGATGTTTGACTAGTGCAATCCTGTGCTCTCCCAGATGTTTGACTAGTGCAATTCTGTGCTCTCCCAGATGTTTGACTAGTGCAATCCTCTGATGTCCCAGATGTTTGACTAGTGAAATCCTGTGTTCTTCCAGATGTTTGACTAGTGCAAATCTGTGCTCTCCCATATGTTTGACTAGTGCAATCCTGTGCTCTCCCAGATGTTTGACTAGTACAATCCTGTGCTCTTCCAGATGTTTGACTAGTGCAATCCTCTGATGTCCCAGATGTTTGACTAGTGAAATTTTGTGCTCTCCCAGATGTTTGACTAGTGCAATCCTGTGCTCTCCCAGATGTTTGACTAGTGCAATCCTGTGCTCTCCCAGATGTTTGACTAGTGAAATTTGTGTTCTTCCAGATGTTTCATGGTAAGAATGAAAGCCAGTGTTGGCGGGGAGTAGAAGTGCTTGCTGCTCTTGCAGAGGGCTGGGTCCTAACACTCACATCTGGAGGCTCAAAACTGACTGTAACTCCAGCTCCAGGGGCTCCATCACCCTCTTCTGGTTTTCATAGGCATATGTGCTCACGTGGTACGCATAAACTCAAGCAGGCACACATATACACATAAGCAAAAATAATAAACAATTCTTAAAATTAAACAAATAAAATACCCCATTTGGTGATTTTTTTTTTTATGCCTCTTGTCCTCTTTCTAAATTCTATGTTTTCGGTCATGCCTGTATATGCTTTCAGAGCCCTTCAGAGAGGAAGTAGATAATACTAGTATAGTTTCACAAAGATCCAACAGCATTTTCTCCTTGGTGACCTTCAGCTATGGTTGCCTGAACAGCAGGAGGTATCTATGTTTAGGGAAGAACTGGGAGCCATCTCCAGTTCATCTGCAGCGCTGGGCTCAGGGCATTTTACCCTTTCCTTCTCCTTTTTTCCAATTTTAGTGTGTGTGCCTGTGGTGTGTGTGTGTGTGTGTGTGTGTGTGTGTGTGTGTGTGCATATGCGTGCACACACGCACACATGTGTGCCTGTGTGTGCATGTTTGTGTGTGTGTGTATGCATGTGTGCCTGTGTAGGCATGCTTGTGTGTGTGTACATGTGTGCCTGTGTGTGCATGTTTGTGTGTGTGTGTGTGCATGTGTGCCTGTGTGGGCATGTCTCTGTGTGTGTGTGTGTTTGTGTGTGTGTGTGTGTGTGTGTGTACATGTGTGCCTGTGTGTGCATGTTTGTGTGTGTGTGCATGTGTGGGCATGTCTGTGTGTGTGTGTGTGTGTGTGTGTGTGTGTGTGTGTGCCTGTGTAATTGTGTGCATGTGGAGGTCAGAGGACAATTTCATGATCAGCTTTCTTCTTTCATCCTGTAGGTCTTAAGGATTACACACAGATCACAAATCATCAGGCTTGGCATCCAGCACCTTTGCCCTCTGACCTTTGCCCTCTGAACCTCTCACTGGCCTTTTCTTTCTCTTTTCTCTCTTCTCTTAACTGCAGCGAAGGCAAGGTCACCTGAGCATTAGTTTCAGAGTGGTGACATGGGATTGAGCTCCCGTTTAGTCTGATGACAGAATGCACATCTCCTGACCTAGAGAAGAAGGAGGAAAGGCTCTGCCAGGAGAGGGCCAGACTCGCTAGCTCCCCTTCTCATAGACATGGGGTGACTGCTGAGTATGCATGTGTTGGTTCATCCTGGTTGCATGTAACAGTTTTACTCAGTAGTCGTGGATGTAATGAAAACCCATGAATATGGAGATCTGGGATCATGGCTCGGTAGGCAGAGTCCTTTCTGTGCATACATGAGGACCTAAGGTATAGCCCCAGAGCCCACATAGCCCAGTGGATGCAATAGCCCAGTCTTGTGATCCCAGTGCTGCCAAGATGGAGGCAGGGGGATGGCTGGCCAGTCTAGCCAAATTAGATAGCTCCAGGCCAGTGACAGTATCATTTCAAAGAGGAAGGTGGATATGACACCAGCTGTAACCTCTGACCTCCATACACATGCACACAAATACACATACATGTGTACATGCGCATTTATACACATAGGGGGAATGGACTTTAAATATACCTGGCAAGAAATACTTTAACAACTATCACAACATTCTGTAGGCTATATAAACTTGGGGGGGTTCATTTAAGAGATGACAAATGATAAATCCAAAGGGACAGACTTGTTAACCCTTAGCACCACAGCAGCCTTGGGAGCAGGCAGATCTGCAGAAGGCTGTCGTGCAGTTCACTTGGTCACCCTAGGTATTGGCTTGGGTGGGGAAGGTGGCTCACGAGGAAGCTGAGGCTGTTGTTCAGCCAAGCCTGGGAGCAGTGTTTCCTTTTCACTGAAATCAGAAGCAGAACACAGAGTGTGTTCTGTCCAGTTCATCCATCCTAACCACCCTAAGCTTATTTCTGTTTCTAAGGAAATGAAAGGCCCCAGGCTCTGATTCATTTCCGCCAGGCCGCAGAGCTCCCTGGATGAAAGCCGTCCTGTCTGAGGAGCCCTGGCTGCTTCTGGAAAAGCCTCCTAATGTGCTCTTCCCCCCCCCTTTCAAATACCATCATTTGGATTTCCCCAAACACATTATCGCTGAAAAGATATAAATGTGATGAAAATCAGAGCTGGTGGGATAGCTCAGTCAGTAAAGTGCCTACGGTGTGAATCTAAGGATGTGGATTCAGTCTCAGAGCCCACACTGAAAGGGGGTCGCAGGGCAAGAAAATGCTGCATGCTGGTATCTCCTTCTGATCCTGTCACCAAGGGAGGCAGAGACAGGTGGGTCCCTGAGGCAGGCAGCACCAGAGCAGTGACCTCTGGCCTCCACACAAACACACACATGTGCACCTGCACAAGAACACGCACACATATGCATACATACACTCAAAAAGGAAAGATAGAAATGCTTTGTTTCAGAAAGGTCCATAACATTTACAATCTAATGATTTTACTTTAAATGATTGTATTGTTAAACATGTCTAATTTTTAATACCCAGGAATGTAGGAGGTGGGAGAATCTAGCTTTTTAAATTTAACAGTTTTTTTTTCAATGTTCACTTCTCTTCTTTCCACCAAAATGTTTAATTTATTCCAGTCGGACTGAAACACATAATTCAGCGATATGCTGCCATCGCCCTAAAGTTTGATGCTCTTTCCACTAAAAAATATAAGTAAAAATAGCACATTATCATCCAATTCAGTGGTTAGGGAGAGAAATCTGTGGGAAGAGCCTAAGCTAACAGCCACTCTGAAATTGCAACTGGAGGGCTTGGGTCATCTATGTCTCCCTGCTTGCCCTGAGGCTGCACATGGATTTGCGGAGTCATGGGGGCGGCAGCTGGGCCCAGGTGACAGAAACTATTAGAGGCAGATGGAGGGCCAGGCCCAGCTCGTGGGGTTCATTAGCTGGCTTGTCATGTGGGAGATGAGCAGTGTCTGAAGGTCTCAGTATTTGCTAGCAAAAATGTTAATCACTCAGAAACAGCAAGAAATTAGTTAGTGCGATGTTTATCAAATATCCAAAGCAAGAGCTGACTTTCTGTGAAACAGAGTTCTGGAATTCAAGCCAAAGGCTGTCTCCTGTTCAGCTGAGCTGGGGTGATGGGGGGGAAGCCTGTCCGAAGGAGGAAGGCAAACACCACGGAGAGAAAGAGAAAGTAAGCTGAGATTAAATAGAGATGGGGAATACCTTAGCTTAGATAATTTCCAAAGAACTGGGTTCTCAAGAGGCTGAAAGAACCCATCTCCGCAGACAATGTCTGGGGTCCCCAACTACTACTTGATTTCTTAGGCCATTGAGAGGCGACCCATCCAGTAGGATCTAATAACACGAGAGGACATTAAATGACCTCACTAAAATCCAACCGGAAGTGAGCTGTTGATGTCTTGTTCTCTTGTATCTTGTTTTGATTGGTTTAGACCCTCTCTATGCAGCCCCACTGACCTTCACCTTGTATCCTCCTGCCTCAGCCTCCCAAATGCTAGGACTGCAGGCATGTACCCACCATTCCTGATGTGGAAAAAAATTCTCTTTAAGAAATGTGTATATGTTTTGTACCTTTGCTTTTAATTCCTTCAAAAGTTCATAGAATATTAAAATTATACTTAAACTCCATCATTATGGAAAAGGAATGATGCGGTGAAGAGGCTGCTACTGATGCCCTAACTCTAAAGGGTCGGGATCGATACTCATGTCTTCAAAGCATATATTGACATATACACCTTCAAGTGTATATCTAGACATTACTGATGTCTCTTTGTTTCAAAGAGCTCATGAAAATGGTATGTTCTTCCCAGGGTAAAGCCCTGAGCACTAAAGGAAAGGATTTGGGAATCATTGGTAAATAATACTTCCTCTGTACCATATGAAATCAAATTCCCATCCATATTTTGACGGTCAAATTGCCCTTATATCTGCTTCTCGAGCTAGAGGAGATCTGAAGAAACCACTAGAAGACTTGGATAGGGCAAATTGTTTTAATCGTGGTTTCTGTTAATTACTTGGCTATTTTAGGCACTTCTGTACTTTCCACACTGACATTTTCCCTTATGGAAAATTGAAGGTTGGGAGAGAATCTGAAGCTGGGAACTTACTTTCTAAGCATGGCTACCAAGAACACCCCTCTTTTGGCAAATACCCAACTTCCCTCACCTGGAGCCACACGTCCTGCCAGCTCATAGGTGCCAGGAGACTTAATTACTTGTGCTTTGAAAGACCTCTGTACTCTCTATGAAGGGGGAGCAATGGAGCTCCTGTCAGATTATCAGGTTCTCAAAGTGTTGACTTCACATAGGTCAGGGTGAGGAATTCAGGCCGAGCTGCCTTCCAAAGAAGCTGAGCAGAGAGTTTTCTTTTCCATGTAAGTTAAGGAAAGACTTTGTGATTAGCGAGTCCCTCCACATCTGTAAAAATAACAAACCTCTCAAAAGTACAGTATCGAAGGGGCTGGAGAGGTGGCCTAGTAGCCGAGAGCACAGACTGCTCTTGCAGGGAACCCATGTCTCATTCCCACCTGAAACTCCAGCTCGAGAAGGATCCAATGCCTTCCTCTGGTCTCCATAGTCACCTACGCTCAGTGTACACACTCGTGTGTGTGTGTGTGTGAGTGTGTGTGTGTGTGTGTGTGTGTGTATGGGGGGTTAAAATAAAAAACCTTTTAAATAAACTAAGTTGGGTGTTTATGGAAGGTTATCAAAATTCAACACTATTTTGATATTCTGGTTTTCTCCACAAACATAGATAGTGGAGGTTGGACCCATATCTCAGTCGACACTATGCCTGTTTAGCGTGCACAAAGCCCTGATTTCAATTCCTTAGAGCTGCCTCAAGCTAGAGGTTTCATCACACCTGATATCATAGAGGGAGAAGCAGGAGGGTCAGAAGTTCAAGGCCATTCTTGGCTACTTAGCCAGTTGAATGTAACCTGGGCTGCTTGAGACCCTGTCTCCAAACAGATCGTATAATGGTGCAATCATTATTGCTGCTGTCATCAGACAGGGACACCGAGAGACCTGTCTGCTCTGCGTGATCTCACCCTGGGGCCAGCACCAGATTGCAGAGATGCCTACACAAAAATGAAGGCAACACATTGGAAGGCTGCCAACTTGACTTAAGAAACATTATTCTTTATTGTAAGAATGAATCCTCCACACAGAGAGGGTTTACCTGCTGCTCTCCTTAGGAGTGAACGGGGATGAATAGGGTAGCTGGGATTTTTTTGTCTCATTTTGTCTTGCTTTTTAAAAACAATCTTTATTAAATCAAATTTAACTGTAGCATCTGAATAATAGTCATCCCACAATTGAAACTATTTTTTTTCCCTTAATATTTTACTGCTCTGAAAAATCAAATCCATCTACTGCTAATTCTGACAAAACGCCAGTGGGCTGGGGGAAACAGATCATCATCCTGTTTCGCCCAAAGTATCAGCTCCCACCCTCACCAAAACTTGTTCTTCAGCTAAAGGTAAATGGGATGCCCAACACACTTCAGTCACCTCTAATGAGGGTCTTAGAATTAAGCCCCTTAAAGGTCAAACAAGAAGGAAGCAAAGGAACCGAGTTAACAAGACAAAGAAATGTGCCCTGTCTCATAGTTACATTCATATGCATACGACAAACAAATCATGTACTATTTATCTGGAACTCAGATATAAGCGGAATTGTATGTTTTACAGCCAGGGCTGTCTGACCCTTTGGAAACTGCCTGAGCAGTAAAATCCAAATGGAACGAGCCCCAGTAGATCTAAGGGTAACACGCGCATTCCAGCTGCCTTTGCGCTGTCTAGTTTCTCGTCCAAATGTAAAATATTTAGGTTCTTGGGATCTGATAAAAGTGCACCAGAGCCTTCTATTAGTTCTAGAGAGGAATAAAGTAGGTTAACGTTTTCCCCAGTTAGCCTACCTTAACAGTGACTAGTGCGCCTGGTCACTCCACTGCCCAGCTCCGAGCCGGTGTACAGGTGCTCCCCGGTGAGTCGGCTCAACCCACACGGAATTTCAGGATCTGAGAGTCTGTGGGTGGGAAGCAGGGAGGGAAGCCAGAGTCCTGTAAGGTGCACTTAGCTGCACTAGGCACTCGGCCAACACACTTGTTCTTCACTTTGTCTGTTGTTACAACTAAGACAAAAGTTAAATGTCCTCATTTTTGTGTTCCCCTCTGTTTAACCATCCCACCTGGCAAATTCAGGGTTTGCTACCTTAGCACAAAACAGAAGTAATAATAAGACTGTTGATGGGGCCAGTGGCCACTATGAAAATACTTGCAGGGAAATAACTTTCCATTTGCAAAATAAACACCTGCTTGTCTGTTAGGGAAATGAACTGACTGAAATGGGGGGTAGGCAGGAAAGTGAAATCCTGGGTCAGACACCAAGTATACGTTTCATGTATACTTGGGGAAGTGATTTTTTTATGTGTATGTATCTGGTATAAATGAGTGTTCACATGTGTAGGGGTGTATGTGTATGTCCAAGTATACATGCATATGTATGTGGTGTGTTCATATAAGGCCTGAAGTTGGCATCAAATGACTCCTTTAATTGTTGTCTGTTTTATTTATTGAGCAGAGCCCTCCCACTGAACCCAGAACTCACTGATTCTAACTGGTTTATGTAGCCAGCTTGCTCCAACTATACCCAGTCTCTGAATCCTGAGAGTTTGGGTTACAGGTAGCCCCCATGCCTGTCCAGTTTTCATGCTGGACCCAGCTAAGAGGTCACATTTGTGTGGCAACTGCTTTATCTGTTGACCTTTCCCTGCTTTGTTTGTTTAATTCTATCTATCTATCTATCTATCTATCTATCTATCTATCTACCATCCATCCATGTTTATTGTAAGCAGCACTTATTTAACCAAATAAATGAGAGGGAAAATCAAATGAGACACTAAAGCCTGCTTTTGTAATCACTCAGTCAACTCAGAGAATCCTGAGATACTTGGGACTGAGAGAAGGAAGGTGGGTGAGGAAGTTGTACCCCGACTCAAATGTCATCTCACACAGTGGGAAGGTCATACTGCTGCCAAGGTATCAATTTTTCTCTTTTACATACAAAAGAATTGGGCTCTAAGGAGTATGAAGCCAAGTCCCTAACAAATTGGAGAAAGGGGAATTCCTGAACTCCACATTGGACTCTTCTGCTCCTAGGGGCTCAAAGATTGTGGATCAGAAATAACAGCCACTTACTTCTTGACCTGTAGTTCTGACTTCCAGATATCCAAATGCAGATATTCCTCATTCCTTCCCATGCCCCAGCCCACCTGTCCAAGGAAGTTCATTTGGACCACAGGTTTGGTCTTTTCCAGGAGCCTAGTAAACCATCATGGAGGATGCGCCTGACCTAGACTCATACGAGCAAGTCATCAGATCCTTTCACTTGCAAAGCTGCTCCTCACATTGGGTGGCAAACAAGAAACATTCAACAATCCTAATCGTTTACGTGGCTGTACAAAGGTGGTCCTGCAGCTTTTCTTCAGTTGCTTCTTTTGATATGCCTAATCGAACCTTTAGACCCTGAGCTCTGGAGCCCACCCTTGCATTGTTCCAACTTTCTTTATATAATGACATTTCCTTTTCTCATGCTGAACCCTATAGCAAACCCACAGGTCCTCCTTCCCCATGTGCTGGCTCAGTAGCACCCAGTAATATTCCTTTCTTTCTTTGGGTCATGGCAACATCAGGGAAGTTAAACTAGGAAGCACTCTTGACTTCCAGGAGCTCAGTTTGCTGTCCTCACGTGTCTTGGTGTTAACTCAACCAGATCCTCCTATAACCCCTACCATTTATTGACCACTGCTGTCCCTGTCCTCTCCATCTTTGTTTTGTGAAGCTCTTTTAGCCATCTTGAAATGGAAAATTACTGGATGACCTGTACCTCCGAGAAGCCTACACCTAGGACATCGCTGGCCTTTGCCCAAATTATGCCGCCCCATTTGGAATGACCTGACACTCTTGTGATTCCTATGATGACCTGGCTGGGTCCCAGCTGCCTACCCAGTTCTTGCTTGCTCCCTTTCAGTATGGCTTACATCAGTGGCTCTCATCACTTCCTGTTCATCTCCCTCACATCACCTCCGTCTTATTCAGTATCAATCCACTTGTCATATCGACAGGATAACAGCGTGCACTCTACAGGAGCAGCAGAGGCACAGCACCCACCCTGGAAGATATTAGACACTGGGGAGACAAAGAAGAAAGGAACAAGTCAGCCATCATTAAAAGTTCTGGCAAAAGCCATGAGGGTGGGAGTGGGAAACTGGGTGATGTGAGTGATTCCTCACATTGGGACTTTCAGATAAGATGGGTCTGTGGATCCACAGTTAAGACAAGATGTCAAGAACGAGAAATGAAAACTCAGCAGCGGCTGAGATGGCTCAGTCATTAAATGCTCTTAACTGTTCCTGCAGAGAATTGAATTTCAGTTCTCCCTTTCTCCCTCTCTCCCTCTAACCCTCTCTTTCCCCCTCTCCCTCTCTTCCCCCAACCCTTTCTCCTTCTCCCTTTATCCCCCTCTAGCCTCTGCCCCTCTCTGTCCTCTCCTCTCTCCCTCTCCCCACCTCTTTCTGACTCACCTACCCAGCATGCCACAGCATTGCCAAGAGCACCAGAACTAAAACAAGCCTAAGGAACTGTCGTAGCCCAGAGAAGGCTAGGAAAACATGATGGCAAATGTCACAGGAGACCCCAGTGGTGTCCTAGAACAAGAAAAGGTCAAGAGGTTAAACCGAGTGACGGCTACGTAGACTGTGAAGTGTAGTTAAGTAGTGGATGTCCCAGTGTTGGGGACTCAGTTGCAGCAGCAGAAATACAACAGAGCAAGGTGTTGACGCCACAGTGAAGCCACCTTTGGGGGAGGGGAGGTGCGTGCTGTAAACCCAGAGCTGCCCTAAGACATTATGTTTGTTTATTTCTTCATTTGTTCTTGACAAGATCTGACTAGATATTCTGGTTGGCCTACAATTTACTAGGTAGATGAGGCTGGCCTGGAACTCACAGAGATCTGCCTGCCTCTGCCTCATGGCTCTATGATTAAGGTGATGTAGTACCACACCCAGCCCTAAGGCACTTTTAACAAGATGGTATTGGCATATATGAGTTATAGATGTCAGTATCTATTAATGGGCTCCCTTATGGCATTTAATCATGTGTATAATGTGGCTCGGTTGTATTCCTGCCTCATATCCCGCTCTGTCTCCATCCCACTCCTGCCCATTCTCTTAGCCTCTTAAGTCACCTGTCATTCATTCATTCATTCATTCATTCACTCATCGTCTTTGGTTACCCAATAGGTTTCATTAGGGTTGCTCACAGGCCCATGGGTAAGAGGTCATTCACAGGAAGATGGGATTCACACAGGTGGCTTTACTACTGAGAACAAGTCTCTCCCTCCTCCAGCAACCATTACGTGCCTATAAATACTCAGGGAGGAATGGGGTCTCACAAGCCCCTGCTTTGGCAACTGCTACAGTCAATTAGAGATACTTTACTTAAACATGAGTAAATACATTCATGAGGCATATACTCTTTACCCTTTATAAGCTTGTGTTTTTGCAGAGAATATGCCATCAAAATAAATCCTTACAATCAAGGCAAACTAAAAATGTAGAAGTAAGTACATAAGTAGCCCAAAGGAAGGGCTTGGTTGCCTCAGATATAGAGACAGAGTCACTGGAGAGGTACCTAGAGTAGGGTTTTGAAGGATTAATAGGAGCTTGAAGAATGTAGAAGTCAAGACTAGAAAAGGTTAACTCGAACTTGGGAAATAACCATTGAAAAGCCATAAAAATGTCTTATATAACCCTGTATTCCAGGAGGAAGAAAAGAGCCCTGAGGATTGAGCCCAGGCCATAAGGTTTAGTGGCAAATATTCTCTGGACTGTTCTGCTGGTCCCTCTCCTTTATATTTTAAATCCTCTCTAGGTTATTTCTGACACCCGATCCAGTGAGGGAAATTATTATCAGGCAGTTTAGAGAACCATGTCAAGAAAAGCCCCTGTGTATGGTTGATACAGGTGTGCCTTTCAAGTATTTGCCATGTGCAGCTGGTTGGATCCTCAAATTCAGACTGCTATTCCAGAGAAATGGCTGTTTCGGCTAGCATCACAATGTCCCGTCAGCTAATCTGCAGGCCCTCTAACAAGTGACCACCAGGACCCTCTCCCTTTATTCTCCCCTGTCCTTTCAGGCTGTTTGATTGCCTGATTCTAGAGGGATAGAGACCCAGGGAACTCATGGGCTTCAGATTAAATGGCAGGGCTGATCATGGAGCTCTCAGCTGAACAGGCCAGTGTTCACCGAGCTCAAGACTGTAGGTGATTGAAGGCACATACCCCAGAGAGAAACCAGTGTGCTCCGTGGACTGAAGTGTCACAGTATCACAGAGCATCCCTAAGGAGGAGAGAAAAGACCAGTCTGTGTGGCCTGCTGTCCTTTAGCCTAAGGTGAACAGAGAAAAGCAGGAGCCTGGGGTGGGGCAGTTACTTTAGTGGTCAGGAGATGGCTACCTAGGCATATGGCCAACCTTCAACACAAAGACGGTCTCTCTGGTTCTCTCTGGGGAGTCTGAACAGGTCTAAGAAGAGGAAGCAGTTAGGATGCAGCTGGAGCAGAGAGGAGAGAACGAGATGGGCACTCTGTCTTGGAGCATCACGAAGTGGCTGATGGAATCGGGACACAGAATCCATGAGTGAGCCGGAGGATGAGAAACAAGTCATTCAGTGCTGGGATGAACAGAGAAGCAGAGATGAGGGCACAGCAGGCACAGGATTAAAACCCCATGGAAATAAGATCAAGAAGCAGCTGACAAGAGTGGAGACTAAGCTAAGAGCACATGCTATGATTGCATAGGATGTGAGTTCCGTTTCCAGCACCCATATCAGGCAGCTTACAACTACCACTAATTCAAGTTCCAAGGGATACATTGCCTTCTTTTGGCCTTCGATGGCACTGCATACATATGCACATACATATAAATTCACACACACACACACAGACACACACACACACACACAGACACACACACACACAGACACACACACACACACACACAGAGAGACACACACACATATACACATAAACACACATATACACACATACATGAGAGAGAGAGAGAGAGAGGGAGAGGGAGAGGGAGAGAGAGAGAGAGAAAGTTAATAGTTACATTTTTTAAAGAAACATCCAGCAGCCTAGATCCCTACTTTCATGATACCAGTTTCCTATTCAGACTCAACTATCTCATGAAATGTTGGTAATAACCATGACAGCCTTGTGGTACTTGACCACTATTGTGGCTACCCCCGAACATTATTCTAAAGACCATTTTCTTGTGCATACTAAATTCCCATGAAAACTGTATGAGGCATGCTCCCCACCACCCCGGCCTCGTATGTCCTTGCAGAAGCCACTCTTTAGCTTGGTGAGTCTAGGTTGCTTACAGAAAAGAAAAAGGGGGAAAGAGCAGGAGAGATGGTTAACAGGCCACGGTTGCAAAGGACACATGTTTGGTTCTCAGCAGCTACAACAGGCAACTGTAACTCCAGTTTAGGGGATCCAGTGCCTTCCCAGGTACCTGCAGTCATATATACATACAAACATACATACAAACATGCATGCAAACATACATTTATACATACATACAAACATACATTTATACATACAAACATTCATACATACAAACACACACATCATAATTAAAAATTGAGTCTTATTTTTTTAAGAAAAGGAAAGAGAGAACCGGAGGGAAGAAAGAGGAAAGAGCCATACTCCCCAGTATTGACCCTAATCAGATGTGTATCAAATGCGTTTGTCAGTCTAATGAGGACCTTGAGCCTTTATTTCCCTGTGAGTACAACATGGACGGTCCCTACATCTTCAGATGTGTGTGACCATCTCTGCCACAGCTTGAGTGAGTCTTTATTTGGAGAGGGTTGCTTCAAATAGACCTACTGACCTGGGTTAAGTTGTGGGGAGCTCAGGAAATGCATGAAGACAGAGATGGGCTAGCCCAGGCAGGGGGTACATGGTATTATTTCTATCTCCAAGGTACCACAGGCTCTGGAGAGTCAGGAAGGAACATAGAAGAGCTCTGAAGATCCATCTCAGCCCCACCTCATCCCCCAGTTGCTTGCAAAGTTAATCTTCCCAGCCTGACACAGCAGCAGCATTACGCCCTTTCCTGAGTAGGACACGGCTGTAGGATACAATGTTGCTTTTATTTTTATTAGTGTGTGTGTGTACATGCGTGTGTGTACATGTGTGTGCATGTACAGGTGGAGGCCAAAGATCGGTGTTGTCTACCTGTATCACTCTCCACTCGATTTCTTTGGCCAGGGTGTCTCAGTGTACCTGGAGCCCACTGACTGGGCTGAGCTAGCTGAGCAGAGAGCCCTACAGATCCTCCTGTCTCTGCCGTCCCTGTGCTGGGATTCCAAGGCTATACCATCTTGCCCATATCTTCACATGGGTGGTAGGAAATCTGAACTCAAGACTTCCTGCTTGTGTAGTAAGCACTTTACCCGCAAAGCCAATTTTTCTTTCTTTTTTAATAGCACGAATCAATTTATATAGCTGTGAATGTCCTTAAGACATTGTCACACATGTGTATATACTTTAATTCTTTTCCTTCCTAGCACAGTTAGCAATTTCTATGCAGCTTTCCGGAAGTTGATCCTGTGACTATGTAGCAGGATGGATTTGAATATATATTGATGTATATATGTTTATATGCAGTGTTCCGTTTCGTGATTTCTTTCCATTAACACTTTGTTCGCGATCACTACATCACAGTCCATGTAGAAATAGCTTGCTTTTGCTAACATCTGTATGATAGCCCACTGTATGGCTATACTAGCAGGTATTCAACTTTCTACTAGTTCACTTTTAAGTTTCGTCCAGGCTGTGTAAGTACACACAGACTGTCCTTGAACAGGTACTATTTTGTACAGGTGCAAATAGACATGTGGGATAATTTCCTAAACTCGAGTGGTTAGAATCACGGAAAATGGATTGGTGATAATATTGGCTACTGTGAAGTATGTGTATGTCTCTCAGCCAGAGCTTGCTTTTGTTTTTATTTTTCAATATTTTATTTAATTATTTCATCCTCATAGTGCAACTGGTTTGTATATGTGGTGGTTCCAGTCTGAAAGGCCAAAAAGATGAGAAGTAGCCCTTGGACATGTGTTTGCACTAAACCCCACATTTCTGCAGTGACAGTGTCCTGATCTTTCCTGGCGCCATTGCTGCGATCAGCATCCTGGGACACATTGCTCAGTTACTTTTTCCAAAGGCACGATGATATTAAGGGGAATGACCCCAGGGCTGATAAGAGCTGGTAATTCTGATTATTGACCTCGCTCCTCATTGTCCTCTCAGGCGGTCCCCCAAAGTACCATTAAACATAAACAAACGAAGCACAGAAACAAAAGGTCAGCCATCATTCAGGTGGTCTGAAAGGTAAGGGGGAGCGCCCACTTACAGCACCCATTGGGTACTCCAAGCATTTCCTCTTCTATGGACACGTTTCCAGTGAGTAGCCATGGGTGCATGCAAAAGCGGCGAACAGAAAAGATGCTGGTCTGCAGCTGTGTCAGGGAGATCACATGGTGGAGGGTCGATGCTCCTGAATGTAAAAGGATGTGTTCTCAAGCCTGTGGGCCACTGAATTCTCTCCAGTCGGAGTCTTGCTAGTATTTATTATCAGAGAAAAAAAATGAATCAATATTACCAAAGAGTGCCAGTGACCCAGTTAAAGGGGGAAGGGAGAAGGGGAAGAGGAACAGACAGGGTAGGGGGAAGAAGTTTAAAAGGAAAGAAAAAAAATTTTTAATTGATTGAATTCAGACTTCATGTAGCCATCCAGTGTCAAACAATACCTTACTCATAATGCTTAATTCTACCTGAAAGGGTGTGGTTTCAGCTCTTCCACTCCCTGTCTCTGTTCTCTTTCTATCTCTTTCCTCTCTGTCTGTCTCTTTCTCTCCCACGTGTGTATGTGAACATGCATGAGCAGTCCTGGGGGGGGAATTGATTTTCCCCCTTTAATGTTTTTCACACTATTGCCTTGAGACAGAATCTCAAGATAGAATTCTCACTGAATCAGAAGCCACCTTTTCAGTGATGGTGACTGGTCAGTTGAGCTCCCGAGATTCCCCTGTGTCCATCCCCCATTGCTGAGGTCACTGGCAGGTGCAGCCTCGCCTGGCTTTTTCAGGGTGTGCAGGGCCAGGCCTCATGCTTGCACAGAGGCATTCTTACCCACTGAGCCATCTTCCTAGCCCTTGGTACTCATCTTACCTTATTTCTTTCCACCCTTTCCAGTGCCCCAGAATTATACCCTTGTATCCAACACCAACCACACACGGAAGAATGTTAGCCTTGGAGCAAGGATGTCCCTGGCAACAGTGTTAGCCAACATAATCTCATATTTCAGATATAGAAAACAAGGCGCACCAAAGCTATATTTATTGGGTGACAAAGACTCCAAGTCAGGCATACATGGCTCAGACTGGTTATGCTAGATCAAGTAGGACCAACCAATAGTTGAGGTTTTGGGGAAATCATTAGACAAATAATGCTGACCATCAATGACAAATATATATCCCTGGAATCCTGCCTCTCTGTGCAGTCCTGCTGCGTTCGCCTCCCCTCTGCAGCTTGAGAAAGTATTTGCCCATGTGCACATAAAGACTTAACCGGAGCCTAGAGCAGTATAATTTTATAGGCAAGAGCCAGGCTCTGAAGGGTTGGCTGGAATTACTCTACCACTGCCTATCTGGAAGTTGCTTCTCTCATCTGGAATATGGGACTATGAATAGTGTTATGGCATGGAGGTGTGGAGAGAAATCTGTTTGATTCGATACTAAATAGCAAATGCCTAGCAAGCACTAGAAAATTCTGAGTAGAAGCAGTTACTATTTTCCATTTTTATTTCTGGATTGTTGAAAAATTTTTATTGCTAATTATACAGTTATAGGGCTAGATTATATACACATGTGAGTGCAGATACCTATAAAGTCTAGAAGATGGTCTCCAATTCTCTGGATCTAGAATTACAAGCTGTTGTGAGCCACCTTCTGTGGGTTCTGGGAATTGAACTCAGGTCCTCTCCAAAAGCAATCCCTTAACTGTGGAACCAGCTCTCTTGCCCCAAATTCTGATTTTTATAACACACTCTAATCAAGCACCACATAGCTGTCCGCTTGATCTCAGGCCTTGCTGACCTGACTTCCCAACCTATGGAACTAATTCCTCTCCATCCCTGACAATGTTTCTACTGTGAGGATGTAATCTGTAACCTCCCATTAATCCCTCTCCAGAACCCTTGCAGACCTCCCTTTTGCAGGTTTTGTTACAATCTTGACCCTTTCGGCCTACCAAGAGAATGCTTTGTGCCTTAAAAATCAACGATATAGTGTTCTTTGTACTTTAAATGTGTGTGCCTGTGGGTGTGTGTGTATGCCTATGCACACAAACATGCACAGATGTATGAATGCAGGTACACATGTCCATGTATGGCGGTTAAGGGTCAGCATTAGGTATCTTCTCTCAATCAGTCTTCCCTATATTTTTTGAGACAGTCTCTCTCACTGAATCTGGGGCTCATCAACTTGGCTAGACGGACTGGCCAGTGAGCTTCATGGGACCCATCTGCCCTGCAGCTTTAGAGTTACAGATGTGGGCCGCCGCGCCTACCTTTACCTGGCCTTTTCTGGGGATGTTAACTCAGGTACCCATGCATGCACAGCAAATGCTTTACCCAGTCACACTTTAAACGTTTTTGTTAGAATTTTTCACGGTGCTATTCTCTAGCATAGTGAATTTTTGTGTTTGCATAACTTCAAACTTACTAAAATTTTGCAAATGTAGTACAAATGATTCCCATGGGTTCTTTAAATATATTCACCAGGTTTTTTTTTTTTAAATGCTCCTACCCATTTCCTTTATCCTATTAACCCGCATGTAGATACTGTGTAACACTGGTATTTCATTGAGATCACACACACACACACACACACACACACACACACACACACACACACACACATACACTGTGGGTCCTGTAGGCAGGGGACCATTCCCCTCTGCCATCTTTTCTGTGTAGATTTTCTAGGAACGTGGTATTTCTCTCCCTCTCAGCACAATGGTCATATCCAGGGAAGGTGGTGTTGATACAATGCTGCTCTTTAGTCCACTGTCTGTTTCTGTATTTTTAAAGCCTTCCTTGAAAAAGCAGGTGTGGGGCAGATAATAAATGTGCTTCACAGCCTAATTAGGCCACTTGTTCACCTGGTGACCCCCTTACCGGAGTCATTCTTCAAAGCTCTACTCTAACAAGACCCCCCTGCAAGCCTGGGCAGCCTGCTGTCCCCACCTGGCAGAAATAATTCTCACCCTGCAGCTCGCTGCGTGTACTGATGTTGTAGCCCTTCATGTCTCTGGACGCCATTCTCTGGGTCTGCACATGGCACCGTGAGCTTCTCGGGCCTTCAGGACCTTGCTGGGCAGATGGCAGATAATTGGTGTTTAGAAGCTGTTTCCTGGGAATGAGTCAGGGGGTTGGGGGCAGAGCTCAGATACTAGAGGGCTTACCTAGCATCCCTGGAACCTCCGTTCTGTACCCAGAACCAAGGAAAGTGGGTCGGTCTGCCATGTCCGTATTCAGGAGGCGAAGGCAGAAGGATTGAAAATCCAGTGTCATCCTCAGCTACAGATCGAATTCAAGGCCGGCTTGTGCTACATAAAACCCTCCTTCAAAAAATGAATGAATGAATGAGTGAGTAATGAATGAATGAACAAATGAAAGAAGTCAGCAAACAGACAAACAGAAGCCTCTGCAGAGATGAACTTTAGAAGGTTTTTTGAAAACCCATCAGATGAAAGTACCTGAGATAATAGCAGAGGAAAGGGGGCAACAGGGGGGAAATGGCGCATTTGTTTTAGTGACACCCTAGGGCACAGATCTGGGCTCCTTTCTTACTGCCACTGGCCCAAATATTTTTGTCCTGCTTTTACCCCAAACCCTTGTAGCTGCGGAGAGAATACAGTTATGTGCAGGACGTGTGGAGACTAGACTGGGCTGAGGGCCTTGCCTAGGATCCCAGCAAGCACAGCAGCCTTTGGCAGCTCAGGGCTCCTGCCACGTTAGCACACAGTAACTTTCCGTGAAGCTCTGGGCAGCCAGGCAGGGGGCGGAGCTCAGGGCTGTCCCCTCATCCCTGCTGCAGCCACCCGAGGCCTGGCGCCAGCGTGCCCGGCAACTGCTCCTCCCTGGGCTAACCGGAGAAGCCACAGCCTAGCCCTGGGAGCTTTCCAGTGAAATCTAGCTCCTGGTAGGACCTGGTAACTCCCAGGATCTTCGAACCAGAAGGAATGCTGTTCCCTAGTGTTGGGTCTCTTCCTCTGGCAGCCAGTCTGTAGGTCCCAACAATGGCCCCATCCTTAGCTCATTCTTAGCTCATAGCAAGTGCCCCAAACTCTGACCTGGCCTAGCCTGGCTCTGTACTGGTTGGGTAGCCCTGTGGGTTTTATCCTGCTATTTACTTTTTGTTTTCTTTTGAAAATGCTTACGTAGTGTTTGCGGGCTGCCTAGCACCTTTGCTAACTGCTTTACAGATGTGAACGTTTTAATCCTCCTAACAGCCTAGGGAGTAGGTGGCATTGTTATTTCAACTTTTGGGATCAGGAAACTGAAACACAAGATGCCCGCCTGGATGAGCTGACTCGGAGCTTTCTACTTCTTCCCCTGAAGGGCTCCTGGTTCTACATTGCTTTTGCTACTTTCTTTTCCACTTGACACTCTGTGTCAGGTTTTGGATCTCTAAAGATGCCCTAACATTTCCTGTATGCTAGATAATACAGGGACTCCAGGGGTGAGGTATAATGGCCTGATCTCCAAACAACAGGATTTGGTTGAGGGTGTTAGAAAATCTCCGTGTGGGGGGTGGGGGGGCTTAAGGAGGAGGAGTGGTTGGGAAGGGAAGGCTACTGAGGGTAGAGAGAGCTCTCTTAGAAAATCAAATTCACTTTGGATAAGTGAACAAAGAGAACCCACCTGTGCATGGCTGCCTCAGCTCAGCTGACACAAACCCAGGCAAGGATGCTGCCCTCCTGGAAGTCCCTGAAGGAATGTGCCTGGTTCTAAGCCTTCATAGCCCAGGTCCTACCATGCAGGGTACTTTGTTGTTTTTCTGCTCATGTTCTGAGTCACAGTGAAAAGGTCAGAATGGGTCATTCTTGCGCCTCAGTCCCTGGGGATTTTCTGTGGTAATGTCAAGATAAAGAACATGGGCAGAGATACCTATGGAGAAACCCATTGGATTGTATGAAGACATTAAAACAAATATTTAAAGAAAAATAGGCAAAAGTGAAAGGTGGAGCAGGATCCCCCTGCAAGCAGAACCTCGGTTTGTTCGCGTGGGTCTCCGTCCCGTGAGATGCAGCTAGGGATACGTAGGTTTGTTATCCATGTCCTGGGGTTTCTAATGAGTTTCTTAGGTGTCTGCGATACGGTGGCCCAGAGGAAAGCATCGGGTCTTCCTTTCTTAATTTCTACCTTATTTTCTGAGACAATGAAAAAAAAAAAACCAAGGCTAAATTTCATTGGCAACAGTTATAATTTCTTCCCATCAGTTAAGTAAACAGGTATGTAGTCAGGAAAAGCTGGATTCGCCATCCTGAATAATTTACTCATATAATCTACAAACATGAACGAATGTGCCAGGCACTGTAGTGGGCTCTGGAACTGATCTTGAGCTATCACACTGTCCTACTAGTGATTTGAGGATGGAACAGGGACAGCTCGTGAGGCATCTGTGTTGTTATGAACTTTCCTTTCTCTCTTCTCCTATGTATATGTTTGGTGTGTGCACTTGTGTGTGTCTTCATGTTTGCACGTGTATAGGCACACAAAGTGAGTGTGGGTGCACATGTGCATGTGTGTTTGGAGGCCTGAGGCTGATGTCTAGAGTCCTTCTCAATCTTCTTAATTACTCTGTACCTCACTAAGTCTTCCGCTGAACGCAGAGTTTACCGATATGACCCTTTCGTAGGGGTCCCGAGTCCTCATCTTCTGAGCTCCGGAATTACATGTGGCCTGCCACACCCAGGCAGCATTTAGCTTGGATTCAAATCTCTTCCTTCTGCTTTCGTAGGAAGCACCTTAACTCTGAAGCCATCTTCCTAGCCTTGTTGTGGGCTTTTTTTTCCCCTTTTGTTTGTTCTTGGAAGCAATTTTGAATTGTGAAAGTCTTGGCCACAGTGCATTGTCTGTGGGCCATCACTAATAACAATGCACTGTTACGACTAGATGTTTGCCAGTGAGTAGATTACAGCTGTTCTGTCAGACGGGTGAAAGAGCGGGTAACTAAGACAATAGGTATGTGTTCATTTCCCCCATGTGAGGGGTGGGTGCATATCTTTCCCCATTGTGTGCCATGCCTTAAATATTCAGAGTAAATGGACTTAGAAAATAAAGCATTCTCTTTTATGTAGAGCTTGTCTGTCCCAGAAAAAAAAAAAAAAAGCTTACCCATCAAGTGTTCTACAAGTTATTTTCCCTGAAAGCCCACCCAGTTAACCCTGTTCCCTCTGAAATGGCTACTCGTTCTCTCCCCCAAGCACCCCTTTGCTTCCCCAAACTTGTCATAAGTTACCGAACCTTTATATGGACCATGAGGGACATTTTCCAAGTTCCTGTTTACAAAAGATACCAGTAAAAAGCGAACAGGACTAAGGAGATGCTTAGCTGGAACGTGCTGGCTACACATGGAAGCAGGAAGAGCTGAATCTGGATCTCTAGCCCCTACACGGCAAAGCTGAGCATGAAGGTCTCTACCCAGCACTGAGAGGCAGAAACAAGCAGACCCTTGAATCTCACTGTCTGGCCCATTTGTCCAATCAGTGAGCTCCAGATTCTGAGAGGCCCTGTTCCTGTTTCAGAAAATAAAGTAGAGAATAAAGAAGATGCTTCACATCAACCTCTGGCTTGTCCATGTGCACAACATGCACGCACGCACACGGGCACACGGGCACACACTCGCACACAACAGTGGCCTTCATGCAATTGAAAGGGGTCCTGGAAGAATGACACACAAATTGTCACTAAAAGGTGAGGTGATTGAGATGAGAGAGCAACATGGCCTCATATACACTGAGGTGGCTTCACGGCCCCACCCTGAAGAAGTACCTATGGTGTTTGATCATACTATGAAGACCCAGACCACAGGTACTTATGTGCACGCAGTGTTCATGCATCTGTTAGGCCAGACATAAAGTGTTTTGAATGCATCTGTGTACATGTTTATAAAGTTTCATGTATTTTCTAACTCTTTTCATACTGAGCTCTATACGAGTCATAGTAGCCTCTCCCTGGAGTGACAGGACATTTGGGAGGAAATGAACACAAATGACTTGAGACCATAAATTTCGGGCTGCCCACGTGTGTTGGCAGCCCACACATGGGGCAGGGGCAGATGGAGAAGGGGAAGGCAGCCAGCCTTTCTACTCCGGGCAGCTAAGGGTTTCCAGGGCTGGTCTGAGTCGTTCCTTGCTCATTAACAGAAGGGTTTGTCATCTAGAGAACTGGTTGCCATGTGTTGTTAGGAGTTCAGGACAAACAGGTTTCAGCAACACTCAGAGCTTTTGGCAAGTCAAAAACATAAACAGTTTCCTTATGAGTCTGCTTGGCGGGAGCGGTGTCCCTGAGCCTTGGCTATCTCCAGCACATTCTTCCTCGTGTGGCAGAGATTGTTTCTCGGAGGTCTTGCTGGGTGAACGCAAATTCTGTTTTGGCCTTCTCCCTGCTGTTGCTGGAATCCCTAGGGCAATCAGTGTCACCAGATCTGATAATCCCTGAGCCCCGTCCCCTTGGAACTGTGGGGGTGGGGGGAAACCTTTTATTTCTTGTTTTACACATGTTACAAGGGCCAAAGATATGGGCTGGTTGGGGTGGGTATTATCCCTTCATATTTCTGGCTCCCATATGAGATAGGCATGCTTGTGGAACTTAGAAAGAGTTGATCTCAGAGTTCAGCAGAGAGTAGAAGCCACACTGTGTCCCTTTATCTATATCTCCTGACCCCAAACGTTGTAAACATGGAGTATTACTGTGCTCAAAACACAGTAACCGAACCACCAGCTCAGCCTCTGGCTTCCGCGTAAGGATGAAGAGGACAGGGCTAGCTATGAGGAGCTAATTCAAATTCATGTGCTAGAACATGGGTGGCCATAGGGCTGTTTCCAACCTGCCTTTGGCATTCTCAGATCCCTGAGGTGGCTACCCTCTTCCTTCCAGGATGTAATGAGTCTGTTCATGTAGTTATTCTTGGTATAAGAGTTTGTATCTGTCTTCTCCCTGCAGGGCAACGGAGTACACTCTATTTGGGTGCTTACTAGACTCGAGGTGTCTTATGCCTGTATAAGCATCTGTGGGTGTTGCTGTGTTATTGTCATTTAAACCTCCTGATAACTATCAGTAGCAAAGATCCTGCTTCCATTGAGAAAGCTGAGTTTCAGATATTAAGCAACATGTACAGCTCACAGGACTGGAGGCAGAGATGCGCGTGAGCCTTGATTTGTCAGGTCTGGATAGACCCTGTTCCTTCTGCTGAGCCGAGCTGGTCCCCTCCCCCAGAATCCTGTAGAACCCAGCACAGAAGCTATGTCTTTGCAAAACAGATTATTGGGGAGCTACATCCCAATGTTCTGAATGCTCTGTCAGGACATCCTCCTGGTGTGCCCTGTGAGTGCCCTCTTTTCTTATTTTTTTTCTTTTTTTCCAAAAATGCGTATAAGCATGCCAAAAGAATCACCCTCTCACTGATCTGCCAGTCAGCCAGAGCCCCCTCCCCCAAAGAAGCATTTTTACTTCCTTATCTCCCTCCATGCATTTTATCATCTCTCACCCTCTTCCTTTTACAGTCACTGGCCCTAATTCAGCTCCATCAGCCAGTGGCCCAGCCACCGGGTCTGAGCTGGCTTCCCTTCCTGTCAGTCAACACTGGCACCTCTCCATGCTGCTAGGTGGGAAGTGTTCCCCATAAACCAAACTAGCTAGTTTCCATCCCTGACACACCCACCTTCTGAACCAAGTAGCCCATGGACCTTTAAGAAGACTTCATAGAACTCCGAGTTTCCATCTAAATGCTCAAAGTTCATTATAAGAAAGGCCACAGGGCTGGGTATAGTGGCATAAGCCTTTAATGCCAGCTCTCAGGTGGCAGAGACAGGCAGACCTCCAATCTGAGGCCACCTTGGTTTACAAGAACAAGTTCCAGGACAGCCTGGGCTACACAGAGGAATCCTGCCTTGAAAAACAAAATCAAGAAGAAGAAGAAAGAAGAAGAAGAAGAAGAAGAAGAAGAAGAAGAAGAAGAAGAAGAAGAAGAAGAAGAAGAAGAAGAAGAAGAAGAAGAAGAAGAAGAAGGATCAAGGAAACTGTTGGGGAGATCAGAGAACCCATTTACTCTCTAATCTTATATATATATATCTGTCTGTCTGTCTGTCTGTCTGTCTGTCTGTCTGTGTGTGTGTGTATGTATGTATGTATGTATGTATGTATGTATGTATGTATGTATTGTTTTCCTTTCCTGTAAATGTCAATTTAATATCTGCAACAGCAACATAGATCCCTGGTGTGACCCTCCATGTCTGTCTAGAGGAAAAGGTTCGGAGGTTGTCACAACAACTTTCCTGCCCCATGGTACGTTCCCATGAGGCCTGTTGCTCTGACTGAGAGTTTTTGGAAAGTGCCCCATCTCTAAACAGTAAGATTAGTGGAGAGAATTGTTTTCTTTGACATCTCTTCTCATGTCCTCATAATCCTGATCCTAACCCCAATCCAGATGACAGATTTGCACACTATGGCACGTGCTCTTTCATCATTGAGGTGTTTACCTGTTTGTTGTTGTTGTTGTTGTTGTTGTTTTTAAGAAACCCACTAGAGACATTCAGTTAACCCCTGGGATGCAGGAGGGCATTTTACATGTCTGGAGGAGAAGTGATTGGTAGCTGTGCAGCAAAGGTGCAGTAACTCTCCTTTACAAATGGGGAAACTGAGGCTCAGAAGGAGTAAAACTCAGGTGACAAGTGACAGATGAGATTCAAACTTGGACCTGACCTCAAAGCTTTACCACCCAACTTGGAAAAAATTTTGCTGAATAAGAAGACAATCCACACGCCATGTCCAAGGTGGTCCACAAACACAGGTGACAGAGCAGGGGGGTTGAAAGGGTTTTGTGGTCCCTGACACACAAAGAAACAAATGTAAATGCATTCAAATACTATGAGAGAGGCCATCAACAGGGGACTTATTACTCATAATTGATTTTACTAGTATTTTAGCATCTGACCCGTTTCTCTTAATTGAATCTGAGTGGCTTATGCAACACTTTAGTTTTACTGACTTTGAGAAGATTTATAATCACCTTCACTTGCACATGTATTTTTTAAAGCAGGATTTCAAAGATAATAGTTTCTGAGCTGCAGTCTTAGAGCTAAGTGACACATAATTAGAGTTTTCTTCCCTAGGAGATGCCTTTTTTAAAAGTACAATTGTGTTGTGTTAAGAAGGGAAAATAAAATAAAGGTTATTTTACACAATGATCAGAGAGGTCACCCTGAACAAGAATAAAATAATGTCTATTAAGCCTGTCTGAAGAGTCTCACATTGAGTCTCTAGAGAGAATTCCCAAGGATTTTTCTGCCCTCTGTTTGAAATTTGTAATCCCAGAGCCCTTAAAATATCAACTAATTTCATGTTTCCAGAAAGTACTGCCCCACTGGAAAGAGAGAAAGATGCTCAAAGGCACCAGGTGCCTTCTTCCTGACAGATGATGTCATTGGTCAAGATGTCAAAGTGCTAAGGTGGGACTTGGTAATGTCCAACCCAGCCACCTACAAGGTCACCATCCAGAACAGTCCAGGGTATTTCTTCTCCAAAGGAGTTTCAAGTGAGGACTTTAACACAGGCTTCAACTGGGCACGCTCACACTAGTTTCTGCCAGGGGTTAATAAAGGCTCAGAGGAGTGTGCCAAGACCAGGTGACAACATTATTTTGGCTTTTCCAGTTGTCAGGCCTCATCTTGGAAGAGAAAGAGTGTCCAGACATCAGCTTTTGTGGACTATAAGTTGATGGAACATTGGGTGGGAAGAGTGGTGTGAAAGAGATGTCAAAGAAAAAGGAAATTCTTCCTTCTGAGAACCTGCAAAGCATGGGTCTCCCCGACTCCCCGACGGCCCTCCATTGACTTCTGTCGTCTGTTAGCTTCTAAGGCATCTGATCTCAGAGCCGTCAGGGACAGCATCCAAGGGGGACAATGACAAAGTGAGTTGGAAGGAACATTTCTCTGGGTTCCTTCTCCCGTGCCCAACAGGGAAAGCCCCCCGACAGAAGTCCTGCCTAGTCTAACTTGAGGCCACCCATTGGCTGGTGAGACTAGGGATGAAACGTGAGCACCTTTAATGTGGGGTTGAAAAAACGGAATGCCAGGAAGTTAAAAGGACTTAGGGGGAAATGTCCTTTGGCCTTCCTCTGCATGACAGGATTCTGAAGTGGCAGCTAGTGTGCAGAGTAGACTCAGTTAGTCCAGTCAGAGGAAAAAAGAGTGAGACCGGAGGACCAACATCAGTGGTATCTTTGAGGACAGTGATGAAAGAATGGGGAACGGCTCTGCCAGAAAGGCGGGGCTCTTCATGCTTCCCAAAGCAGCTCCTGTCCCCGTCTCCGGCCAGCTCTGAGAGCAAGTGTGCCCTGCCCGTCCAGTCATGTTTCTTGAGCACCTACTATGTGTCCCAAGCACTCCAGACCCTTCATGCTAAGAAGATTCCATTCAATTATTTTTCCTTCTTAAACTAAAGATTCTTTGAAGAAGGGACAGATGGTGAACCTGATTTCTACCTAGACAAAGAAAGGGGAAATGCAGAATGGAATCATGGGAGCAAATACATCTCATAGGGATCCAGCACTGTGTATATGGACGTTTCTCAGGGAAGTTGGCATGGTGGGGAGATGGAGTCTCTCCTTCCTTCTCTGGTACTGGCTGGAAACATGGGAAGGGTCTTGAATGACTGTTTAGAGACAGTAGAAATTGAAACAAAGTGTCAGTCACTCCCCAGTTAGGGTGGGGGTGGATTTCTTGGACATCCTTTGAGACCTAAGAGATTGAACCCATTCAAGAAGAAGAACTGGTCCATTCCTCACTGTCACAGCGGAGTGAGGACAATGCTGTAGGAAGAGACATTAGGTCCATCTCGCATGCAAATTCCCGTCACCAAGGCCTCCTCAAAACCTTTCCATTCCAGGGCTCCTTTGCTTTACTTTATCTGCAAATGTTTGATAGTCTTCTCATTGCTTTTGCATTTCTATTATTCAAACTTGAGGGATTATGAGTAGTCACTTACATCAAGACAGAATATTTCTTGAAATCTCTGTAAATCATTTCTTTGAGTGAAATTTAAACTGTTTATTCAGATTGCAGTCAAGATTATCCCCAATTTAAAAAAAAAAAAAACACACTCTTCAGTTCTCTCTGTCTCTCTGTGTGTGTCTCTGCCTCTCTCTCTCTCCGCATGTGCACATGTATATGTGTGTGTGTGTGTGTGTGTGTGTGTGTGTGTGTGTGTGTGTGTGTATCTATGTTGTTGCTGTTTTGTGCCTTGCCTGCAATCACCTACTTGGTAATCATGATGGAAAATGAGGTCTAAAACTGACAAGGCGTCCTATTTTATTTTTCACTCTGAGGGTCTCATAAGAAGAGACTAGCCATTTCTTTCATCTGGCTCATTGTGGATCACACCAGCATGTTTGCCTCCTTGCTGCAAGTTTCTTTGTACGCCTGGCTCCCAGCCATAGCCCTGCTTCCTGCTGAATTAAACCAAACCACAGACAAAACCAAAGAACACATCTCTCCCAAAGGTCATGCAGCAGGTCACCCCTGGTGAGATGGACATTGCAGATGTGGTGGAAAGATTAGAGGTGGCTTTGATGGAACCTTCGTCTGTTCTTCGCCCCTGCTCCCCAGAGCGGGGCGCCAATAGCTTGTCATTGCCTCACAGTTCTGAAGACTTTTGACAGGCACCTCCCGGAAAAATGCCCCACAGATCCTGGAATGTGTGTGTGCGTGTGTGTGTGTGTCTGTGTGTGTGTGTGTGTCTGTGTGTGTGTCTGTGTCTGTCTGTCTGTGTGTGCATTTTACACAACACTCCAGAATGATTCAGGTGTTCAAAAGAACTTTGCCAAGTGAGCTCTTTGCAGGGTTCAAACTCCCATAGGTTGCCCTTCCTTAAGGTCCCTCAGTGGCCCTTTTGCTCCGTTTGATGACAATTTCTGTTCATTCCAGATTGTATTACTTCTCTTTAGCAGCTTCAAACAGCTCCCTGGAGCTGCGGTTTTAGCATTTGGGTGCTGATCACATCGGTCCTGGACTTTTGTTATTTTTTACCCCTTTGAAGGTTTCCCTCCGCTCTTCTGTTTTCCGTGGCTCCCGCTTTTATCTCTGCTGCCTTTTCTGCCATGGTGTTATCTATTCATTTGAGAGAGTCTGGCCATTCAGGCCTCTGAAGATGAGGCCATTCCCTCCCTTCTGGGCCCTGACTGCCTCAGTGGGTAGTCCCCAATTGGGGCTTTTCATCAGACAACAGTGGGGACCCCTCTTTAGGCTGCTACTTTGGTGCTATGATAAGAATTAGTACACCACAATCTCGTTTTTTATCAACCTCTTCTGTGTATTCCCGTTTAGGGTTGAGATGCTGGAGTTTCTGGCGTGGCTGGTACTTTTAGAAATGGTTTCATCTCTGATCGTGGCAGATAATGAAAGGGAGGTTACCTTATCTCCATCTCAGGCACTTTTTACAAATGACCTTTTACTGTCTCTTTCCTCATTGTGACCAAATGACCAGAACATTGAGCAGGGGTCAGACTTTGAGGGTTTTAGTCCTGAGGCTGCCAGGTTCCCTACCTGAGACTTTAAGTCCTTTACTAAATACATTGTTCTCAACCCTTCACGTAGCTATTACATGTTATTTTGCCTACTTAAATAGTTCGTGCATTTTTCAAAAGCTCTTGTGCTAAGTAATATAACTTTATAATAATATAATTTAAAGGTAATGTACCCTGTACGTGGTCTTTTAACTGTTTGTATGTGTTCATGCGTGTGGGTGCACATGTAAGGGAGTGTTCATATGTGTTGATGTGGCCTGTACGTAGAGGATAGGACAACCTAAGGTGTATTCCTCGTTGCTTTCAACTGTGTGTGTGTGTGTGTGTGTGTGTGTGTGTGTGTGTGTGGTGTGTGTGTGTGTCACTGAACATGGAGCTCACTAATTGGCTAATCTGGCTGGCCAGTGAAGCCCAAGGATTCTGCTATCTTCACCTCACAGGGCTGAGGTTTGCTGTCACAGTCTGGTTTTTACCTGGGTGGGATCCGAACTCAGATCCTCATGCTTGCACAGCAAGTGGTTAATTGCCCAGACCCCCACCCCCATCTCCCTAGTATAATAATTTTCTCAATACAGTATTTCATACCAAGGAGAAAGTGTTAGAAGAGTAGATCTGTGGAACCCAAAGGTCAAGCATCCTTTCGAGGTGGACAGAGGTTTGCTTGAGACTTAATCCCAGGAAGCCTTCCTTCATGGTCTTTATATTTTAAATAGATTGATGAAGAGATGTCACTTGGAAATATATTCTTCCTACTGTCATGAAGATACCTTTGACCCTGTATATATCTGGGACTTGAAAGGTTGAAAGGCCATCAAGTGACTGTCAAATCTCCGGACATGGTTTGTATAGCAAGTCACTTAAGCGCTTTCTGAAGACTAGTAGAAAGCTCAGTGAATTAAAACATAGTTGGTTGCATGCGAAAAGGTCATGTAAATTATTTCTATAGAAGGAATAAATACATTATATATATATATCCAACAAAAACATGTTTGGAAGAATAGGAAGTCAGTTATATATGTCACTTACAAAAGCCTTCTGCAGTGGGTAACTTTCCTTGGCCTGCCCACCTAACTGCCCCGTGGTACAGATGATTCAAAGACAGGAAGCCCATTGTCAATGTTCCTCTGCAAGTGATATGTAATGAACACTCCAGTGGGAGTCAGAAACCCAAATTCAAGTCCCTGCTTTTCCATTAATGTATGACCCTACCTGAGGATGTTTGGCTACCCCAACCCCTCCTCGACGTCACCCTCTTCCTGAGCATCTGCGTTCAGCCCAGCTATGTCCTACATTCTTCCTACAGAAAGAATGGTAAAGACATCACTTTATTAGAATTCTACGGGAACTTGGAAGTGATCATGAAGATTTCACTACAAAAAGCATCTTTAATCTGGAGTCTGGACTAGAGTCCGAGATAGAAACCCAAAGCACCTGGGCGCTGGTCTAAGACGTTCTAGGCAGTGAGTTCTGTTTTCCCCTCTTCCTCTACGAGGCAGGAGTTGGGACAATTTATCTGCAGCCCATTGAGGTGTCTGCAGAGTGGCTGTCACCTGACAGGTGAGGAGGTGGCAATTTCCATGTCTCCCACAATTTAACTGGTTTTCCTGAGTGTGTGCCAACTGCCCTGGCAATAGGCAGGCAGGGTTTTTTGTTTTATTTTAATGAGTTACCATAGCCATTGAAGAAGGCATTAGTCTCTCTCTCTCTCTCTCTCTCTCTCTCTCTCTCTCTCTCTCTCTCTTTCTCTCTCTCTCTCTCTGTGTGTGTGTGTGTGTGTGTGTGTATAAAGGTGTCCTTTGACAAAACTGTTGCCTCACTCGTACCGAAAGGAAACAGTTGCCGAGTTCTGCTGAAGGTTTCCTGCTGTTCTCCACTGAATTTCCCCTTACTGCTAATCTTTTCTTCTCTAGAATGCTGGCAGGCTCAACATCGTACGGAATGAGCAATGACAACAAATATCTTAATAGAAAGATCCACATTTAAAAGCCAGCTCTGAGTTACCCAAGGAAGCATTTGACTGCAAGTCTGCTTTAAATAGAGGTGGCAGGTGCTTGGATTACTTTATCAGTGTTTGCTCAATGTAAGAAGTGAATGAAAACTCCCTGTGTGTCGAAAAGCTGTCCTACTAAGTAAAAATCTTTTCCTGCCAAGAGACCCCAGGGCATTCTCACTAAACCCAAAATAGCCAAATCCCTGACTGTAAATTCTTAAGTAACAAGGTTTATTACAGGAACACATACCAATTCTGCACATGCAGACGTTTGAGGAGAAATGAGATATTCCCTTATAAATTAATTTTTCTGGAGCATGTCTCTATAAATGCTTAAACAGCCTCACTTTTATTTTTGCAGGGGAAGGGTTTTCAAAATACATTTTGTAAGTTCCTGCCTTCGTGAGCTAAGTCGTTCTTAATGGTTCAAAGCTATTATAAACATTAATTATTATGACCGTCTTCACAGCATGCTGTAACACAAGATGTCCTCAGGACACCCAAGGTGTGGCTGCTGGCTGGCCCTTAAACTGAGTGATCCTGTCCTGTCATGGAAATTCCTTATGTCTCACATTTCATCTTTCATGAAAGTTCTTCCATTAATAATTTATCCCGTGTTTTCCTTTGCTCTTAATTGCAAAGGTCTAAGCTGATTGTACAATGCCTTTTCTCTAAAATCTTTTGTACACTGGAACTCAGGACAGCACAGTTTTCAGAACTCTGTCTTCCAGACAAGAAGGCCATCCCAGTGACTGCCAGAAGCTTGCTTTTGAAGCACAAAAGCACAGTTTCTTGAGCACAGTTTCTCAGATTTTAGTGTGTGTGATATTGTCCGTCTATATCTCCCTCATCCTCTTCTCCCTCCTCTTCCTCCTCCTACTCCTCCTCCTACTCCTCCTCCTACTCCTCCTCCTCCTCTTGGCCATTTTATTATTGTTTTCTACTACATTGCATGTATAAGGGTTTCAAGTGAGATGCCTCTAATTGTGGAAGATTTTATCACGACTCGACTTCTCTGGCTGCGGTTAGCCTTGTGCACACACTGAAAATGGCATTCCATCTCCAAATCTTGATGACAGTGTTTAACGCAGAAGAGCCAGGCTCCTTTAACTTCCCTTTCAAACCTCCCTACAGCGTCTCACCCAAACGCTGCTCCAAGAAATACCTCTGAAAAAAATTTAAAGTCATCATTACAACACATACCGTATACCAACATAGCTTTCTAAGAACTGTAATTGTCTTTCCTGTTCTGGAAAACATTTCTGTTTTTCACACCTCAGTTAAAAAAAAAAAAGTCAAGAAAGTCCACACTGAGTATAAATGCTTTTTTTAAGGCAAAAAAAAAAAAAGATGGAAATAGAATTATTCACGAACACAAATTCCAAATGCATTTCAACTCTCCTATAGGACTCTTTTGCTGATACAGCCACCCATGGGTCAACATACACATGTTATCAGCCGTTCTTTCCCAACCACAGCATCTCTTTTCTGACCCTTGGGGGCCCCACCAGGGATGCGCATGCATATCAGACTCATTCTCAGGAAATACTCACTTTGGCCTGAATTCCAAGGCTGTGTGAGTCATAGCCCAGCTGCCCTATGTGAGTTAGGCGCCCTCCGCCAGTTCGACCCGAAAGCTCTCCAGTGACAAACAACTACTTTGCTTTTATTCTCAAATTATCCTTGATTCTCTTAGAACGATTCCCAACATTTTGTGTTCTGGGAAGGGATTTGCAGAAGGGATGGCATAACATTTTCCTGCTCACTGACGAGTAATTCAGTAGCCCCATCCAGGAGCATTTAAAATAGCCGTGAACCAATTGGAAGCAACCCTCCGCAGGGCGTACCAGGAGCCTGCCTGTCCGCAGGTGCTGTTTTAAACTGCAGGTTTGATTCAGATCTGTCGTTTGTCTCCTGATGAGAATTGATGGGTTGGGATGAAAATGTTGTCTCCGGAAAAGTTAATATAAACATAAGTTAGGAAGCAATGGGAGGTTTGTAGACAGCCATTTTTACAGCTCTCTTCTGCTGTGTGGACAAACCCATGGCGTTAGCATCTCTCCTTCCCAGCCGTTGTTCCTTTTGCTGCCAGTGACTCATCTTGTTTTGAATCTTCTAAAGACCTATGATCTTGAAGAGTGTCACTTAATCCTATCTGATGATTATGATTTTATAAGGCAATCACTGGTATAAATTTTGAGTGTGGTAACCGCTGGGTGACAGATGCCATCTCTGACCCACCACTGCGCAGACTTAATACTGATTCATTAGCCTTAGGTACGTGCAGGCAGTATGAAGTAACTCCACAGAAACTGTTCACATTTTATGGCCTTGAAATCTTAAGGAGCACATCAGAAACCATTTCAGATAGAATCATGATATGTTTGTTAATTAAATATGTATTTTAGGAATGCTTGGAAGAGGGGAAAAAAGACGTGGTATTTCCAGAGAGGACAAACTTCTGTGTTTGAGGCATCACTTTTAAACATTCAACAAATCTTTTTGAAGTAGAATAAATTAGCAACTTACTTTAATTCAGACCATCTTGGTACTACATTGTTAGAAAATGGTGCCAGTGCTGAACTCTGAGGACTAACAGGGCCTGCAGTCTTAAGTACTCAATCTCGGGATGGTATAGTCTGACATCCTAAACATATAGCACACAACTGGGGTGTCTGGGAAACAAAACATCTACTTTGCCATGGAAAATTCTCTGAACCCTTAGTATCTACCGTAGCCGTCCATGGATGCCCACGTCAGGTCACTGCTGGCATTGTTGGTTGATACATTTTACATCATCTCTTGGTCACAGACTTCTGACTCTGGCTTATAAACCATCCTGATGCACTAATAATCAGAAACCAACCATTTTCCAGGTTCTAAGAGTTTACTGTTTATTAACCGACTTTTTTGGTCTTTCCGAAAGCTATTATTAGAGCTAGGTTCTTCTGGGTTTTTTTTTTTTTTTGGTTTTATAGGTAATGACACTGAAGCTTAGAGCCCCACACACAGTTAGTGTTAAGACTGGGATGAGACGGAAACCAGGTTCTTCTGTCCCAGCCACAGCACCATTTCTATCATGTGTTCCAATTTCTGCAAAATGCTCACTTTGTTGACAAATATCTACCCAGCAACTGGATGTGTCAGATGCCATGATAAACCTTGGAATCATGGGAAGTGCAAAGAGACTAAGATGCTGTTTCCCTGACCCTGGAGACAGGAGCACAAATAATCACCAATAGCCAGACTGAGTGAGGCTGAGGAGCTGACTGTGGATAAAGGCATCTGCCACCAAGCCTGACAGCCTGAGTTCAATTCCAGAGACTGGCAGCGTGAAAAGAGACAACTGACTCTGGCATGTTGCTCTCTGATAACACATGTACACATGCATGTGTGGAATGTACGGGCACATATACATGCTTAACTTTTGAAAAAGAAATAGCATTAGGGAAAGAACAAGGTAAAATTAGAAACAAACAAGAAAAATGAAGGTAAAGATTCAGGTTTACAAAACGAGCAGTCTGCAAACGGGGACCCCGAACTTTGCTGGTGGAGGTTGGGGCTTTCCCGATGGCCTTCCAAAGACAGTGGCGTTTAAACTGAGAGTTCTGAGTGACATCAGTCAATGGAGAAGAAGCATGCTCTGTTTTTATTATTGATGGGTTTTATATGTATGAAATTTTACAAGTGTTAACCTCTCCTATTTTTTGACCCCTCAAATCAGTCCTGGTTTTCTGGGCGCGGACGGAGAAGCAGCCATGCGGAATGCCATTCCTGGCCGAGGTCAGCCAGGGCAGCGCTCTGCCTCCCTGTTTCATCTCTCCAACTGTAAACAAATGGGCTTTTCCCAAAGTCTGCTTAACACCACATCTGTCTCATCTTTGTGCTTTTTGTTGATGACCTCACTGTTTAACATGACTGGCAGCATTACGCTCGCCAAAGAGCTGTCTGGGGCTCCTGAATGCAGGAGAGCCAGCCATGTGCTTGTGCACTGAACGCTGCGATCAGCCACAGTTCCAGGACTCCTGGTGCAGGTGGCTAAGAGTTCAATGTAATGAATCAATGTAATGCATTAAATCGGGTGGTTTAAACAGGAATATAACAGGGTTACATTTTTACCAGTTGGTAAAAATGCAACAAACATGGACTAGCAAAAGGAGAGCCCCACGTTTTCTCTGGGCAAGATGATTCCTTAGCCAGCATTTCTGCTGACTTCATTAAACACAACCCTAACAAATAGCCAGAGAAGCAATGCATGAGCAAGCACCCAATGGCTACGTGTGCCAGTGTGCTTCCAGAGCAAGTGGGACAGCTCTAGGTCACATCACTGCCCAGAACGCAGCATAGCACAGCTGCTCTGGCATGTACTGTACCTGCCTCTCTGACATGTATTTTCCCTTCTGCATGATCCACCGTGACTAGACATTCACCCATATGAAGTAAAAAATGCTCATTTACATAACAATGTGACTATTTACAGCAGGTTTAACTGTGGTTCCCAATGCTAGAAAACGCTCCTCCTTTGCTGAGGAAGGGATAATCAACTTTACTCAATAACAGGGAAAGGGGTCATATCAACATACTAAGCAGTGTGTGATAAATCTCAAGTATGTAATGTCCGGAGTCAAGAAACTTCATTCTAATAGACCATTTGTGTGCATTCATAATGTGTATGCCTGTGTGCACTTAATTGTGTGTGTACCAGATGCACTTGTAGCATATACACCTGTGTGTAAAGGCCAAAGAACAATCTCGGCTATATTCTTCAAGTACCATCTACTTTCATACATATATACATGCACACACTATATGTATATGTATGTGTATGTGTATGTGTATGTGTATGTGTATGTGTATGTGTATGTGTATGTGTATGTGTATGTGTATGTGTATGTGTATATGTATATGTATATGTATATGTATATGTATATGTATATGTATACAGAATTTCTCTCTGGCCCAGAATATATCCAATTAGACTAGACTGACTGGCCAGTGAGCTCCAGGAATCCTCCTGTCTCTGCCTCTGTCTCTGCCTCTCTTGGGCTAAGATTATAAGATTATGTCTATATACCTGGCTTTTAAATTGTGGATTCTAAAGATTAAACTGAGGTCATTGTGTGTGTAAAGCAAGAACTCTACTGGCTGAGCTATCTCCCTCTTTAGAAGAAAAAAAAATCTACAGAAGAAAACAGAGCTCCTGTTTCCAGAATTCTGAACAGCACACATTGGCTACAGAGACGATATAGGAACAGATAGATCATCATAATAGTTGTTGGCCAAGCCCTTAAATGCCTTTGTCCTCCATGGGAAGGATGGACTGTGTGTGTTTCTTACTTGCTGGGGGGCAGGGGGGGAGCCCTGGTCTTCACCTGTTCATTCTAGCTGATAAAACATTGGAAGCATTAAAAAAAATCTACATGACAACTTGTGTTACATGACAACTTGAGTGGTGTTGCCCCTAAGCACGCAAAAAATATTTTCTTTCCTCTTGTTTTGCAACACCCAAATCTCGTGTGGTGGTGGAATATTTACTGGCTCTCCAACAGACACTGAAATCTGCGAAGTTAACCGTGATTCCAAAAACAGAAAGAAAAGGAAAACCACTGCCAACAACAACAACAAATAAAACTATTTATCAGAGGACAGAACTCTTTCATGACGGGAACTGTCCAGTTAAATAGCAGTTTGACCTTGAGACCGTAGAGCGAAGACATCAGAGAGAATATGACGACGGCGCGGCTTATCTTCCTTGTGTGTGGTCATTTAATCATGGGCAACTGTCAGACGAGGGTGGTTTAGCTTCCCATGTCCTTGGAAGCCAGAGAGGCCCACCACACTCTCTGAAAGTTCCTGATGGTTTTATTCTTTCCTGTTTACCATGGCTTTGCTCATTAACTCAATTATATTTCAAGGAGTGATGATGTCGTAAATGAACTCACCATCCCAATCCAGTTGATGAAACTCAGTTTCACCATACGAGGTGTACCTAACCTTTGGAATAATGGGCAAGCTTGGCTTGCTTAGACTCTCATTGCTCCCAAGCCTTTACAGCAAATTCAATAATGTATATCAGCCATTTTGCAATACTGTATCTTCGGATGCACCAACAGGTCCTTCCTGTAGTGTGGCATTTTAACAATTTACATTTTACTTCACAATGTCAGAACACCTTACCTCTATATATGTGTACTTTCGTTTTGTATAAAGAGCACTTGTGATAAACACACATACGAAGCCACTTAATAAATGTAGGGAAGAATTTTACTCAAAGCACTCTGAAAACTCTGCCTAAGAAGGGTACATGTCCCACACCATGTGTTAGAGTAGGTGGGTGAGATATGATCTTGGGTTGCAAAAGCACTTACAGACAGTAGTAATGTTTCCATTGACTAAAGCAAAAGTCAGCAAATGTCTTTATCTTGTACAATTCCTGTAGAATAGCACAAAATATAAAATTACTATTTTCTACATTGTTGTGTCTGGAAGCTTTGAGAAGTGCTGC
This sequence comes from Micromys minutus, assembly GCF_963924665.1. Lineage (NCBI taxonomy): Eukaryota > Metazoa > Chordata > Mammalia > Rodentia > Muridae > Micromys > Micromys minutus. The sequence goes on from NC_137956.1 coordinate 3,271,757, forward strand.
TATTGGTGTTTATAATTTTAAATTTTCTTAGGATTACATGCAACATCCTGTTATTTAGAGTTGTAAGTTCCAAATTGGAAAAAAAAAAAAAAAAAAAACTCCCCTCAAGAGTTAATTTGTAGCAAGTGTCCCTTAAATATACAAATGGCAGCATTTTTTCCAAACAAGGTAATTACAACTGTGTACAGAATGTTTCTTCATTAGTAGCAATTAAATAATTTACTAAATTATGCAATAATTCATGATGACACATGCTAACCCTGCTCGATTACAGGAGCTGGTGATAGAAGAATTCCTTGTACTCATGCCTAGATAGAATAAGAATGGTAAATTTTGATTTATGGACAAATCAGTTTATGCCTGTAAAATTACTAAGTAGTGCTGGATGCAAGAAAAACACACGATAAATTATTTGATTATTGTGGCATAGCAAGTAACCACCACAGAACCCATATGTGTAGTTGCCTAAATTCTAGTCCTGTGTCCTAGGACACTTCGTTGCTCTGTTTCCTACTTCCCTTTTCTCTAAACGGAGCATGGGGGGAGGGGAAACAATGTAATCTGAGGAAAAACATTTTGGAAGAAAAATTCATGTCCACTACACACATACATATACAGAGAGAGAAGAAGAAGAAGAGAGAGACAGACAGACAGACACAGAGACACAGAGCCATTTCAATTCCATAAAATTATCTTGGCATTGGTTGGGGGAGACACAAGATTGTGTTCATACACTGTGACTAGATTGCCTAATTTAATTATATTGCTCTTACATAGGAACAATTTTAATTCAAGAGGAGGGCAGTGATTATTTTTTAATACTAATTAAACATAGTTAGAAGACTAACATTTTTATTAAGACAAAAATACCCACTGGATTCTGTCCTGGCTCTAGTGCCCAGGGCACACATGCACTGCCTCAGACTTAGGCATAAATATTAGATGGGCTTCTGCAAAGGAGAAGAGGCTGTAGGTAGAACCCGTGTGCTGTGAATCCCAGGCTGTAAGTGTGGATGGGGGGCAGGGCGCTCAGATCTGAGCATCTAAACTACTATTGACATGCGGCACAGCTGTCTGAAATGTCAATAGATACAAGATGAGGGTTTCATAATGCAGAATAATTGATTACTCTGCTTGACTGAACATGAACATATTTTCTCTATGAGAGCAAAATAATGACAGCATTCTCTCCTGGGAACTTCCTCACTTCAGGACTTGAATTTCCCAGCAAAGCCCTCATGACTCTGTGGTCTTGATCACACATGACGAAAATGGGGGGAAACTGTCGGAAATCGCTCATCTTGTCTCCTTTATTTTGTATTTATATGTGATTGTGGCTTTTTAAAAATAAGATACAGCCTTTCTACCGACTGTGTATATTAATAGAACTGTCTGTTACAATTTTCAGAGCTGAAATGGATGTGATACAAAAATCAAGTAACATTCAATTTATCTTATTCATCCTCAAATGCTCCACTGAGCTTTAGTGAAACAACACTGCTTTCTGTTTTACTCTTCCTCTGTGTGCCATGATGCGGCGTTCATTGGCCCCGCTTTTTACTAAGTATAATTTAGCTTTATGACTACCAAACCGACCGTCAATCTTTGCAATCAGAGCACAGAATGGGCAAGGTAAAAAGACACCTGTTTTCTTGAGCATGTTTTTTTTTCTCATGCCCTGATTCCCCACCCCACCCCTCAAAAACCATTCGCTGAATAGATCCAGTTTGATTTTAAATATTTGTTTATCCTGGTTTTTAATAGGGTCTCATGTTGCCCAGGTGGGTCTTGAACTCACAGTGTAGCCAAGGATAGCCTTGAATTCCAGATCCTTCAGCTTCCACCTGCCCGGTTCTAGGATTACAGTGTGTACCTCCATGTCTAGCTGAATGTCTGTAGCATGAAGAACTTGGTGCGAGGCATATGAAGGAAGGCAGGGGATGGAGCTCTGGGCCTACCTTTCAGACTTTCTCTTCGATCTGATGATGTGTGGTTATGCTGCTGGGAGCCATCGGCACTGCATGCTCCTTAACCTTCTGCATACCATATCGGCATCCTGGACCCTATTTCTCCTAAAAATCCGAGCTGGATTTCAAGGTCTAACCTCGATGGAACCTGCTTCAGGAACCCCTTCTCAAAAAATTTAGCTGTGTACATATTAACTTAGTTTGTTTTTTGTTTGTTTGTGTGCTTGTTTTTGGTTTTTTAGATTTTCTTCTATTTATTTTTATTTTATGTGGATCCATGTGTGTGCCTGATCAGCTGTATGTGTCTTGTGTGCATAAAGTTCCCTCGAAGGCCAGGAGAGGGCATTGAATCTCTTAGAACTGGAGGTATGGGCAGTTATGAGCCACCCACCCACTGTGTGTGAGTTGGGAAAAGAACGAGAGAACTCTACAGGAACAACAAACACTCTTAGCCACTCAGCCATCTTTCTGGCTTCCATATTTCTCATTCTTGACTAACACGGCACTTGATCTCCAGAACACTTGGAATAACCATCACACTCATTCGAGTTCGAGTCCCAGCTGGACCACAAACTCCTCAAAGGACATCAGAAAGATCTTTTTCCTTCTCTGTCTGTGCATAGACATGCAAAGAGATCTTTTTTTTTTTTTTTTACTGGTTATCCATTATGTGGGAACTTTCTCCCTCACGGAGAAAGAAAGGTGAAATTCTTGCCTGACCACAGTCCTCCTAGGCCTAATTCTAAATAATTTTTGTGTCCCTTACTACCTATGTAGCAGTTTCTTAATGTTTTGTGTGTGTGTGTGTGTGTGTGTGTGTACATGTTTGTGTACTTAAATGTACATACACATGTGGGTATGACGTATGAAGTCCAGAAGGTGAAGTAGTTTGTCTACCTCCATTGTCTTCCATTTTATTTTTCGGAGTTGAAGTCTCACATGCCAATTCAGCCAAACTGACTAGCCTAAAAGCTCCTGTTCCTGCCTCCATGATGCTAGAACTACATGCTGTTGCAGCCAGCTTTTTACATGGATGCAGGGAATCTGAACTCAGGTCTTCATGCTAGCATGAAGCACCATACCCCTTCAGCCCCAATAAGTACTTACTTTAAATAAAGCATGGTTTCTACTTTTCCAGTCTCCTTTCAACAAGTTCTTACTGAGGATCAGTGTTTTGAGTTGGTATGGGCTCTGTATTTGTGTAAATACAGGAATTAGCTCTTTTCTGTGGCACTTTCCAGGCCTTTGGCTGCATGAGGAGGAGGCTAAGTACCTCCTTCCCAGCCGCCAGCTGTCAGAAACTCAATGATATACATGATGAACTCGGACTTGATACTTTCTTTGGAAATACATGACGACAGATGTTGCTGCTGATGTTGGGTAAAGAGTTGAAAGCTTGTGTGGTCCTCAGTGACAGGGAAAGCAAGGTTTTGCCATGAAGCAAGGTATTTTGACCCATGGCAGAGAGTACCTGCTGTTTCTTGTTATAGACCAAGGAGCAGTGGAGAAAAGAAGCTCAAGTCTATTCAGAGTGCATTGTGATGGCAGTCTGAGTGTTCTCAGCTGGTTATGCTCAAAAGAACGAAAGAACAGGAAGATGAGGAGAAGGAGGAGGAGGCAGGAGAGGAGGAGAAGAAGTATATTGCCAGACTGATAGATAATGTCCACCAATATGTCGTCAGAAAGCCCTTAAGCAAAGAACGTACAAAGCCTGAGACAAATGCACAGCATCCTGTCACCCCGCCCTTCCTGCGACACACATCAGGCCTTTGCTCTAAAGAAACAATGCACTAAAGAAACATCAGGAGGAAGTTACTGAATATGCTACTTTTTTTTAGCCAAGAGAATAATGGAAGCCAAAGTAAAATGCCAGCAGCAGAGAACTGAGAGTTATGGCTGGCCTCTGAGAGCCACCACTTCTCAGAGTCCAGTTGGAAACGTGTCTTTAAAAGTGACGAATAAATGACCAGACTGCTAGTAACTCCAGGAATGAGTGGACTGGGGGCTGATGGTTGTGGCAGTACCACAGCACCAATCTTTCTTTATATTATTTAAGTTAATCTGCCTCGTGACCCTGTAGGATTCTACTGGCCTTCCCTCACATGTGATGAAAGATAGTTTGCTCAAGATCACTCAGCTGGAGAGTGGGAAGAAGGCTGGTTTTGAGCCCAGCTTCTCCATCGAATGCCAAAGCTTGTCCCTCCAAGGGACAGAGTTGAGGAAGTGAACAGAAAATTCGCAACACAGAGAAAGGGATGGCAGTGGTCTGGAAACACGAAAGGCTGTAATGATAAAGCCCTTTGATGTTTATGTTACTCCCTCAGTCCATGGGGCACAGACATCGGTCCTCAGAGGCGAAGGACTTTTCAGAAGTATCAGAGAAAAAGGCTATGGATGAAACATGAGGTCCTAGAATTTTTAATTCTTAGTTATGTGCTGTCTCTCTATTAAAGAGCAGGAGAGAAAGACAGCAAGACAGAGACAGAGGCAGAGACAGACAGACAGACAGAGAAAGACTATATGTGATAATAAAGTAAATGAGGGCTGCTGAGGGGAAGGATGGGAAACAGCTAGAGGTGGGCAAAGGTACCAAACAAGAGCAGTGGGAACGATGGACAATTGAGAATAAAGTACAGTCAATGGTTTGTGTGTGCAAATGCCACAACCAAAGTCAATGCTCTGCATAAAACAGAGAAAGGCACAGGTTTCATGTGTGGCCCGTTCTGATGTAGTGAAGACACCCCTGGGAGCCAAATGGAATCAGGTTTTTTTTTTCTTCAGCTTCCTTCTCTTTGCTTGTCACCTTAGCATGTGTGTGAATGGTGAAGCACCTGCTGCCTACGTAGTCTGTGGAGGCTGGTCATTGGTGCCTGCCAGTGAACTTCAACCTTTTCCTCATCGTAATGATTATGAAACACAGGCCAAATCTCCAAATTTCCTAACAGCCATATGAAATGTTTGGCTCCAGAAATCCCAAAGTCCATATAGCATGGCCTAGCTCCAGCCAAACCACCCACCTCAATGATCTATTCCACTAAAAGGCACAGGAGTGCCCAAACCACTGATAGTGGCCAAGGGTACCCAGACACTGAACTCCTGCAGAAAATTTCAGCCTCACACAAGGAAATGACTGACTTCTTTTTAGAAAAAAAGATCATCTCATTGGTAAACTTCTTGAGACCAAAGCAATCACCTTGTTTTCTTTTGGTTCTGGAATACAATTCTAGGCAAAAAATAGATAATCAATAATTGTGCTCAGCTAGCACAATTATCTAGAAGTGTGTGTGTGTGTGTGTGTGTGTATGTGTGTACGGATATTTGCATACAGTCATGCATATTTAAATGCTTCTCTACTTTGCTCTTAAAATAGTGAGTAAGACAGACAAGCCATATTAAAATATCCACCTCCTCCTCTTAACGTGAATGAACAAGATAAATCAAGGATTCCCTCTCTTACCTTTGATTCTGGATCTCTCCAGGATTATTCAAAAATATGTTATTTTGTGAGTCCTGGAGCCTTCTAGATTAACAGTTTAGCAAGACCACGATCTATGTAAGGTAACAGATGCCCTCTCTGTGGCATCCCTCAGGGTAGTCTTGCTGACCCTGTTGGTCTTTCAGAAGGCAAAGACTGCACTGAAACCAGGTCATAGAGCTGTGTTAACCTTTGGGTGACTCTTTCTCTGTTCAGTTAAAATGCAATTAATTGAATTATCAAGCTTTGGAGAGATGGGGCAGGGGAAAGAGGGAACCAAAATGCTCCTAGTTGTAAGCATCCCCAAATGTTGAAATCATCTTGTTCTGGAATCTGAAGAGTTAGGACAAACACCTCAACCCACTGGTTTGCTATCCCCTGCTCCAAAGCCTTAGATATACATTCTTGAGTGTAATATAGCATATGACCAGGCTTCTGTGTGGTACAAATCCAAATCTCAAAAAACTAAGAATTATGTTTCTAATGAAAATTAATTGTTGATTCATAGGCGTACATGACCCATCCTGATCTTTCTTACCCTGCCCTCTTCTCATCTCCTTCCTTCCCCCATCTAGCCACCTTCTCTTCCTCTCCCTACTCATGCCCCATGTTGCTGTCTTTTTCTCTCATTTGGGACCCTTGGGTTTGGCCAAGGCCATCCATTGGGCCTTAGGATCAGAATTACTATTGTAGTTCGGCAGGTTGAGCAGTAGATACACAACTGAAGACAATGGCTCCCCTCTGCTGGAGTAATGGGTGGGCTGTTTTGAACTAACTCTCTCACAGCTATGGCCACACCCAAAGCCCTGTCTTACATGGGCCCCTTGTATGCAATTGCAGCTGCTCCGAGTCCGTGCTAATATTGACAAGAGAGTGGGACTTCAGCGCTCTTCCCATGTTTCACATTCTTTCCACTCACTCCATGGTGTTTCTTGAAAGGCAGGGAGGGATAGGAATGGTTTCTTTAGGGCTGGGACCTGCTACTTTGCTGGCTCAGCATCTTGGGCAGTCATGTCTGGAGATTCCTGAACTGGCCCTGTGGAGTGAAGCCCAAATCATTTTCTTGACCTCAGGAAGAGAGATTGACACCAACTTCCTGGTCCTACTCCAGTCTGGACCGCCGCAGAAGCGCACCAGACTCTGCTCAGGGCTGTTCTGGGGAAATCCGCTCTCTACAGTGTATCTCTACTTTCTACTAAGTATCAGATCTGATGTGATCAAGCCATCTGTACACTCATTCTGACTCCTTCGCTGAGATTAGCCAACACAAAACTGTTTGTAACATTCTCCCATTTGCAGGAAAGAATTCCTATCGGACGGAACTTCCTTCTTGTAAGCAATATTTTTTTTTTCCTTCGGAATGCTTGTTTAAAAGGATGCAAAGAATATATTTTTAAAAACTATTTCCCTCGTGTTAGGGATGTTTTAATTTAGTGTGTGAAATTTTGTACAGGAATGTATTTGTAGTTCTAATTTGATTTTTCTTCAAGGAAGATTTGTGGGCTTTCGTTCCCGGCTGGTTTGTTCGGTCAAAGATTTATAATTCCATGGGAAATATATTCTATCAACTATTTAAAAATAAATTCTCTCCTTTTTATTTTTAAAAGTTTTATAAAAGCCGTTCCTATGACATACAGTTATCTCCCCTCGGTTAAAAGCTGATGGTTCGGAATAGAGGCGTGTATTACAAATAGCATCTAGCCACCTAGGAAGGTGATGACTTAACATCTGAATTCTGTTGCTCATTGGTTGTAGGATTCAATGGGAAAGCAAAACATTTCTAAAGGGCAAGGTCAGGATTACATTATCCTGGAAATGTCTTTGCTGGATACATGTGTAAATATTTCAAATACATATGATGAGATTCTATTTCTATTGAGGACTTCTTTATGGGGGGGTATCCTATTTGTAATCGTTGGGGTCTGTGTCACCATGCTTGCCATTTCTCCTTACCGATTTCAAGTGACATGGCCTGGAAACCGCCGATTACTGTAGATGTAAGACTATTTACCTTGGAGTCAGATGTCGGGTGGGCAGGCGAGAGCACTCCTGTCTACAGCAAGATTCTGTTTTAAAGTGAATCCTCAGTTGTATGTCAAGGGGCACTTGCATTCGCAGAACACATGAGCGTGTGCTCTGTGATTCTCTTCTCCTTCTTTAAAAATACAAAGGAAAGAAAAATGCGCCCGGAACCCACCGCTAGGCCAGTCTGGCGGCACTCTGCTTTTTACGTTATTAGCACAAGGAAAACCCAGAACCAAATTTGAAGAATGGGGCGTTGCCTCATTGGGAGATGGAGTTGCATCATGGGAACATGGTGTGATTTAATTTCATAATTGTAAACATTACCGTGGGTATGGCTGATTTTCTTTGTAACCCTTGTCCACTTCACTATGGCCGGACAGCTGAGTTAACATGGGTAGGTCCTGGCTTCAGATTCTTATCCTGTCTCTTCTTATTTTTGTGGTTGTGTTTCAAAAACTTTTAAAGGAAAAAAAAACTACTTGGGAATGAATGTGTCTGCAATCAAACATTTTGGTAAGGCTGAAGCTCGAATAAAAGACAATGAAGTTTTCTGACCATTCCAGTCCCAGCACTGTGTAAATGTTTGGAAAATGATGTTCTTTTCTTTGAAATGGGATTGGGAGAAAGGAGAACGGCAGATCTGGATCTTCATTATAGGGTCGATGTCTGCATGTGCTCTAAATTATGGCCACAGTGCAGGGTCAAGGCCAGCTTGGTTATATGGAAAGAGAAATACTAGAATCCTTCCTGTTTGATCATCGGAGGGTGGGGGCTGTCTCGGAACAGCACTAGGTAAGCAAGCTTGGCTTAGTAGATTTCTTTTTCTATTATGCGCAATACTGTAGGCATACTTGCCAACGTTTTAAGTAAAGCCGACGCCTGGTAAGTAGTCTTGAAATTCAGCACAGAGAGATGCATCTGGGGACAAAAATAAAACCGTGACTTACGTAAAATGCAGTAAAAAGTTTCAAACATTGGAGGGAATTAAATCTTGGTTGTAAGGTGAATGGTACAGCTAACGGTGTGGTTTGTTGATTCTTCTGTTTAAAATGCTATGTCTTATCTTTGAGGTTAGAAAACTCAAAGCACCCTTTCCACTTGTAGATGGGTTTTCTGGAGAGAGTTCTAGATGGGATAAGCCTGGAGACTAGTGGCTCAAATTGTCTGGTACCTGGAGCTCACTTAGCAGGCAGCCGCGGTTTTCTAGTCTTCCACATACAGGCAGACTTGAATTCCGGATGCTGCGGGAGTGGGCAGCCAGGAACCAGGACCTTGGATGCTGTGAGCTGGGTGAGTCCTGAAAGTCTTAAGGGGGAGCTTGCTCCTCCCAAAAACTAGTGTCAGTTCAGGGCCCGGGGACCGGGATGCCAAGAGACACGAGGGAGAGACTGTAGCTTCCTCAGACCGAAAGCTCCTTTGGGGCTAACCATAGGGCGCTTTTGCCACCAAGAAGGGTTCCGGGACTGAGCTGAGAGTGGCATGGGGCGCTTAGCTGAGGTGGCGGGGGAAGGGCATGTGGAAAGTGGTCAGAGGCCAGGCAGAGAGCTTCCGGGCCGCCACAGGTGATCGGTTAGTTAGGAGGTGGCTAGGGACTTTGGTGCGGGCCCCGGGGAGCGCAAGGGGAGGGGGCTGTACCCGGTCGGGGTGGGCCGCTGGCGGTCACCTGCCCGCGGGGGCGGAGCGCGGCGCCCAGGCGCACCCGCCTCCCGCCTCTCGCTCCCGCCCCGGAGGAAGCGGAGGGGCGCGGTGTAAACAGAGCGGCGGCCGTGATGTCAGCCGGTCACATGGAGCCTCTTATGGCTCGGGATGGCTCTCGGCGGGCGGGCAGCTGCGGCAGCTGCTGCTGTGGCTCGGGCGGCGGCAGCAAGAGGGGGCTCCGGGGTCGGACGGTCGGCTCTCCCTGTGCTCTCCGCACCGCGGCGTAAAGGATGTATTTTGTGATCGCAGCGATGAAAGGTGAGCTCCGGGTGGCCCGCGGAGACTCGAGTGGACTGACGGCTCCGGGGGGCGGGGAGGAGGGCGCGCAGGGGGAGGGGTGGGCGCGCCTGCCCGAGCTCACGTACCGCCTGGGGGTTGCCACTGGAACCCAACGGGGCCCCCGGGGCCACCGCAGCATAGCCACTGGAGCCCAGAGGAGGGTTTGGCCTGCCTCGGGTCGATGGAGCTAGACTCACGGGCCCGATCGCCCCTCTGGCGTCTCCTTAGCCGCTGTCACTCGTCAGGGTGCGCCTGACACCCAGCGGGGCTCCCCCAAAGAAAGTTTGCCGAGAGTCGTAGCTCTTGGAACGCATAGGGAAGACCTGGCAACTGGGAGGAAGCGGGAGATGTCTACACTGGGTCCCCAGGGCCCGCACCCCGGGACAACTCTGGCCTGTGTGGGGGGAGGAGCGGCGGCCAGGCCGAGCCCTAAATGCGAACGCTATTGGTGTCATCCCCAGGACTGGTTAGCGTTTCAGGCCTGGCGTCCGAGCTCCGTACGGCCACCCCACCCTCTGCAGCTCGGAGTGCCCAAGCGCCCGAGTGGCCAGCGGGTTGGGGAAGTGTGGCAACTCAGCGCTGCGTCCCTTGGACGCCGCCACTTCCGAAAGCGCGCGGGCCGGACTCAGCCCTGCGCCCCTAAGGTGCCAAGACGCCCTGGGTCACTGCACCGGCCACTGCACGCCCCGGCTACACACTTAGATTTTGTGCTTGGATGTGGAGAGCAGGCAGGATCAGCCCACTGGATTGGAGAAGAGAAGCCGAGGTTAGACCGCGGCTAGGGCCTACGGGCACAGGTCAAGCCTCCGCACCCCAGGCCTCCTCCCTGATCTGTTGTATTGGGCTGGGGTCGGGGAGGGGGGGGTGTAAGGAGAAAAGTGGTTTGCAGGGACGGCTGGCTTCAGGTGTCCCAAGGTGAGGCAGGAAGAAGCCCAGGCAAGTCAGGGAAGTTTGTGATGGAGACAAAGTTTGGAGGTGCGCAGGAAGTTGCTTGTGCCGCAGGGAGAATCCGAGACGTGCGCTCGACCTTTGCAGATGGCCCTGGACTCAGCCCGCAGCACTCTGCGCGATCGCGCGCCTGCTGGGTCCTCCCGGCGGATAATCTGCCCAAGCAATGTGCAGGCCCGGTCGCCCGGCTTGGGGATTTAAAGCTCCATCTGTCTGTGACACAGTGACCGCTCCGCTCAGGGGCAACAATTGTGAGCACCCTGAAGGTCTCGCGGGGGTTTTGCCCTCGAGCGCGGCCGCCCGGTCCTCGTTAAACGTTTGCTAGGTTTAGGATTCTTCTGTTGTTGCAATCCAGGATGAAGGACACCCGTACCGTGTCTGCGCCGGCTTTACTTTCAGATCACCGTGTTTTTCACTAGAGATTGGGTAGCATCTTTTGTTAATTATTAACAGGTCGAAGCATTCAGGACGCTGAGATGAGCTAGCTGCGTGCGATGAAATCTTTCTGTAGGATGTGCCCACGGCAAATTTAGTGCCTTTCCCCTCACTTGCGGGAAGTGAGGTTGAATCACTTTTATAATATGTGACTGGTATAACACACGAGGGAAGAGCTTGCGTGGTCTTGAGTGTGTGGAAGTATTGGCGAAGGAAAGGTGTTGAGGTTTCTTATTATGTAAAAGAAATCAGTTTCCCCTCCCCAACAGAGAATCTTGGTAATTCTTTCCACTAAACCTGTTAAGTGAAAACTGACTGCAGAAGCCGGGAAGCCAGTTGTATTTCATTCCCTCACCTCCTTAAATTAAAAAGAAGAAGGAAAAGAAGTCGCTGCTCGGGAAGTGTTGGCCATGGTCCTCATCCATTCTGCTTATGGTTTGTGTGGACTGAGGGAAAGGTGAGCAGCTGAGAGACTTCTTTTCCATTGCCTTTTCCTCCTACCGAACAGTGAACCTCTTATACATTAAGAAACTGTCTTTTGACGATGTTATTTGAGGCTGATGTTTTTTTAGTAAGTTGGCTTTTGGTTTCTGTAGATTCAGTACCAAGTGAAGTTCAAACCAAACTTGCTTTGTGATAAAATCCCCCCAAGGTCATCAGTATCCCCCAGACACCCCGACACACACACACACACACACACACACACACACACACACACACACACTTGACTTGGGAGCTTCCTCTGGCTGCTGTAAAGAGAATAGATTCCTAGATTGATAATATTTTCACTGAGAAAGAAAAAACTGTCTATAAGTCCTAGCAATGCAGTTTTCTTTAAAACCCAAGCTTAGGGGTGTTGGGGGTGTGAGAATTAGAATATTTCAGTCCCAGCGTCTTATGTCTTTTGTCTTAATAGGATTGTCTTGCTTTGGTGCAAAATTTAGAAAAATAGTTTGTGGGAAAGCAAGGAATGCCGTAAATGTTTCCATATCTGATTTAAGGGAAGGAAAAAAAAAAACTGGCCTGGAATCATATTAAATACTTCCCTGCTGCCTCTTGGTTTTAATAGTTAAATTGGTTCCATATGCAAGTTTACATAATTAGATTTTTTTGTGCAAAACAGTAAGCTTCTTCTTCATAGTATAGCTTTCTGGTGTGTAGATGCCTGTGAACAGAGGAGAACAAGCCACTATAGAAAGAGAGGCATCCTCTTTGTTGCCCGATTTAATGATGTTTTTTTAAACATCATTAAATCAGGCCTTTTTGAACTCACCAAAGAAGAAATTCCTTTCCCTGTGTTAGTTGTCAAATTAGTTTAGGCTTAAAGTGGTTCAGTCTTAGGAAGCAATAACCTTGAGTTTGAACAACTCTTTGCTTATCCTCCAGTGTGTTTTGTTTGTTTGTTTGCTTAACAACAGATTTCCCACTACCATTTAGATTCTCCTTGGGCAAAGGGAAAGAATAGGGATGATGTTTATTATGAAGGCAAAAGGGCCACTTGGTGTGGTCATCACACGGCCAAGCGCTGCTGGCTGGTCACTGAGTGTTAGAAGGCTTGGAGGTGGGGCAGTTGGTATTGTAAGGCTCTGCAGCCTCTGTTTGTATGAAGACTTGGAAGGCTGAAGGCTCAGGTGGGAGCCTCCATCCTGTAGTGGATCTGTCCTCCAGTTTGTCACACAGATGCCGAGGCACCTGGAGCCTTTGGAAATACTCTGTGTGTTGGACTTTGGTGTCACACATAACTTCAACAGTCTGGAAGAATTTGGCTTCTGTTTTTATCATGTGAAAACTGGATTCAATTCCTAGTCTCATTTTAAACATCCTTCGTGTGGTATCCCTTACTAGGCAGGGATTTGTGTCCCATTTAGGAGACCTGTGATGGATTGGACCAGGAGAAAGTGAGGGCTGAACGTTGAAAATCGAAAAGAGTGAAAACTCAAATGGCTGCCAGTGTGCAGCCAAGTGTGTGTGTGTGTGTGTGTGTGTGTGTGTGTGTGTGTGTGTGTTGCAAAGGTGACTCTGTTCTTTGAGAGGCAGAAGGTCCCAGGCCTAAGAGATGCCTTCACTGGGTAAAGGCACCTGCTGCCAGGTCTGAGGACCTGAGTTCTGTCCCTGGAACCCTCAGAATGGAAGGAAAGAACCAAGTCCCATGTTGGCCTCTGACCCCCCCCCCCATGTGTGCCGAGGCATGCACATGCCCACATGCATAAAGACATAATAAATAAGCACTAACGATAACTAAAGACAGAAGGACTGGATTTGGATGGATGTAAAGAGAGCCGTGCTGGTCCGTGGGATGGTCTTTAAGTGTGGTTTCCCTAGGCAGCCTCTCAATGCTGTGTTTTTTCAGTTCTGCCATAGGACATGCACGACAAAAGTATGCTTCTGTCGGGTGCTTTGCCATCAGCTGAGCCAGTAGAAAACAATGGTATCTAAGCAAATATATACCCTGTAATTTAAGTCCTGACTTTTCTTTATGTTCAGTAACCATATTAGTAAATAAATTCATAGTTCTCTAGACCCCTTTTCTCCCAGTTTCCCCTCTAGTCATGGAGATCAGAATACCAATGGGCAAGGTCAGCAAACAGATCATTGCCAAACATCCGAAGGAGCAGCCTTGGCTTTGTAACTTCCTCTGTGGCTCCTAAGAAGATAATATTTAGAAAGGACCATTTATTTGGACAAAACAAAAAAAGAAAGAAAGAAAGAAAGAAAGAAAGAAAGAAAAAAGAAAAGAAGAAAAGAAAAAGAAAAAGAAAAAACTTTTTGGATGGATGGATGGATGGGTGGATGGATGGATGGAATTTGTTGTCTGGGAATACTTAGTAATGGCGGTGATTGTGAGGCCTGGCTGTAGCTTGGTGAATAGTGTTAGCTTCATATGAACATCTCCTCTTTGCTTAGCACCCAAAGAAAGAAGAAAGATAGACCTTTTGTTTTAGACATACAATGTGTGGTGCAGAGAAATCAAAGCCGCTTTAATGTGCATGTTTCACATTTGATCGATTAAAAACCATCATCTTTAGACACATTGAGCCATCGGCTACGCTCTTTTTATATTCTTCTGATGTAGGTACATTTTTAAGCATTCACCTGTCACATCGAATGTGAACTGAGTTCGACCGAGTTTCCAAGTCCACACATTGATCCTTTGACAGACGGAATCTGTGCCCCATGTAGCCACTCCCCGGGAATCCTTCCCATTTGTTCTGGCCTTTGGACTGGTGGATGGAGAGATTCACCACCTGAGCTCTCTGCAGCCATCAGTATTGTGTGGTCGACATGACAGAACAGGCTTTTCCCATAAACTGTCAGCGTGGTAGGCCTGGAGAAGAGGTCTAGGTAAGAGCTCATATTAGCTGATGGGCAATATGGGGGTGGGGGAAAAGCACTTGAAACATTTTGTTTCTAGATTTTCTCTTTCAAGTGAAACCAGGCCCTGTCTGGTGATGAGAGATTATAACTTAACCCTCTGCACTCAGAGCTGTACAAAGCAAGGCCAGGTTGACTCCCACCAGTACCTTTCTCGGTTTCTGACTTTTCTCTAACTAGGCATTTCCCAAGCCAGTATGGGCAGGGTATCGGTCTGTGTGTACTCCCAGTCTCACCCACACCCCTGTTTCTGCCATCCAATGATCCCGTGCGTGTGAGTTGAAGAAAATGGAGCCACGCAGGTCGTGTGCCATAGCTCATTCTTCCGGCTGGCACCCGGAAGAGCCTGGACCAGGCAACTGAGTCCCACCATCTTCCTGTCTCCCCACGAAGGAAGCTGTAAATATGCCCTGTACTTTGCCTCTTGTTAGCGTAAACGATAAAGTCTGCCGTTTATATGGGGGGAAAATGGACTCAATTATTGCAGTGCGTGGCTGAGCCTAATATCTTTAAATGACTCTTTAATAAAATCAATTCGGTACAAATGGGGTTATTCGTATTGCTTTCTCGTCGCTCTTCATGATTCTCATGAAGCCTGCTTGGTATTAAGATCTGGGAGAAAACCAAGCTTGACTTTCCTAAATAACTTAGAACAGCATCGTGGAGCACAGCTGGCCTTTGAAAGGAGTCGTCATTGTGACAGAATTCAGTCAAATGTTTGTCTGCCTGTCTCTTTTATCTTTAGGCAAAGGAGGGGGTTTACAAGTATGTCTTTTTTATTTCAACAGGCCTCGTGTGGTCAAATGCTTGTCAGCATGGTTGTGTTGCCAGCTAAGGGGCATCAGTACACACTGTTGAGAAGCTTGGTGTCTCTCACATCAGCAGGAATAGGAGTTTTCTTGAAGGAGCTCACTTCTTACTGGGTTGGCACAGAACCTCTCCTGGTACTGGATTGAGATGTGCTGTTATTTCAGAGGCTCAGGAAGAAATAAAAAACTTTTAAGTCACTCAAGTTAAGTGTCCCATTAGCAAGTGGGTGTTCTCCACAACATTCTTGCGACATGAATGTCATGTTATGCTTGAAATACCTCCTATGATGGGGAGCCCACTATCACCAGAGATAGATTATTCCATGCTGAGCTCGGAAAATCATCCCCTATGAAGTAGGCACGTCTGCTTAGTTCTTGTAACCCTCTGGTTCTGAGCACATCTTTAAGTTCTGTATTGAACACATGTAATCCATCCTTCACACTGAAGACTGATATTTGAAAACTCATACACAAACACACACGCACACTCATATACAAACATACACACACTCATACACAAACACACACTTGTACACACACACACACACACACCTCTAAGCTCTGGTGTCTGCCTGCCTCCAGTCTCACTCAAAGTTCACTGTTAAGCCATCTTACAACAATCTTGGTCAGTTTCTTCCTCAAATGAAAAACACACTTCAGTTTGTCTAGAAGCACTTTATATTTTGATGCAAAAAGTCCAGATGCCTAGTGTGATATGGCTGACTTGATGCTTAACTTAGAGATGAACAAAAACCAAAAAAAAAAAAAAAAAAAAAAAAAAACCCAAACCCATAACAAACCAACTTTATTTCAGACATATTAAAGTACATAAAGAAGGCTCTATAACTCGATCGGGGATCAGTCCTGGTGGTAATCATTGTAATTTGTGGAAGTGGGGTCTTAAGTGTTTATGGGTACTTTATTTGATTTATGTTGATTATTTTAACTATCCGGGAAAAATTTAAAGTCGCAAAAATAATTATAGGAACATTGCAAGCTCTCATAGCCTTTTTTCCTCTGGAAAAGCAGTCTCACATCTGAGTTAAGGCTGCCCTCTAGTGGATACTTGCTCATGAAAAACAAAAGCCATGCCAGGACCAATGAAATTCCCATCAGGCTAGTGGAAAAGGTCAAAGGTTGTGAATATTTTCTCGGCGGCTGTGGAGCATTCTTCGCCAGTTTCAAAAGTGTAAGTCATTATCTTATGCCGTTACTAGAAATGACTTATTATATTATGAATCTCTAATGTTTTCTTGGAAGGCAGGGTCATTTTTAAGAAACATAAGCACTGGTAAAGTTTACTTGTAGCACTCACTCTGTTGTTTATACTAAGTTTGAGTGCCATATGGTTCATGAGCTGTTAAGACCTGTAGAAAAATCCTTGTCTTGCTGTAAAAGTTTCAACTTCATTTTGGCATCAGAATAATTTTAAAGATTTATGCAAAACCTGTTTAACTTCTTGGTATGTGAAGACTCGGGTGGTTTAATTCACCCAAACTTTTAGGTTGTCTAGAAAATAAAGTATGTATGATGCCGGATAATTGAGCTTCATGGAGTTTTCAGTTTGAACTACTAGAAACAGGCGAGGGTGTTGCTCAGTTGATAGAGGGTTGCTAACACTTAGAAGACCCTGTGTTTGAGCTCCAGTTCTCCATGAAGCAGGCGTGGTGGCACCCTCCACGAATCCCAGCACTCTGAGGAGTCACATCCTCAGTCAGTTACATAAGATAGCTGAGACCAGCTTGTAAAACAAAAAGACAGGGCTCAAAAACAAACAGACAAATGAAACACACACAAAACAACATATAAACAAGAACACACATAAAAGCCACTCCGTATTAGACTCAGAGAAAAGAACTCATTGAGTAGTAGTTAGGCTCTTCCATGAGCTTTGAATTTGGCTTTGCTTGATGTATCAACCATGAAACAATCTTACCTCTGTGGAGGAGTCAGAGGAACCAAAGTCCTGAAAATACTGATTTTTCCACTGAAATGCCTTTTGGGCGCAGGGACACACATCCCAGAGGTGTAAGAACACAGGGTACGTTGGGATTTTCATTGCTTGAAGTTTGGGACCCAAGTTGTAATAGCAGTGGCAACCAAGACGAAGGGTCCTGCTGGAATTTTAAAGGAGGGGGGGTTCTGGCTTGCTGCAAAGAGGCAAGTAGAGCTTTTCATGAAAATGAGGCAAAAACAACAACAACAAAAGGGTTGGAGTGGGGGGCAGAAAAACTGCTGCTTTGGCCCTTTGATCTTAGAAACAAGGTCGTGGTTATGAAGTGAGGACTTGTGGTTAGGTTGAGATCAGCTATTGAAGCAAACTGTTTTTTTTCAAAGTGCACCACCCAGAAGTGGATCCTCATGCTGTTTGTATATTTTCTTTCTTTCTTTTGTCACGGATTGTTATCTTCATTTCTCACTTCTGATTTCTACAGAACACAGTGCAAACATAAATATTTATTTCGGACAATGCTTAAGCGTTTCCTGTATGCTCCACCAATCTGGCGCCACCTGTATGCTCTTATAGCCAGGTTCAAGCTCTTCCTGTCAATCAGGTGTCTCGGGTGGTGAATCAGCATTTTAAAAAAGTACCAAGATGTTGGCAGCCACAGTTAATCAAAGAGGACCTTGCAGATTTGGGGCTTGTGTGTTTGTATTTTCCCAGAGGTAAATGCCATTTGAAACCAGAGACCTGACTTGGTGACACACAAAACCATCTGATCCCACAAAGCATGAACTGGTTAAGGCCAAGTCTTAATTTATCTGTGAACATGGTTTGCTTTCAAGTAATCTAAGAGTTCACTATAAAATATCTTCACAAATGACCCTAAGACTGGTTCCTGAACCCTGGAGTAAAGCTCCTAACTGGAGTCCCTAAGCAGAGGATCACGGAGTCCCACCTAGAGATGACCTGATGTTGTCAGTGTTGGGTGGGGCCCAGAGGGCGGATTTAATCAGCATCCTGGGTGTTTCTGGTGCAGGCAGGCATCCTTGGGCCTCAGTTTGTTACACCCTTGTGTTCTAAGCTATCAGCCCTGGGGTGGGCAGTGGGCTGCTCTTCTCCCTCAGCGGTTCCTAGAGACTGGAAGTCAGGGTCATCCTTTGGAAGATGTTTATCTTACATGGCATTATGTTTCTGGTGGTCTGGGCCAAAGCCAATGAGTCAGTGTTTGCAAAAGTTCTTTTGATGGTCCTGAAGGTTAGATCAGTTTGGAAAACCCTCCTCTGGCCTCCCAACTAAGGACAGAAGCAAAGCTCCAACATGAATTACCTTAGGGTAAACACAGGCTTTTTTGGGCTCCACTGAAAAGAAATAGAGATGGGAGCCCAAGTGAGGGATTTCTGCCATTACTTCAATAGCAGCCACACTTGAAATAGTTTTCTGTGGCCTTGTTAGACACCAGCAAGGAGGAGTTAGTGGGTAGAACGGGTCCTGAGGCAGTCTAGGTACTGCAGTAGAGGTGCTTACTATAGTGACAAAGCTCTGTACCCCTTTTTCTGAATGACACTTCTCTGGAGTTCTGGCCTTCATTTGCAACATGGACCCGTGAGTTCTAGCCCTGTGTGTGGGAACTGTATCTCCCAGAGCAGGTGGGGGAGTCCCCACAGAATCCAGGCCAACTCCAATGGAAAGAGCAATGTCTTTCCCATGTTGCCTTTTACGTTTTCTTAATGTTATTTTTTAGCAACAAAGTAAAGATTCCCTACCCCTCAAGCTCTTCCTAGGCAATTCCTATGAACAAAAGGGCCTTTCTCAGGCATAAGCATCCCCTGAATATATCTGCAGTGGCCAAGCTGGGGGAGTGGGGTGTAGGGAGCCGACTCCATATGACCAGACACCCTACCTCCTACTCCAAATGACCAGACATTCTGTCTCTGATTCCAATAACCAGACACCCTACCTTTTGTGCAGGGTGAGTTCTCATCTGGAAAAGCCAATAAAGTTGGACTTTGAGTAGTATGGAGACTACAACCCACTCTGGCCCTGGGAAGCAGTTGTGCAACATACCCCATTGCTTGTAGCAGCTTCAATGCTGCAGATTGTGCAGACAGTGGTGACCATGACATATGTAGTCCGTGTCCTTGGTGAGTGTATGCTGTGGTGGGTGATGTCTGAGTAAACATGCCAGCTGCTTTCATAAAGGTAACTGTAGCAGCAGAGCCAGTCTGATGGAAATGTGATGGCTTGGGGGATGAGCATGAGAAACTCCATCACAGGGTTTCCCCAACCCTTGCTAAATGCCCTCCACTAGGCCTCGAAGGGGGCTGGGAGGCTCTCTTGTCTCTCAGCACCCAGTGTTGTCAGTGTATTAGACTGGATGGAACGTTCAAGTCATACAAGCTCTTAGGGATTAAAGAGCTGGAGAAGCATTTAAGAATTCTTACTGCTCTCACAGAGGACCTGAGCTTTTCCCCAGGCACTCGTGCCGGGCCGGTCGCAGCACTGTGACTCTGTCTCCAGGAGATCCAGCAGCCTCTTCTGGCTCTCTGCAATTGTGTGCACATACGCCCTCGCAGAAACAGAAACCTGCTTCCAAGTCAAACTTTGAACAATATATGTATGTCTGTGTGTATCCGTGTGTGTGTGTTCTATTTGAAATTCTGGTGAGCTTGGTCTGATGGCTCTGGTGTTGGTAAATTCTAAGCTGCATAGATGATTCTGATGTAGAAATCACTTAAGTTTAATGCCTTTATTTTGTGCATGAGTCATCTGGTTCCAGTGTTGCCACACGGTGCTGAGGAGTGGAAAGCCCCTGTGTGTGGAGGGAAGCAGAGGGTGAAGACATGGGGTCTAGTCGGGATCTGTCGCATAGTAACTGGCAGGGTTTTTTCACTTGCATTCTCTCCCTGTTTGTAAAATTAGAACGTTGTGATTGACAGCTGTCAAGGTCTTTTCCAGAGCTCACGTTTCTATAAAAATGTTTCTGTTACAGTTGAAAGGTAGGCTGGGGTCTCGTTCAAGATGTAGGAAAGGCACACTGAAGCCTGCTGACTTCTTTACTCTCTGTCCCGAGCTATAATTGCTGAAGATACTTCAGTCGGCTAACCAGCTCCTTTTGGAAGTGAAAATTCTAAGGTAGAAAGAGGTAATTGCTAATGCCAGCTATTTAAATACATTTTAAAACAAGAAGGCTTTCATTAATATTAACCAATATGCCCAGACTTAGTTCTGTCAAATTACAGCCCTGCTTTATCAAGTTCTAGCCCAAAGTCTTTTCCATTTTTGATGGTTGAGTTGAAACCTAGGGGTGGGGAATTAGCTGAAAAATGAAAACCACCAAACAGCTTTAACCACTGTATTCCACAGCAATTGTATTCCCGGCTGTACACTAACGCCCTGAATCCCTAAGACATGTAGGATCTCCCAGTGTGTGTGTGTACAGTGATCAGCAGGTAGAAATGGTCTGCTGACTATACCACCAGCTTAAAGAAAACATGCTCTCTCGAGCGCGCACGTGCGCGAGCGCACGCACACACACACACACACACACACACACACACACACACACGGGGTGGGGGGAGGGGGGAGAAGCATGGAGATCTGTCCCTACTTCACCTCAAACCTGGAATCCCTACGTTTTACTGCAATGTTGATTAGAAGGAGGAGGGGCTGTTAGAAACCCGGATGGTGTGATAGAAGAGGACTTGGGGCTGAGGGGATGCTATTTGACATTTCCAGAAGCGATTAAACCAAAGTTTGGAAAGAAAATCTGATGGGAGTCAACACATGAAATTGGAGTAGTATCTTCAACAGCATCTTTAAAGACTGAGCACATTGCCTGTTTCTGGCTGGGTGAAAATGTAAGGGGAAAGCGAGGCTTCTATCCAGAAGAATCGGCTAACAGAAGTTTCCTGTTCACCACTGCAGAAAACAAAGTTGTTACAATGAGTTAAAATGGTTCAAACTTTTGGCAGCCTCTCCAAAGTCCCTGCTGCTGCTGCTGCTGCTGCTGCTGCCTCCTCAAACTCTTTTAAAGTGGCTTAGACGTCTTTGTGTCATTTCAAATGGTTGCTTAGGAGAAATACTGACCAAACTCCTCGTTTTGACTGCTAAGACAGCTCGACTGTTCTTGGGCTGTTTTTATTTGCTAGAAATCTGTTTTGAACTTAAGCTTCTCTTGTTGAGAGAGTTTGGTTACCAGCCATCTGATGATGCCTAGGGGTGTTTACAGAAAATGTGGGTGCTGCAATTATCTCTGAGCACAACCCTCCCCACCACAGATAGCACGGTAATCAGCAGGAATGGGAAAACATGTATTTAAGGATTTGATGCTTGTAAAAAAGGGGCTGTAAAGGAACATGGTTGTTCAGATGTGAGAAGTGACTGGCGGCTCTCCTTGTAGGCATGCTAGTAACAATAAAGTCTCCAAGTTCAACATCAAAGCCTTCATGGTTTACTCCACCAGTGTCTTGAACATCAAAGAGGAGCTTAAGACAAAGGGAGGAATGCTGTACCTCGTGGCCAGATCCTTTGGGGGGGATGGGGGTTCAGAGTGTTTTCTCTCCTGTCATGTGACCTTTACTTAGGAAAGGTTCATCACAGCAAAGATGGGATCCTCTCTGGCTTCCTTCAGGCAGCAAACTCTACCAAGGTGGGCATCTCAAACTTCACCTAATATGCTGCATGGAATTCTCTAACAAATAGGACAGTTTGAACTGGGTGAGCTTGTAGTTGGTTGTTGAATTGCCCTTGACAACATAATTTGGGACCTCAGTTTATGGCCTTTCTTCCCACCCCCAGCCCCCCCCCCACACCTTGTGGGTGGAGTCTTCCTGAATCAGTTGTATGGTACTTAACAGAGGGGTGTGTGTGTGTGTGTGTGTGTGTGTGTGTGTGTGTGTGTATGATAATGAAATTTTAGACCTGTTAAACCGGCTCTTAATTAATCACCGGGTCTATGTCTCCGTTCCCCAACTCATGTCAAGTGTATTCCAAAATGCTGAGGTTAGAACAAGAGTCAAGCGCTGAAGACACACACCCCTTGAATATTACATTGGAAACAGAACCAGTGGTGCAAGTCTTAGGGATGGTTTGAACCGATATGCTCTTTCTCTCTCCCCACCCCCCACCTTTGAAATGTGAGATTCTTTTATAGTCTAGCTTCAGTAACTTACTCATTTTTAAACGCTATTGAGAGACAGTAGTGCCCTCATGTGCAATCATGAATAAATGCAAAGCATCCTTCTCAGGGCTCTGGGGAAACTTCATCCACACAGTGTTACTGGTTGATGCTATACCGAGCCGGCTGAAGCAATGGATCCGTAAACAGAAGGTAGAAAGCAAGAAGTTAGGGAACAGTAGGGATTATGTCGACATCAAGGCTGGAGATTATAATAAGGCCTCTTTAGGGTGTGGCTGAGTTAGGACACCCGATTATTTTTGAAGACACTGGTAAGAAAGCACCCCGGTACCCATGGTGTGAAAGGTCTAAAGGAGGGGTTTGGGGCAGGAGCTGACTAGTCTCTTCGTTTCTGTTTTTTGTTTTGGGGGGTGATTCATGATCGTTTGATAATTTTTCAAAGACATGATATAGTGGCTTCCTTTCTTAGCAATAAAATGCTAATGAAACCAACTGCACAGATTTTTATTCTATTTCTGTGTGTGTGTGTGTGTGTGTGTGTGTGTGTTGTGTACATGGGTGCACACAAGTCAGCTCTCCCCTTTTCACTGTGGGTTCTAGGTGTCCCCTTGAGTCCATAGAGCTTCCATGGCCAGCACCTCTTCCTACTGAGCCACATAAAACGTGTATTGAATTACCACAATTGCATGTTTTAACTAAGTAAATAAAAGCAGGAGGACAGGTGGGCGGAGACAGAATTAAACTAAACCTTTCAAATCTTCTTTACCCCAACTCTACCAGGACACGGCCTTGAGCAGATTAGACAGCTTTTGGATTTTATAGTCTCTGCCCTCCACTTAGTGGTCCTCAGTGTGTCCCCCAGGGCTCCCAGAGGGTTCCTGGGTCCCCCTCATGGAGTAAAAGGAACCGTATGAAAATGTTTAGACAGGGTTTGCTCTACGTGCTGTGCTGTCCTGCACTGATCTCCTACGGCAAACAGCGCTGGTGGATAAAACTGCTGGGCATAAAACTGTGTGCCAGGGGGCTTGGGCTCTTTTTATTTTTATTTATTTATTTATTTTTGGCTTAGCGCTCCATTTATTAGGGTAGCCACTTCATCACTGCACACTTGGTGTTAATAAAAGGAAAGAGTCGGTGCCGGTTACCTTTAAAGACTGTCCTTGATGAGGCAGTAGAAAAAGTACTAATTTTTAAATGTAAAACGTTTTGTATTATTATTCTTGTGGGGGGTATACCTGATCTGGGATGGGGCAGGGCATGCTGGGTGCCCTCGCTCACCTATGAAGGTCAGAGAACAGCACCGTCGAGGCAGCTCTTCCTTTCTACCTTTAAGTGGGGATCTAAGAATCAAACACAGGTCTGCAGACTCTGTGCTAAGTGCCTTTAACTGCTGGGCCCTTTTGCAGACCCTGACTTTGCTCAGTTTTCACCACTGAGCACATGCCTTTGGTGTGTGCTCCATAAGACTTCTGCTTCGTTCTGAAGTACCGTTCCGTCTCCGGGGACAGACTGTTGTACCCGTGTCTGCATCGAGAGTTAAGTTGTACCTCTTAAATGGAAATCCTTGGGCTTTGACAGGGCCGACTGTGAGTATTAGGACCTGGGGATGTGTCACATGGCCTCTGTGAAGTGAACCAAGTGTCCGTCACTCAGAGAACAGTCATCTGTGTTTCTTGTCAATACATTCAATCTTACATGCAGAAATGGGGTTGGTCCAACCAAACCCATGATTGACCTGAAGCTTAGAAGCTGCTCTGATGGTGGGGGGCAGAGAACTAACCATGCTGAGCCCTTGAAATGATCACATCTGATAAAAGAGATGTGTCACCCCTTGGAAAACTACAGAACTCAGTGAACCAACCCCGTCCCTGTGAAACCAATACAGAGGATTACAAAACCTCAGCCACGGGACAAGCTATAGCAACTGATTTGAATTGAGCAGAACATGAAGTCACTGGTGTGGTTTCAGGATCCATATTCTAATTAATCTATTGCTGGGTACAGTGGTTCCCACCTCTAACTCCGAACTTTCGAGGCAGGAAGTCTGTCATTAGTTTGAGGCCACCTGGCCTCCAGAGTGAAATCCTGTCTCAAAACAAACAACCCAAACCAAGAAGGGGGGGAACTCCCACTTAAGTCTGTATGAAGCATCATAGAGCATCCAGAGTAGCCTAAAGAGACCTGTGATGTGGCTTATTTGGTACAACACCTGTCTAACCCATAGGAAAGTCTTTCCCAAGATGGCTGAGGGTAGAGCGCGGTGATGCATGTCTTCTTCCCAGCACTCAGGAAGTGGAGGCAGGAGGATCAGAAGTACAAGGTCATCTTGGCTGCAAAGTGAATTTTAGACCATCCTGGGTTACACAAGACCTATTGCCTCGTGCATGCGTATGTGTGTGTGTGTGTGTGTGTGTGTGTGTGTGTGAAAGAGAGAGAGAGAGAGAGAGAGAGAGAGAGAGAGAGAGAGAGAAAGAGAGAGAGAGAGAACACTATTAAAAGTAACCTCTCCTTTGTCTAGTCCATTATCTGCATTTTCTTCTCACGTATTTCCCCTGAGAGAAAAGCACGGGACACACCGAATACAGAAGCAGCCACGAAACTCCACAGAGGAAGAAGATTCTTAAAAAAAAAAAAAAAA
The DNA here is from genome assembly GCF_963924665.1 of Micromys minutus. Lineage (NCBI taxonomy): Eukaryota > Metazoa > Chordata > Mammalia > Rodentia > Muridae > Micromys > Micromys minutus. The sequence goes on from NC_137956.1 coordinate 3,296,485, forward strand.
CAACAAGAAAGTCAATAGAACATTGGGATTTTTTTCGTTTTTGTTTGTTTTGCTAAATTCTGGTGGAGTGTTTTTAATTTTTTTGAATGCATGGAAGTAAATATTTTTAACTATTTCCAGTGCTCCTTTGTAAGGTGGTAGTTATTGATGTACAACCCACAGAAACAAACGATTAGTTGTTGTTATTTTGTTTTGTTTTGTTTTCCAAGTCAGGATTTCTCCTGGCTGTCCTGGAACTCACTCTGTAGTCCAGGCTGGCCTTGACTCAGAGATCTACCTGCCTCCTGAGTGCACCACCACTGCCCAGTTCCTCGTAGTTTTTATAAGTGTAAAATGACCCAGAAACCCAGGGTTGGATAGTTTCTTCAGTGCTATTGTTTACTCTAGGAGAAAAAAAATTGTGGCAGAGTCTGAGGTGCTAGTGGAAAACTTTACATGTAGACAGATTAGTGTCCATAATTTATTAAACAAGGCACATTCAGATGCCAATTTATACTCGACTCTGCTATAACAGCCCATCCTTAATAGCAGTGGCAAACCATAGCTGCTGGTGTTTGTGTGTGTGTGTGTGTGTGTGTGTGTGTGTGTGTGTGTGTTGTTTTATTGACACAACAGAGACCCACTGTACAATGGTGGTTTACATTTTATCATGATTTTTATCTATAACTTTCTACAACCTGCATTAGCAATACTGGCACTGGTGAATTCCTGATGTGAACTTCCTGTCTGGTTTGGACTTGCGTAGAGGAAATATTTTGAACAGTTAATTCCACTAATAGCTCTGTCCCACCTTCTGGAAGTTGTGAGACTTCAGCTACTACTGTGGCCACATTGGTGAATTATGTCACTGTGTGATGACTCCCTTCACAGCAGCTGTCAATCACCCTCCTTCAGACCTTCTCAATTAGGGAACAGTCAGCCCAAATATCTGTTGGCACCCAGAGTGTGACGAGAAGGCTGAGCTCTCATCTAGCTTCAGATACACTTGGCAGAATCCGATCCATTACTCTAATTAAATGCACGAAAGCCCAACCTTCCCTGAAATCTCTCGGGGAAAATAGCATGCAGTCTAGAAAGCAATGCCTAATATTTGTTCCTAATTTCATAATCACTTTTTTGGCATCTGACACAGAGATGTGTACGCTGCCCTCCGCGACTGAGCCATTGCCTCTTGGTTATTATCAAGTAATGGGGGGGCAGGGTGGGGGCAGATGCTCTCATTAGCTTCTGATGCAAAGGCTGTTGGTGGAGGAGCAAATGTGCTTGGCACTCTGATGCCAGTAACTGGGAGAGAACTGGATGCCTCTGGCGCCTGATGGGTCTTGGTGTTAGGATGCCTCGCTCCTGGTGTGGTTTTATTGGCCAATTAAAGGTAGAGGCTGGGCACGCTCACTTGTATAAACAGAGATTGTGCAATGGCCCCAGCCAGGCTGGCCATGAGAAAGCCCTTCCCCCAAAAGGAGGGCTGGGCAGGACTGCTGAGTTTCAGAACAGCTCACAGCACTGGATGGGTGAAGGATGCGGCTAAGAGGAAGGGCAGCGAAGCTAACTCTCCTCCTTCTGAAGGCTGTGGGGAGGTGAGGCTTCTGCAGCCCTGCCTCTTTAAAAGGTGGGAGAAAGAACACCTCTTTTGCTGGCTAAAAAGAAAGCAAGTAGCTGGAGAGATGGCGCGGCAGTTAAGAGCCTTTGTTGTTCTTGCAGAAGACCCCAGTTTGGTTCCCATACTGGGAAGCTCAGGACCACAGTTAACCCAATTCCAGGTCTGATGCCATCTTCTGGCCGCCATGAGCACCTGCGTACTTAACACGTGTTTCCCCCTCTCCCTCCCCAACCCCCACGATAAAACCAGCAAAAAAATAAATCTTAAAATGAAAGATTCAACTTGCCCTCCTGGAAAATAACATGTCATAATTATCCTCTTTAAATTACAAAAAGTTTTGAGCCACCATGTGGTTGTTGGGAATTAAACTCAAGACCTCTGGAAAAGCAGTGATCTTAGCCACTGAGCCATCCGGCCCTAATCCTTGTGCTTTTTAAACATTGTCTTTTATTAAATTCCTAGCATTGTCCTTGCCCTGTCCCTTGACATAAAAGAATGGATTTTACATACTAAATTGCATATAATTTAGCAGTTTTGACTAAAAACCAATGAGCAGTTGTTGGCTCAGAATATTCATCCAAATTCTACTCATAACTTTAACCCGATTCTGTTGTGATATTATTACTTTGTCACTATTTTGGGAGGCACATAGGACACATATAAGGTCAAAGGACAGCCATGTGGAGTTGATTCTGTCCTTCCACCTTTATGTGGGTTTGGGGAAATCAGTCTCGGGTCAGGTTCTGGGGATCGAACTCATGTCATCAGGCTTGTTGGCCAACTGCTACTTCATGCAGAGCTGCCGCATTGGCTTCCGTTGCACTTTGACATGAAGCTCACTCAGAAGGGAAGAGCAGAAAAGTGCTAATATATTTTTGGAACTGAGAATAGACTCAGCTCTGGAATTTTCCAGTCATTGTATAAACACTATTTTTAACAACTATAATATTTTAATTCTTTGAGAAGTCCATTATACATACAATGTATTTTGGTCATATGCACCCCCTACTCTTACCCCTAACTCCTCCTCGACCCATCCCAGTATCCCAAGACCCTCCCTGCTTCATATTTTATAGTGCACTTCTGTAACCCACCTAGTATCATTTGAGCTGCACACACACTCATAGGTCTGGGGCCATCCAGTGTAGCATGGTTCACTAGCCAGGGACCACAGCTTGTCAACTGCACTTCTAGGCTAGGGGTTGGGGCTCCTAAGTCCCTCCTGTTTCTATGCTGGGACAAACCTTTTGTTTATCCCTCTTCTTCATAATTCCTCTTCAACAGGGTGAAGAGGAATTTGTAGCCTTGCAGGGGGAAAGTTAAGGTACCTAAGACTATCCTTCTTTACATTTGGGCCTTGCGTAAACACTGACTGCTCAATGAAATGATGGGGTTGGTGGACAGGAAAGGGTGAGATGGTTCCGTGTTGTTGCCATAGGAACCAGAAGGTCCTCTACAGTGTGATGCTCTCCGGGCACTTTCCAGCTCTCTCTGGAGGTTCTAACCCAGAGCTAGCAGTCTTCGTGGCCTGTTCTGGGTCTTTGTGATGGAATGAGATACGTGAATAAAGAAGTTAAGAAGCTTGTGTGTGTGTGTGTGTGTGTGTGTGTGTGTGTGTGAAAGGACGTGTCCAGCCAGTGAGTTGGATAAGCCTGATGACCTGAGTTCAATCCCAAGAACCCAGGGAAAGGTAGAAAGAAAGAACACTACTAAGTTGTTTTCTGACCTACACACACACACACACACACACACACACACCACACCACACCACACCTACACAATAATAAATAAATGTTTAAGGAAGAAAAGAAAGTCCATGTATGAATTAGAAAACATTTATAAATATATCTATGACCTCTTAGAAATGCTACACTTTGGTTAAATGAACTTGAGCAAATCTTAAGACCCCTAGGTTTTAGCATCTAAGGCATTTGGTAAGGAATTTGGAAAAGGTAAATGATATCTTTCCTCACACGGTCCACAGTACATATCACATAGTCAAGACCAAAGTTCAGAGAACAGCTTTGTCCGAGCTTATCTCATCTGGCAGGCAGTGAACTTGAACCCAAGCCCTGTTTGTATGTGTGTGTGTGGGGGGGTTTCTTTTGAATATCTCAGTGGATGCTGCATACAAAGGAATGTATTAAGCATGTGATATGTGCTAGGTGCATTATGAAGCGGTGAAGGAAAATTATCGGGGTAAATGCCTGTTCAGACACACACAGCTCCTGTCAGGGAACGTGGTGTGCACAGAGGAGTCTTGATCCGATTGAAGGCCTAGTTGCAGCTTTCTGGAAGAGGTAAAGGCTGAGCTGAGCTTTGAAGCCAGGGAAGGTCACGCCCAACAAAGGAGAGAGCCGATGAAAACTCAAAGGGGTCAACGACCAGCAATTTGGGGGACAGCAAGAAGTTCAGTGTGCTCAGCTAGAGACTGCTGGAAACGAGGCACCCAGAGGGAGCTGCAGGGTTCAAATTGTGAAAAGCCGTTGAGGCCACTCTCTAGGGTGGTGTTTTTTGGTTTCAGAGTGACGGGGGCATGCTGAGGGAGATTGCCAGACATTTTTAAGGCACGCAGAGTCACTGAGTGCAGTCAGGTGTGTATAGTGGCTTCCCTTTGCTTCATCGTTTTGGAAGGAACAGAAAGCTTTGGGGGCTCTTCTCTGGTGTGATTTGGGCTTCTGTGCCCATGCCCCCGCCACCTCTGTGTGCTGTCACAAGATGCATGGACTCTTTCGGGGCATTTTTTTTTCTTGCACTTTGCTTATTATAAATTGATTCTAGGACTCCATTGTGGTGTCACCAGAGACGAATGGGGCAGTAGTGTTTTGCTTTGCACTGCCAGAAGGAGGGGAAACAAGTTTGTACGGAGCTGTAGTTCAATCACGCCGCTTGCAGGAGCAAGGCCATGAACGGCTGGAGCAGCACAGCTTTGATTCTAGAAACCCCCGTAGCCCTGTGGGTGCGACAAGCAAAGGCGTAAATTAAAGGCTGGAGCCTGCTTTCAAGTATCGACTATCGAGCAAAAGGCTCAGCCCACACTCATGCACTTACTCGGGCTTGTTAAAATAAAAATACGGTCTTGGCTGGGCTCGTGTCTCAGCCGGCATAATTATGACACTGAAGATTGCTGTTTGAATCAGCACGCGTTTATTTAAAGATAGACTTGGTAATTTAATACATGTTAGGCAGGACTGAGGTCCAAATCAGGAAAAGCTTTATTGCCAGCTCCTCTCACATGGTTTCTCCTCCAGGTAAATACCTGGAACTAAGCAAACTGAGCCAGAATAGAGGTGGTCTGGTCCCTGACTGCTGGTCTGGTCATGGTTTCTGTCACATCCTCGGCTCCCGGTCATTCCACAGATGCGATGTGGTACTATGTTCAAGACAGTTGGCTGTATGTGTGTGCATGTTTGTCTGTTGTCTCTCTCCAAACCCCCTCCACTCTCCTTTCTGAGACAGGGTCTCTGAAGGAACTCGAAGCTCACTGATGCCACAAGGTAGCTGGCCAGCAAGCTTCAGGGACCCTTCTATCTCTGCCTCTTCAACTGGAGCATTAGAGGACTCCCGGCTTTTTACACTGTTACTAGGGATCAGAATTCAGTTCCTAATGCTCAGTCTTTACATGTGAACCATCTCCCCATCTCTATAGGTAGTATTTATAGGCTTTTTTAAATGCTGGGGATTATAACTAATAAACCACATTTCCTTTCTCTTCCTACCAGTGCCTACGGCAGGGGGACCAGCTAGGTAAAACAGTCATGGGCCTGTGAGACACCGTGGCTTATAATAATGACTGACCATCCCTAATCTGAAAAACCCTAAACCTAAAAGCTGAGAATGAGTCCAATTTTGGATTTTGAAATAGTTTGGGTTTTCTGTTCAGATCTTGTTACCAATATTCTAAAATCCAGAAGCAAGGTGACATGCTCCAGTTCCCCGGCAAATCGAGAAAAGGACACTACCTCTGAGCTTCTCATGGGTTTTCATGTCTCCTCTGGAAGCTGTGGAGGACTGTACATACACAGGACAGAGTGCCCACGTGGGGATTGCCTTCTCCTGCGGCTCCTTTTTCTAGCATGTGAGGGTCCAAGCCATTCTCCGTTCCCAGCCACATGCTCTACTCCCCACTCCTTCCTGGCCACATAGAGCCAAGAACAAAGTGTCTTCTCTCAAATGATTCAACTTGTCCCCATTAACTAACTGCTCTGCTTTCTGTGCGTAAGGCCACTCCATTATGTCACTTAAGACACCCCTGAAGTCAAGTCTGGGAGACCAAAGAAGAGGTGAGGTGGCACCCAGCCTCTTGTCCTGTGGGGTCCCATGCGAGGAATTCTACCTTCAGGTCTCTTCTCTTCAGGAGTGCTGGCTCTCTACATTCAGATACCCGCTATGTGTGGGCTACATTGTTCTATTCTTCTGAATCTCCTCAGTCTTCCCTTTCTAGTGAACTTTTTAAAGGGGTTACAGGACAGTGGTAATGTGTGTTCATGTGATGTGTGAGTTCCAATGGTTACCCAGTTGGGAGTAAACTTCACTGTGGAAAGGGACAGCTCAATGCAACCACCTCCTAGCCACTTGGGTATTGTGTAGAATATTCCAACTATAGACCATAGATGGCATCTTGTCCAGTGTGATGAAAATCAGGTAGATGAGAGATTAACGGCCAAGTCTGGATTGATTTGGAGGAAGGTTAAAGACCAGAATCAAGGTCTTGTCATTTCTCTGCATGGTTTAGGCATGGCACATACTTCTCAGTAGATAACACTAAGAACGCCGGGCACCATAAGTGTCACGTCACACCAGTGCACCACTATACATTAGTGTGAATATTTGGCTATACATTTGCTTATGTGTTTATGTGTATGAGTGTGGCACATGTATGCTGTATATGTATCGTGTACGTGCACATGGGTTTATAGATATGCACGTCCATGGAAGCCGGAACAGGACATCTGGCCTGGTGTCTTTCTCTATCTTCCTCTGCCTTAGTCCTTTGAGACAGGGTCTCTGAACCTGGAGCTCAGCTGGTAGTCAGCAATCCCCAACAATCTCCTTTCTCTGTCTTCCATGGTGTTGGGGTTGCACAAATAGCCATGCCCAGCTTCTATACAGGTACTAGGAGTACCAGAAAGTACTCTTGCCCACCAAGCCACTTTTCCAGCCCTCGGGGTTTTACATTTGCATGGAAAATTTAGATTGTTTTTTATCAAGTGGAAAAGTAGGAGAAAAAAATCAAGCTGAAGGCCCGTGTGTCTATAAAGGCATTAATGCAGCCTTTAAGGGCACAGAAAACAGGAAACCACCGCCAATATAAACTACAGTGAACTCAGGACTATGTCAGAGAAGCCAACAGACTCATTCCCCTTCATTCCGAGTATCATAAAAGTGTACCACTCACTGTTGGCTGTGGTCTTCCAATTCCTCCCCCTAGCCCCACACCCAAGCAAAACTAAGGATAGTAAATAACCACCTTCAGATAATACCAATGGGTAAACATGTCCAGAATTCTTTATGTAAGGTAGTGCTGGCAAAGCTACTAGCTGGCAAAATAAAGAGAGAAAGAAAAGGGGTGGATAAATATATATATCAGTTGTCCAACACTGGACCATACAGAGTAGAATAGAGACCTGGTAAAATGAATAATAATACAGTAATATGCATTCTTCCTGTGTCATAGTGGGTCCTGCCAGCCATCTAGTGCACATCACCCCTGTGACTTGGGAGGAAAGAGGAGCTCAGAAAGGTTAAGTGGCTGATTCACCATCACCACTTAGCAGCAGAGTCAATTTTGGAACTTTGGTCTCTTGACTCTCGGTGCAATGGCCCAACTACTGTACCATGACCCTCTAATTGATTGTGTGATGACAACCTGTGTTGGGGGTATGGGGTCAGGTTCATGGAGACCTCTAAAGGAATAGCTGTTGGAGACTCGTCACTAAAGTTGTTTGTGGTTTTAACAGTCTCCAAAGGACTAAAACGAATTAATACAGTTCAGCATAAAATCTAAAGTTACATCTAGAATGGAAGGAAGTTTTGCATGTGCATTGAGCTACCTAACCAAGTATTTATTAAGTGCCTGTGCTGTGTTTGTATGACCTGCAGCCCAGGATCAACTGTCTCCTCTTTAAGAGGCCCAGGGTGGGAGGGACACATTTGGGTCTGTCCCCTTCGAGTCCCTTCCCCTCCCTTCTGTGTCTCAGGTACGCATCTTCCCTTTCTCTGGGTTGTCATATCCGTTTCATCTGCTCTTTAAATGTCAATCTCTGTTCTCGTCTCCTTTCTTAGCCAGTGTAGGTTTCTCCTGTTTATCTCGCTCTCCCTTGCCTGACGCATTCTATTTGCATGTCTTTAGCTGCAGTTAATATCTGCTAAATCAAACCATATTGGCTTGAATAGCTTCCTTTGACTTCTGAATAAAAGGATGCTTCAGTCGCCTGGCTCAGCAACTGTAGATTCTTTGTCAGTCAAGAGGTTTAACTTACTCAAAACCTTCCTTGTCCCCATCCCCGCATCCCTATATTGTTCATCTTCCCCTGGTCAAGCCAGCTCAGCCTTTGAGCTGCTATTCCTGTAAACGGATCCTTGTTTGGGGGAAATGGCTGCTGTTTCATTTACTCACAGCATGGTGAACGAGGACACCTATTGTTCTGTTTGTCTGCTGATGTTCTTATTTTCACTAGACTACCACCCCACTTTCATTAGTAGGACCTCAATGATCACCACTGTCTTCGGCTTAGCCATAGTGAGTGTGAACTGTCTAAGCATCCGTCAGAGGACTTGAGTCTCGCACGAACGGCCTTCTCTTCTCTTATTTTCCCCCCACGAGAAGAGGAACAAGATGAGCAAGTCACTTTCATTGATTGATTGAATTTAGCCAGTTTCCTATAGCTGATGTCTCTTACCACAGAGAAATGATTAGAATCTTGGTGCCAGAAGAAAAGTGTGAAAAGACACTAACCACAGAAAATGCCTCTTGTAAAGTACGTCATCCACTATTGACTTGACACCCAGGAAGTGCCAGCGTCTTGAAATTTTTTGTTTGTTTGACGCAAAAGCATCGGAACCGAAATCCACATGAAATATATCAAAACTCCACAGCCAACTTCTAACCCCCTTCATCTCTGTCATCCAACAGCTGTTCTTCCCTCTCAAAGAAGCCATGCTAAGGGTTTGATAGCATACCAGCAATGCTTTGATTCAAGGAAATTACCAGGAAAGTGAAAGGAATTCATGGGTGAGTGGGTTCTGTGCCTGCAGGCTTAATGAGTGAAGTGGGGGGGGGGGGGATGCCCTGCAACTCCAGGTCTGTCTCCTGCCTCCTGAGAATTAGCAGCAAGTCATGACTTCCTATGCAAGACACTCTAGAGATAAGGGACTTCCTTTCTGAGAGGCAATCTCACTCCACACTAGAAAGATGGATATGTAGGGGTTCGTGTCTTCCAGGAAGATGTGTACACTCATCCTCTTTCTTCCAAATCTATAAGCCATAGGAAGCAAAACAAGCATTTTGGGGATGCTAAAGGCTCTCTTAAGTAAGAGAGGTTTCTTTGGTATCACTGTCTGACGCTACATGGCTGTTCTACCTCCCACCGTTAGGACCAACACTTATCTCTAGCAAGTCAGAAAAGTACATGAGGCCAAAGTGACAGTGGGAGCCTCATGCACTATCCTATCCATTTTCCGACACAGAAACAACTCCTACCTGCCTCCACAGAGCTTCCTATCCAGAAACCATCCTCTCTAGCAGGGAGTTCTCAAGGATGGAGGATGTTGTCCACATGTGGAAACATTTTAGATGATCAGATCTGGAAAGAGCTTTCAGCAACTAATAAGGAAAGGCCAGGGATAAACATCCATAGTGCCAAGACAGCCTTATAGCAAGGAACTCTCTGGTATCAACTTTCAGCCATGCCAAGCCATATAAATCCCAACAGGACATGGTCTTTGACTTAGGTTCATAATGGGCCCTTTGCATCTGACATCAGCACTTTCTGCCAGATTAAGTTCTACTTCTAAATGTTCATCTGAATTGGATCTGATGAGTTAGGTCTTTAATCCTAAATGCCCCAGAGACAGAGGCAGGAGGACTTGGAGTTCAAGACCAATTGGGGCAACCTCACAAGATCCTGTCTCAAAATAAAAATAGGCTGAGCCTATAGCTTCGTTGTAGAGATCAGGCCTGGCATGTGTAAGGCCCTGGTTCCAGCCTCTGTATTGTTAAAAAAGATTCGTGTTCACTTTCTTTATGCATGCAGATGTGAGTGTTTGCTTGCAAAGACACCGTTAATCTCGGCTGTCATTCTGTAGGTGACAACCACCTTGTGTTTTCGGAAATAGGGGCTCTAATTGGCCTAAAATCTATCAAGTTGACTATGGTAGCCGGCCAACAAACTCTGTTATTCCTCCTGTTTCTTCTCCACTTGTTCTGGGAATGCAAGCATCAGCTACCATGTATGGCTTTTTAAAAAAACAAACAAACAAAACAAAACAAACAAACAAAAAAAAAACCCTATGGGTTTTAGATAATCAAACTGAGGTTCTCATGCTTGAAAAGCAAACCATTTACTGACTAAGCTCGCTTCCCAGCCCTCGTTGTCTTGTTGGCATGAGAGACACAGTAAAAGCATTGGATTATCAAAAGAAGGGAGAAACATGTTGCATTCAGTGATAGACTAAACATGAAAGAGGGCATCTTGCTACTAGAGAAGACACAAACACAAATGTTCAGTGCCCCTAGACAGGTGAAGTGGGGATGATGGATACAGAATGTGCCTGGGTTCCTGAATCCCTGACCGGCATACATGTTGATGACAGATCCCTGACCGACATACATGTTGATGACAGAGCCCTGACCGGCATACATGTTGATGACAGAGCCCTGGATCTGGGCTCCGACCCACTGGCATTTTGAGTAACCACTGCAAGCTTTGCTCTCATTTTGTTTTAAGAAGATATGTCAATGTGAAGTTGATTGTGATTATTAATTGCTGGTTCTTAATTACTAGAACCAATTTTTGAGATTCATGGATGACTTACAAAGCCTGATTAGTAGTTATGGCTGTTTCATTGTATTGTGTCTTTATCATTATTGAAGATTGTGTGGCTAATTACTGGACAGGTTGCATATATCAACCCCAACAATGTGTGGATCCATACTTGGCTCCTTTTGTTCCAAAACATTGAAAGGAGGTGGTAAATACATTCAGATTCCTTAGCCAGTGCTCAGTGACCTGTAGAGCTGTTGTCTCCCACCTGACCACCTGCCTTCTATCCTCGGCGTGAGCCCTGTGCCCCTCTCAGCTTCCTTGTAGGCCCAGCCTTGCTGCCTTTGCGAGTACCATGAGTCTCTGCTTAGATCTCTGTGTAACACCCCTCAGCACCATCTCAGCACTTGCTCCCAATAAAATGGCAACATTCCTTCTTTGTGGCTCAGATCAGGCAGCAAGTGAACCTCCTGAATTCACTTTTTTAAAAGTCTGACTTACTGTTATGGGACTGAAGTCTTCATGTGCTATTAGTATGAGCTAAGCTGGTTATCTCCTGAGTGTCCAGTAATATCCAAAGGTGATGGCTAGGAAATGACCTTTATCACTCTATATAAACTTAGCTTTTAGAGCACTAAAACCTTGGTCTCGTCACTGTTTCCCAGCATGCACTGTGATTAAGCAACTTACAGCATGAAACACCAACATTTCTCTTTTCCCTTCCTATTAGCATTTTTAATTAAAATAATTTTAAAAACTAATGAGGGAATTGGGCATTTTTTTTTTTTTGCACGATCTAAGATCTTTTATTAAGAGAGAAGAAGAAGTAAAACCTCACCATGAATATACTTGGAACGGCCCTAGAATAAGCATCTTTATGGAGTTAAATATTTGCGTCTATACTTAGATCTATAAATTATTATTCTTTGAACCTGAAGTGAATTTTGACCTGGGCCCTCCCTAATTATAATAATCATCCATTTTATTTATTTATACCTGAGCCATATAGACATTAACTAATTACTTCTTGATCACACAGCCTAATAGGGAGACTTTCCTTGCTGCCCTGTTTTTACAGTGTGCATATGAGTGAATGTTAATTACAGACCCTCTGATTAACTTGGCATCATATTTACCCCAGTGCTTCACAGCCCATCAACATCAAGGGTTTGGTAGGTGGGCAAGAAAACTTATATTAGAGTTAACTTCTGGTTTCAAGCCAGGAGGTAAGTGACATTTTGTGAACCCATCAAATGCCTGGCTTGAGTCCAAGTACAATTCATTTTCCTTAAGTATTTGAATAGTTGTTTGAGGAGTGTTGACTTTCTCAATTCAGACCACACTATAATTGCCTAATTAAAAAAGGAAAAAAAAAAACAGGTGGTCTCTAAATATATTTGAGCCAAATTGAACTTTACTATAGTCCAGGTTGTGTGTAGGTGACACGGCTAATTAAGTTACCCATTAGGGTATACCTTCAGATGTGGCTGTTCCACTCTGTCAGCCCTGTAACACGAAACAGATAGATCTGAGTAAAGTCCATCATGAAGGGGCAGAGGTGGCTGTGGGTGACATTAATGACCAAACACAAATGTCCCATAGCTGTAAAGACACAGATCAAGTGCAGTTTACTTCATTATTCTCTAAAGCCATTTGCTGACAAGTCCGTCAAGCAGAGACTGTCACGGGTGTGGGTCCCTGTCGCTGCCCCTAACACCATCAGAAACTAACGGCCATAAGAGCACTTGAACCTCTACTTGTACCAAAGTAGCCTTTCCATTTAATTAATCAGCTGAAGTATTTCCTGGTGCTGGGGAATGGAACCCCCAGCTTCCCATACACTAGATACGCTCTTCCCACAAAGCTATGCCCTCTTAACTCTTTCTGCCTTTGATAATTTAAAAATGATGATGAAGAAAAGCAAAGGACTTAGGTGTGGATGTTTCCCCTACAGAGTAATTCTTGGTAATTGAACCTTAATCAAATTGTATTGCCCTCTGTTAAAAATGTCTAGTTTCCCTTGAAAACAGCTGGTGTGAGAAGACAGTGTCCCTGTGAGTGCTGAGGAGTGAATGTGGAGGCTGAGGTTTCAAGAACATTCTATCTCTTTGCTGGGATACTTCTGGAACAGGATAGATAGCGTTTGGGGACCTCACGGGGGCACCACTGTTGGATCACCACAGTTGCTGGGCAGTTAGACAAGGCATTAAATTTAAAACCCAAAGAGTCAAGTAAAAGTGGGTAATGGTGCCATTATCATACAACTCATAGGGCTTTAATTTAAGTTATTTGTGTAGTGAATTACTTAAATATCAATATTTTATGCTCATGTATAATTTTCTTAGAAAAATTGCTATTTTACATTGGAAAGAAAATGCTATTAATCTAGGATTCTCCTGGACTCCTTCTCCCCAAATATATCTGGTGATAAACTCAATGAAAGTTCAAAAAGTCAAGGATGACTTGTCCAAGCCCTGTGTACCCAGCCTCCCACTTTCGGAGTCGGAGAGTTGTCCTTGATATGACCAAAGATCAGAACCCCCAAGCCCCAGCAGGCTGTACATGCAGAAAAGTGGTATTCTGTGGCTTTTGGTTGCCCAGTTCTCTCATAAGTGTTTGAATAACTCTCTCCAAACTGTCATCAAAGCCAGTAAAAACAGCTCTAAGGAGCCAGCAAGATGGCTCAGTGGGTATATAGGCCCTTGCTGCCAAACCTGATGACTTGTGTTCAATTCCCAGAACCTCACATGGTGGAAAGAGAGAATCGGTTCTTGAAAGCTATCCTCCGACCTCCATACGCATGTCAGGTGTGTGCACATACATACACAAAATACGTGTAATAATAATTTTTAAAGGAAGATCTTTTTCATGGCCAAAGTTGAATAACATCACATTCTGGTAAAGTTGGTAACCACAGCAACACAGGCTGACTGATTTTCACTCGTTCATCACATCATTTTCTTACATGTCAGACACCGGGCTGGGAAATCAACAAGTATGATCCGTAGCTGTCAGCAGCTTGGAAAGTGAGAACCATAGTTGTCCCTGATTTAAGGATGAGGGGACGGAGGCCAGAAGAGTCTCACCACCTACAGAAGGTCACACAGCCGTGAGAACGGAGGTGTGAATAGGAACATGGAACCTCCAGCGCCAGCCCGTCAACAGTGTCTCTAAGCTGTGTTCAATGGTGACATGCACGTTTCTTATGTGCCAAACATGGCTGCACACAGAAGGCTGGCGAGAGGACAGATAGACAGACGTAGGTCTGTGGAGAATAGGGCTATTATCCTTTGCACGCCAAGTGCCACGCTTGCTTCAAAACAAGTATGTGAGCCACAGCCATTGCGTGTGTACTTTCTGTATCAGAACAAATCTCCAAATGACCACTAAGAGTGAACCACAGTGACCTAGCACAGTAACCTCTAATCAAGTATCTGTGATAAAACCACACAGGAAAAGCCATGAGTCGGACCAAGATCTGTGGTCTGCAGGAGTCCTCTGCCCCCCAGGCCATTCTGTTGTTGTAGACTATGAGATATTTCCTTTTAAAATACAAGGAGGTAAAGTGGGTGTTAAAAATCTCTGTGCTTCTAATGAAGAAACCAAGGCTCAACAAAACCTCCCTAAGGTGGAAGAAATAGACCCCTGAGAGTTTTGACCACAGTAGTTACAGAAATATGTCAGAAGCATCTCTCCTGAATCTGTCCAAGGTCAACTTCATTTTCAAGTGAAGCAGGACTGCTGGTCAATACTCCCCACTTTCTAGATAATCAACACCCAGCCAAGACACTAGAAGTGGGATTCCATGAGAGAAATAGAGGTATCTAGTTAGGCCAAGGTTATCCAATTGTCAGGCATGTGCCCTGGTATTTGCATGGTCAGAATCTTGCACTTGGTGGGTGCTGGAAAATACTGTGTTTTATTTTGGTGCCTGGGACTCTCTGAATAGTACCATCTAGATTCTTTCTGGTTCACACTTATGGGCTAGCTCTGGTCCGCCTTTAGGAGACTGTCCATTACTATGAATATGGTTTTGAATTGACATTTACTTTCTTTCTGGGTTAATGGCCCCTTTAGAAAGTGATTGCTGTTTTGCAACTCAAAAATCTATCATGTTATAGAAGGGGAGTCAAAAAACCTTGGGAGCCATCTTGTGGCTAAAGAATTTCCTCAAGTTTTTCCACAACATTGCAAGGAATTCTTGTATGCTTTTTGAAGTTAAAGGGGGCTGTCCTTTTATTCTTTTTATTACATTGTTATCGAAATAATAATTACTCTTCAACTATCAATTTTCATTTTCTAACATTTCAAACGTATAAATTGAAACTTAACATTTTATATTTATAATTCAAATGATTTATAATATATCTTATTTTAGAGTGTCTCTATGACCCTGTGAATGTTGATGTGTGTGTGTGTGTGTGTATGTGTGTGTGTGTGTGTGTGTGTGTGTGTGTGTATCTTTGAAGCTTTGGTTAGCACCAGGAGTAAAGAGCATGTAACTTTTCTTTGTCATTTTCTGAAATTTCAAATTTGTTTTAATAAGCCTATATGACATTTAACATTACGGGGGGAGGGGCTAAGCTTACCGTTATATTTTAGCAGTACTTGTTGCAATGGGAAGGTGGGCATATTTCCCAAGCAAGCATATAAAGTCATCGGAATCAGTTTATTCTGCATATGCATAACAAGAGTACAGTGGCCATTGGCCGTGCCGCTGCGTGCAGGAAGCATGAAGGCTGTGTGCTGCGTGAGCCTGTGCTGGAGACACGTCCACATTATTACATCACATTTCAAAAAGAACTCAAAAGAATAAATAAGCAGTGTAATCCCCTCCCCCAGGAGAGAGCCAAAGGAAGAACACAAAACAAAATCCTTAGGCTTGTGTCCTGGTTACCTGATGCCACAAAGAGCGGCCTTCCTTTAGTACATAAGTGAGCCACCTTCTGTGGCTTCATGATCACTGTCAGCTTAAACTTACTTGAGATGAGGGTTTTCTAGAGATTTCTAGCTGGGATGTGGTCTTGTAGGGAACAGGGGAGAGTGGCTCCTATCAGCTTTTCATTTTATTTTAAACTTTGTCAAATATAGGCTACACGTGGTGGCTTGGCTTGTTCCGAAAATAACATGAAATCACAAATTCAAACCACTCACCAGCTTCTTGGTGTAAATTAAGTCTCTTTCTTACTGAAAAACAACTACAGTCAGTTCTAACTGTATAATCAAGAAAAAGAAAACAAAGTCAAGATTAAACAAGGAGAAATGAAGCAAAACGGAATAGAAGAAGGCGGTGGCCAAATTTATGAGATTACATATATTTGGCTGTGCAATCTTTTGTACAGCATTGATTTTTGGTTCACATGAAGAATATAAAAAGAGATTTGGCCTCCTTTACGGTGTGTCTGTTTGGTAAGAGAAAGATGGCTCCAAAGTTAGGAGCTGCTCTTACAGAGGACCTGAGTTCCATTCCTAGCACCTGCATGGCAGCTTACAGGTGCCTGTAACTCCTGTTCCAAGGACTCTGGTGCCCTCTTCTGATCTCCACAGGCATTGCATTTACATATGTGCATATAGATAAGCACACACACACACACACACACACACACACACCCCAAACGATAAAAATAAATAAATATTAACATTTATCTATTTAAAGGCATGGGAAAGAGATAGAAAAGTTCTCTCAAATTGAATGTGTTGCTTGCTGATAATTATCAAGCAACTGTGTGACTAGCAGAAAGGTGACCCTCACAGGTCCATCCTATTTTCCCTGGACCATTAGAGAAGAATGACCATCTGCCTGTCACATTGTGTTTGTTAGATGGGTCCATCTTCCTGCTACAGCAAGCCCTTGTTTATCTCCCTGTAACCTCCTCTACCAGAAGCTGAGGACTTAGGATCACATAAGCAGACTTCCACACTGCCAGAATCACCTCTAAGTTCAAGAACTGTAGCTTATACACTTCAGTTGGAGGAAGTATGTTAGACCCAAAGCATCCTCTTTGTAATTGCTTTCTACCAAGCTTTCCCTGATGAGCTCAGCAAGTTGGTTGAGTTCCAAGTATATAGTTAATTCTTAAGTCAAAATGTTGGGCTTGGGTGTAGGTCAGAGGCTCTGGGCTCAACCCTAGAAGTATTTCTATTTTAAAAAAAAAAAAGAAAAAAAAACTTATTTCCGGTCAGTGGAGGGGGGCTGAAGACAGATATCACATATGATTGAAGAAAAGGGAAAGAACCAACCTGCTTAAGTGGGCGAGACAAGAATATAGGACAAAAGGAATGGCAGACTGCAGCTACTCCATATTGGAGCTATGTCCGTTTTACTCTTAGAAAGCCTTTCAGGTACTGTAACATTTATAATCACCTTAGATTTTTTAGTGCGTTTCAAATAAGCCTTAAAACAAGTTATAATGATTCTGTATCTTCAAGGAATTGAATGAACTGGAACTATGGGTATAGCTCAGTTGGAAGAGTCCTGCTTAGCATGGACCAAGCCCTGAGTTCTATCCCCAGCATCACATACACTGTGGGATACTTGTGAACCCCAGTAACCCCAATACTGTGGGGGTACAGACAGGCATACCAGAAGGCCAAGAGTATCCTCGACTGCAGATCAAGTTGAAGCTAGCTCTTACGAAAGCACTGGGCAGCTGGTGTGTGAGCCCTTCTGCTGTAGTGCTGCTGAGAAGTGCTTGACAGTCACAAGGGTATCTAAAGCCAGGAGGGTTTACTGCATTCTATTCCATGAAAGCCTACCCCTCAAATCATCCCCTGTTTATTCGAAGTTTGCAAGATGTTTCTTTTATACTCTTAACCTCTTATCATTGGCCAACTCTGACCTAGGACCGCAGAGTTTGTAACAGACTCTCCAGTCCAGCCAAGGAGAGGTTGTAGATTATTATATAAAAGTGCAAAGAAAACGCATCCAAAATAGGCCATTCCTTTCCCCTGGCCTCCCTTTCCTCTCATGTAGCCTGTGCTAGCCTAGAAGTTACTATGTAGTTGAGGATGGTCTTGAATGGTTGAAATTACAGGCAACTACTAACACGCCTGGTTTCACCCTGTGGTTTCTTCTGTTTCCAAATGAAGACTCAGCAAGCATGTTATCTCCTGGATAAATTGTGAACATTATAGCTCTTTCTTCACTGAAGAAAGGGGGGGTCACTTTTTGGCCTGAGTAGAGGTAGATAATGCCACTTCCGTGGTAGTTTAAAGTTCTACTCACCCAGAATCCATGAGCATGTAGCAAATAGAGGTGGGAGAAAACTACTCCAGTCAGCGAGGAGTTGGAGAAGTTTCTTTCCCACAAAGGAAGAAGATGGTTAACCAGTGAGTGTGGGGTGGACTGGACAGTTGGAATTAGCTTTGGGCTTGTGCCATCGATATTTACTAAATGTCAGTCAGGCCTCGGGTGACATGTTCTGCAGAACTGTGCCTTCCTACAATTCCGCCATTGTCAAGTCTCACTAAATTGGGATGTAAGGCCAAAGGCTCCAGAAGCTAGAATGGCAGGGTACCACCTTCCTAAAGCGAGGATAAGGAAGGACAAACTGGAAATGTCTGAGATGAGGAAGCACTCTGGAATTGACAACCTGTCCTTGCTTGTCCAAGACTTCTGAGGTTACTTTAGATCAAGGTTGGGACTCCTCAGATGAAGAAGATAGAGGGACATTATGAGTACACGGGGACAGGAGGATCTCATTTGTGGCCAGTGGCCTTCTGCAACATGGCGTATAACTCCTGAGTCCCAGAGGTATTGACTTTGGGTCAGGACCCACAGACAGGTCTCCTGTCATACTTTCTCAGCAGCCATTGATAGCAATGCCTTTACCAGCAGCATGAGGAAGATCATCTCCCTAGGACATCGTGCAAGTGGCTAACTTGAACTTATCTTCAGACCTCTGCCTTGGTTTCTACTGTTCTATAGGGTATTTATTAAAGAAAAAGGATGGAGTAGAAATGGGGTTGGGGAGAGAAGGGTGCATTCACAAGCTCTCACTTGAGCCAGGTTTTTCTCCTCCATATTTATATTTGTGAACTATCCACAGCACTTTCAGTTTTCACAATAGCATTTTTTACATTAATTGAGAGAAAAAGAGAGAGGGAGAGAGGGGGCACGTATGAGCGCAAGTGAGCGCACGTGAGGCCAGATGACAATTTGTGGGGGTCGGTTTTCTTCTTCTACTCTGTGGGTTCTAGGGATTGAATTCAGGTCACCAGGCTCATAAGCAAGTACCTTTACCTGCTGAGCCATCTAGCCAACCCTGAGAGTAGATTTTAACTGTGTATCTTCATCAAAAGATAGGTGGGGAACAGAGGCTTTTATTAATAACTGAACTGTTTTTTAAGACCAAACATGAGGGCTGAGGAGATGGTTCAGTTGCTAAAATACTTGCTACTCAAAAATAAGAACCCAGTTTGATCCCTCAGGATGTACACACACACACACACACACACACACACACACACATACACACACACACAAAGACGGGGGGGGGGCGTTGAGATATGTTGTCAGATGCTCCAAACACATTTGTAAAGAATAAGCAATTTCTCTTCTGTCCATCTTTGGAAATAGAATGATCACTGCTTTAGGTCGGGGAAATATGTGTAGCAAAGAGACTCAGAAAACTTTCAGCAATGTCAACAGCCTGTGCAGGGGCCAGGGGCTTGTCCTGAGATGTCTGACTTACCCAGATTCACACAGAATTATCGACAGAGGCCGGAAGCAGAAGCATCTTTTATGGGAAGAAGGGGAAAGGGTAGGACAGATGGGCTGTTCTTCATTCAGATAGCTGCCACCAAGGGCATTTAAAAAAAAAAAATTCCTTCAAATTGTTTTACCCAGCAGGTAGTGGCTCTGAGACGGGGGGGGGGGGGGGGGGGGGCGGGGGGGGACCCTGACGTGATAGCAGCCGATTGCCCCATCCACCACTTCCCCTCTCTTCCACTTGGCTGGCCCCTCCGCCTGTCAGGTGTCCCGCAGTCACTGCTGGCTTTAAACACGAACCTAGCACCAAATAGAATTTTAACCTAGCCTTGGATTCTTTTGAACAAGGCTGTGTTGGCAATTATGAAGCCAAGCAGACGTTGGCAAGCGCTTTCAGAATAATTATAGGGTCCCTTCAGTAGTATAGTATAAATAATTGCTGGTTTAAAAGCATTTTTTTGTGAACAGCAATTTATACTGAAATTTATATTTGCTCCTTGAAGCCAATCTATGTCAAGGGCGCCTCCTTCTTACCACACCTCCCCACCTTGAGATCTCAGTGGCTTTGGGGAGCTCTGGATTCCATGATGCTTTTAACTCAGCCAGGCACCGAGGAGGTCGCACACATCTGATAGGTGGTGACAAGAGTGTGTGTATAATCAATGACAAGAACAAAGTATGAAGCTGTCCAATCCCTGGCACCTAGTGTGTTCCCAGCATGCTGCTTACGGAAAGACTATTCAGGAGCAGAGACATACCAAGAAGATCAGCGATGTCCCTAACAAGTAGGACACACGGAAGATTATCACCTCCTCATTGGGTTATGATGGTACAGACGCAAGGCCCAGAGGACCAAGGCACAGGAAACTCAAGGACATGATGCAGCTCTAAAATAGCCACTGAGACTTATTAAAATGTGTATGTTCCTCTCTGTGAAATTTTTAATTTTCTACTATAGCATATTAAGGATGGCTGGGGAGGCAGTTCGGTTGGTATAGTACTTGCTTAGCATGCATGAAGCCCTGATCAGTCTCAAGCACCACATAAAACCAAGAATGGTGGTGCCTGCCTGTAGGCTCAGCATTTAGGAGGTGCAAGCAGAAGTCGAAGTTTGAGGCCGGGCCAGCAAGATGGCTTAACAAACAAAGGTGACGGCCACTAAACCCAATAAGCTGTGTTCAGTTCCCGGGACCCACATGGAAAGGATCGATTCCAAATTGTTTTCTGGTCTCTACTACGTGGGAACACGCACAGAGAAATAAGTCATGTTAATTTTTTTTAAGTTCAAATTTGTTCTCATCTCCATAGTTAGTTAGAGACTGGCTTGGTCTGTCTGAGATCCTGCCTTAAAACTACAGTAACATACGTGTATCCAAATGACTAGGCAGAACCAAAATGGCGGAAAACATTGGTAATGGGGAAATATTTGTCAAGGGACTCCTCTTTGCATCCTGAACAGAGGCCCTTCTTTTCTAAGCAGGTGACCCTCTGTGCTATCTTCTTGTGTTTCTGTTTGTCCCCTGTGGCTTCCTTTACCCAGGAGAACTCCCTTGAGTGTCTTGCATCCAGAGTGTCTCTCAGCAGAGTAGCGAGTGTCCTAAGATAATGTGTACTTTTATTTCAATCACTGTTCTTGGTTTCTGCATCCAAAAGTCCCTTTTAAGCCATATTTCTCTTTCCACAATTGTTCGGGTGCTGGCTTTGGTATTTAAATAAGCCTTTCAATGGGTCATTAGCCCCGTAATTAATTCCAGCTATTTTTAAATGGTGCCTGGGTTATTAAAGAGCTGCCGCATTCACAGCAGCCTTGTCTTTCTTAGGAGATTCACTCCGCGTTGGATGGCTTCTCTCCGTGCCAAAAAATGCTGTCATTTCTTCTGGTTTCAAATATATTTGTCATTGATAGGAACAGTCGGGTTCTTTGAATGAGGACAGAGAGCACAGAGTTCTGACTCTTACAAATGGCAGGTTTCTGCTTTCCAACAACTTTATATCTGGATCTGAGGTTTCTTCTCTATTATTATATTTGCAGGGTTTTTTGTTGTTGTTGTCTTTTAAAGTAGGTATTGATAATCATAGGGTTTAAGTAAGGACTGGCTTCATGGAATAGAAGTACCTTGCTTTAAAAAGGGGGGTGGGGTGGGGAATGACATCTGCAGCACCAGGGAAAAAACCAAATGAGCCAATACCTGTCCCCCACCCTCTTATGTTCAATGTCTGTCTTTATAAAATTAACTTGAAAAGATTGATTCAAAAGACATAGACATCTCTGATAAATCTGTGTTTGTAGTAGGAAGGCACGTGTGGGCGTCTGGAATGAACTGAAACAGAAGGTCAAAGGCCAAAGGTGCCCTCAGACCTGGAGACTCGCTTGCTATTTTAATGAGGACAGTCAACTGGCAGAGAGATGACAAGACACAGGAAAAGCCGACTCGAGTGGGAGATCAGAGCAGTGGATTGTGGGAAGGGGGTCTAGAGGATGAAGGAAAACAGATCTGTCTGAGTAAGGTGTACTTGCAGCTCAAGGCAGAGCTCGCCTCTGGAAGAAGATTGCGGAGAAGTGGTGCCTTCACTAAGAGCCCGTATGCTACCTTGGGGAGGGAGAGAAGAGAAAGGGTTTTCCTGTATTTGCTGTGTTTACTGGCCTCCAGCTCAAAATAATCCTCATGCCAAAGTGGCATGCTTAGAGCTGGCAGATCCCAGGCCCCTTCACCAGTTCCCTATAGGCTAAAATTGGAACCCGAGTCACCTGACTTCAGGGCCATCCTCCCTCTCCTTCTTCCTCCCTCCCTCTCCCTCTCTCTCTTTCTCCATATATGCATATATACATATACATGCTGAGACACACACACACATACATGCTCATCTCTGCAGCATCCCAAAGGCTTGCGTATTCTAATATTAGAACCCTGGATCTACACCCTTGACAGACATTATAATCAACTGCAGCACAGTGTCTCTTAACCAGCACAGGCTGGAAAGCCACCCAACTTTGAAAGATGAGCTGAAACCCACTTGCCATCTTGACCTTCGAGTAATCCTGGGATTAAGCAGTTAATTCCTAGTTCAGGAAAGCAGATGGAGCTTAACGTTGATTATGGGGTCTTATCTGAGAGCAGACAAAAATACTGATAGCTCACATTATGGAAGCGATAGTAGTTGCCACTGTACACCAGTCATTTGAGTCTCATCACCCTGCCAAGTAATTTCTGTTAGCTCCATGACACCAGTCAAGGAGTAGGCATGGGAAAGGTTAAACAACAGGAGTATGGTTGTAATAAGGCCTGGAGTTATCCTGAAACCTAGCCCTCCTTCCTTTTTAACCCAGGGTATACATGGGGCACCTGCCCAGACCCCAGATGTCGGAAGAACAGTTAGAACCTTCCTTGTCATGCAAGCCTCACCTTACTCCCAATTCTCTAAACATTGTGAAAAATATCTACTATTCATGTATAAATATGTGGCTGTGGCCAGAAGGGGGCACCAGGTCCCTTGGAGCTGGACTCATAGGTAGTTGTGAGCTGTGAGATTCAGTGCTGGGAACTGAACTGCAACCTACTGAAAAAGCAGCAAGAACTCGTTTAACTACTGAGCCCACTTCTTCTCCATAGTCTTTTAGAAAGACTTGTTTGTTTATTGTGTATCTATATGAGTGTATGCACATGCATGTGTAAGTGTGCATGTCTGTGTGCAGGTGTAGAGGCCAGAGGAGGTGGCAAGTGGCCTTCTCTCTCTCTCTCTCTCTCTCTCTCTCTCTCTCTCTCTCTCTCTCTCTCTCTCCCTCTCTCCTTCTGTTCCTTTGGGGCAGGATCTCTCCCTGAATCTGGAGCTGGGCTGGAAGCCAGCAAACCCCAAAGATCTTCTGTCTCCACCCCTCTAGGAGCTGGGCTACAGCTGTGCATTGATCGTCTGTCTTGCTACATAGGTGGTGGGACCTGAACTCCAGTCTTCACGGTTGTGAAGCAGTGCTTTAGCTGCTAAACCTTATCTCGGTGCTTTTCTCGTTAGCCTTTTCTTCTGGTCCTATGAAACCCTTCGGCCTCTTTGGACTGCTGGCTAAAATAAATAATGTACAGGAGACAGGCTTGCCTGGGAAGTTAGGGACTCTTTGATTCTTGCTGTTCAATATCCGTGCAAGAAGATGATGCCTGGCAATATCCTTGGATGTCGGCCGTGGCCTTTTCTTTCCACTCTGGAGTCAGCACACTCAGAAGTAGGAAGCAGTTGGTGGGATTCACTAACTCCTCCCTTGCTTTGGGCACCTGTGTGTGTCAGGCACTGAGCCAAAACACTCACCCATACCATGAAGAAGAAAGACAGCTCTCCACTCTGAACATCTGACGCTCAAACCCCAGTGACAGCTCACAGCCTTCCATAGGTGATAAATGGCATCAAGAATGAATCCAGATAGTCACAGTAGGTGACGTGTGGTCTGAGGGCCAGGGATATCTCTGGGTTTTGAGTTCTTGTGTACCTGAGGACAGATATTGAGAGAGACTTTAAAGGCAAGTAGCACTTCCGTCTCTGGATGTGTCTGCAGTGTGCTGTGCTGTAGTGGGGGGAAATGAGACGGGCTGGGGATAGGAAACCCATTTCAGTGTGGGTTTCACTCTCCCTTTCCTAAGTGTCTCTTCTCAGTACCTGCCCATTCTCCAGCTGTTCTCCCGATGCCCAAAGCTTACAGTCTCTCCCGAACTTCACCACTGTGAGCCAGAAGCAGTTCTGTGTTTCCTGCCCTCAAATTTCCTGCGACTTCCAAGGTTCATGTAAACACCAGGCAAACCCAATCTCTGCTCTCTCCTCCCAAGTGAGCGGGCTCAGTTCACCTGCGTTTTATGAGATGAGGATGATGGGAGACACTGATGGCAGATGAGCAAGCAGATGTGTGTGGTGGCACCGTGCCAGTGCCAAGCCAGCTAAAGAAATTTGGGACATCCTTTTGCCTCTCTAAGCTTCAGTTGCCTTGACTGAAGAGTAAAGGCTGTTTTTAGTGTGTGTGTGTGTGTGTGTGTGTGTGTGTGTGTGTATGTGTGCATGTATGTGTGCATGTATGTGTGTGTATGTGTGTGTGTATGTGTGTGTGTATGTGTGCATGTATGTGTGCATGTGTGTATGTGTGTGTATGTGTGTGTTTGTGTGTGTGTATGTGTGTGTGTGTGTGTGTGTATGTGTGTGTGTGTGTATGTGTGTGTATGTGTGCATGTGTGTGTGTGTGTGTGTGTGTGTGTGTGTGTGTGTGTGTGTTCATGTGTGTCATCCTCTTGTCTCCATCCCCTTTGGTACTGAGATCACAGGTGTCTTAACTGGGGTTTCTATTGCTGTGATGAAGCAAGTAGGTAGGGAAAGGGTTTATTCAGTTTACATTTCCATATCACTGTTCTTCATCAAAGGAAGTCAGGACAGGAACTCAAACAAGGCAGAAACCTGGAGCTAGCGCAGAAGCCATGGAGGGGTGCTGCTTACTGGCTTGCTCACCATGGTTTGCTCAGCCTACATTTTCTAGCTTTTATCAAGTTAACATAAAACTAGCTAGGATGCCAGACATGCATGGGCCCACAGTGAAATATTACATGGCTGCTGGGATCTGAATTCTTCTATCATGTGTCGTGTGTCTTTGTCTCTATGTCTTTCGGTTTCATCTCTCTCTCTCTCTCTCTCTCTCTCTCTCTCTCTCTCTCTCTGCCTTTGTCTCTCCGAGAGTGTATGTGTGCGTGTGTGTGTGTGAATAGTAGAAGGAAAACACACACACACACACAAACACACACCCCACTCTGGTATACTCCCTACCAAGTAACAGCTTTACTTCTCCCTGGTGCCAGCTCTACTACATAGAGTACAAGTTGGCTGTGCTTTTACTATTGTAGCACGAAGTTAACCCTGCTTGCCGAGCTTCCTTTTCTTTACCCATTTCTCAGATGACACATGACACATTGTTGTGTTTTCAGTGTAGTCAGGCAACAGACTCAGATCATGAAAGGTGCTATCTACCATCAAACACATCGACAAGTGCTATAGTTCTGCCATGCCTCCTCAACAAGATCTTACCAGTCTCTGCATATCAAGAGGTTCAGTTGGAGCAATGGAAAGCTACTGCGCTCTGACCGCATTTTTATCCATGTTATTTTGAGCTTAAATAATACATGTTAGAAGGTCATACTTCTTGCCTCTTAAACCTTGAGGACTTTATCATTAACTTATAGAGTTTCTCAAAAAGAGGCATGCCGTCCTGTGACCATTACTGAATGACTTTAAAATAAATTGGTGGCCTGGATGTACTAAAGGGCTGTCGGAGCTGGGGTAGGCCACATGCCTAGCATGGGCAAACTGCTGGGTTCAGTTCTAAAACTGGTACAAAAATATCGTTTCAAACCTCTGTGTGTGTGTGTGTGTATTCGTGTGTGTGTTTGTGTGTGTGTGTTAGCTTAGAATGAATTGTTCTGAGTCTCTGGGACATACTAGGACAGGACCCCAAAAGCCAGTGAGTGGAAAGTTGAGGTCTCGCTGGGAGCTGACTGTAGCTCCCATGGAGACAGTGTTTTCGCATGGCTGGCATTAATGACAACCCAATGCTATGCCCTTGCGAAGGGTTTTCATTTCAGAAGAACATCAAAACCACTGAGTCCTTTCAAGTCATCTTCTTTTACTGCGAAACTAAAAACCCTGCCGACGACTGCTTGCCGTAATAACCTGTGTCCCCGGCTGCAGGCTGTAGAAACTGGCTGTCATATAATTTTCTAATTTGTGTGTAGGTAGTTTCAACAAACAAGTTGGTTTATTTCAGGGCATGACATCAGAAAGTATCTTTTAATCAGTGGCAATGGGTAACAAAATCAGAATTTCCACCAAGTCTGCCCTCATTGAACAGTATTGTCAGGAGAAATAAAATATAATGGTAGGGGCTCATTCTACGTTTCATTTGTTATTAGGAGACGGGGCTGATTTTATTTTAACAAATATACCAGGAAGCATCCCTTCCCATGAACTTTGTCCCTTCAAACCAGTCAATCAGCCAGGACAGCCAAACATCTGTGTCAATGATGTCGGCACTGCCAAAATAATTGTGAGCAATCCTCTCTGGAATTGCCTCCGCCTCCTGCGATGTCTTGAGCTCTTTTTCATGGTGGCTGTGTTCCTCCTGCAGAAGTGGACGAGATAGTCTAGAACACCCAGTCATTAATGCCCTGGAAAAACTAACATCAACCAGAGACTTCCCAGGCTACTTTCCTTTTCAGGGATGGGAGGGAGGGCCAGGAAGGAGCCAGCATGTCCTTCTCCCCCATCCACCCCCAGTGTTTACAAAAGAAATACTGCAGTGTTCTGTGACAATGAGTGTGCTAAAGACCAGTCCTTGTTTGGTGTGGAAGACAGGGCCAGTGATCTCTTTGGAAGAGAATAGGGACCCCTCATCTTCCAGAAGACAAAGGGAGTAGATGATGAAGGTGTTCGGAGATGGCTCACCTGCTATAACAGGGCATCTATAGCCGTGAGATTCTTGTTAGCCTTCCAGGTTCCCCATTCTGTGTTCCACACATTAGACTGTATCAGAATCATTGCTCCCCTAACTCTGTCCAGCTGACACAAGGAGACAAGGACAGGAACCTCTCCCTAGAAGGACCTGGAATTCTGACTCTCATTGGCATAAACTCATCTTCTCTGGAGATTTCTCACTTCAGCTGCTATTCCAAAAACCCAGGTGAAGCATTTGCTCACAGTGGAGCTTGGGATTGTCACTGTAGTCATGCTGAGCTGTTTCCAGGATGGGCCACCCTTCGTTACATGCCCTGGGGTTAAGGGAAGGATACACCGGGGTGGTGGGAGTGTGTAAAGCTCAGCCGTAATGTTGATGTGGAAGTCCTGCAGAACTGTCGTGGCTTCGGCCCTCCTTATGTGTAGGTATGTTTAGAGAGATTCAAATGGGCTATCTAAAGTTTCCTGCCTTTGAGCCAAGCATGGTAGCCCAGGCCTGAAATCCTAGCACTCGGGAAGTGGCGGCTAGATCAGGAGTTCAGGGCCAGTCTTCTATTCATAGTGTGAGCCTGAACCACAATGAGACCTTGTCTTAAACTGAGGAGTGGATGCTGGAGGTGGGGTATTCCTTTTTTACTGTGTAAACGATGCCACTGAAGAATATTCACAAGCACTATATTATTTTCTATTGCTCTGCCTTTTTTCTGGGGATTGTTTGAGCTTGCTGCAGAAGACAGAAAATGGCCACATTAGACTGGGACAAATGACAATGTTTCTAGAAAAGTCCTTCTTGGGGCTGCCACTTGTGAGCTCAAACCCTAAGGCCCACTGGCCATTTAGACACATGGTTAAAGAATTTGTGACTAATCTTCCCCCAGTTTAGCAGCTGTTTTCTCAGGAGACACAACCCACATTAATTCAAATGACACTTGATACTGAATGCAATTCGTGGACTAGTTAATAGCTCCCTGACTGGTGGACTTTGTTAAGTGAGCCCTGGAGTCCTTGCTCCACATTTTATCATTGTTACTGTTACAGTTGCATGTGGGCTGTGGCATCCTAACAGGGATGGAGATGACCTGTCAGGTTAGGGTTGGGAGCTCTGGTGTGTGGTGATGCCAAGGGCCCCACCAACCTTTGACCCTACCCCACCCCCTTATTCAGCTTAGCCTAAAGCAAACTGCTCACTGCCATCAAAAAGTCGTTTTCTCCATCTCAACTGCTGCCTTTAATAAGTCCCTTTAAGGGAAACTGCCCAAAAAATACATTGTAACAACCCCACATTTGAAATCATTTAAAAAAAACCATTGCTGTGAGTCTTCCTCCTTCTACACCCCTTAAAAGTATAGGGTGTTTGGCCCTGGACCTTGAAGAAGCCTGAGAGACATTCTCAGAGAATGTTTGGAACCGGGCTGGGACTGGGCTGGAGCTGGATCCCAGTTGGCACAGTGCCCGCCTGACATGCATGAAGAGCCAGCTTTGATCTCAGGCATAATAGCATATGTAATAACAACATGGAGGAGGTAGAGTTAGAAGTTAGAGACCAAGAGTTCAAAGTCATCCTTGGCTATATAGCAAGTTCGAAGCCAGCCTGGGTTACCTGAGACCCGGGTTGGGGGGAGGTCCATTTCTAAATTCATTAGCTGTGTGCAAAAAGCCAATCGCTCTGAAAGGACCGCCCTGCCCAAAAGCTTAGCAGTCTTTACTTTAGTAGACCCTGGTGGGAAAGGCTGATCTTCTTGTTGGGGTACAGTGACCCGCTCTGGGGAAGTGTCTGCCCAGACGGTTTCCAGTGAACTGATTGCTTTGCTACTGGCTATGGTAAGTTCCTGAGCAAAACCATCAGTTTCCTTTGTGGAACAAACACCTCAGAAAGCTGGTTCCCAGCAATGGAAGGTGGGCTTTAATCCAAATATTAGTATTTAGTTTGGAGGCTGGGGATGGTTTCAGCTTCACCCGGTGACATTTTTTGAGTGACATTTTTTTTTCTAAAATGTTTCTTTTATTTGCCAGTTCCCTTCTCTCTTTTTCACACACACACACACACACACACACACACACACACACACACACCTACCTGTTGCTCTCTCTCATTCCTTTCATACCCCTTCATGTTTCATCTGTATACTTTTTCCTCCCCAAGCAGGAGCCTCTCCTACTTTCACATCTGGGATGTGACTTGTCATTTAGAGTAGGTGACAGCCACACTTCCTGTGATTGGTGACATTGCTGGAGGCATGACTGAAATGTAAAGCTAGCATACCAGAGGTTAGGTATCTGAAAAACTCCCAACCCCACTCAGAATTCGAACTTGGACATCTGCACACTCATTCAGATGATTAGTTTTCTGGGCATTAGCCCATCTTGAACTCCGTTTCTCAGAATTGTTTGTGTGGTGGTATTGGGTCACTGTGAATAATAGCAGGTAACCAGGGCACAGCACGGTGAGAAGCTGGGGCTGCCCATAACCACCTCACTTGGTCTTGGCCCCTCAGCATCCTAGAGGAAAGGCTGTGGTCCAGAGGCCTGTGCTATCGTGTGGCTGCACTTGGACATTGTTTCTGTGTGTTGGCTGCCCTTGTTCTTTACAATCTATTACCCACGGCATTTGTGGGTGGATATAATGTGACCTGAGACCCTATGGATGGCAATAGGTTTGTTTTGGAAAATGTGCAGTGCTGGGGGTGGGCTTACAGCACTAATGCGGCCTATGGTGGGTGCTGTCTCTACAGATTTCAAACCTGGGGCAGACCCTCAAAGAGACAAAAATCTGAGCAAATTCTTAGTATAGTATTTTCATTTGCAATTGTTTACTTCCAAAAGACAGACAAATTATTATTTTTTCTTTTCCAACAACACTGTCTTGCATTTTCTCTGTCTCCCACCATAGCAGGAGGGGGTATTAAAGGACTCACTAACTGCAGTATTGTGTAAACAAGGCAAGGGAAGGCTGGGGAGATAGCTCCATCAGTCGACTGCTTGCCTCAGAAGCAGGACACCCTGAACTCAGTCCCCAGAATTGACACTTTAACAAGCCAGGCATGATGACACTTCCTTTTTAATCCCATTGAAGGAGTGGCAGACAAGGGAGGACCTCTCCGGTTCACTGGCCAGCCAAGCCTAGCCTGCCTGTTCACTTCCAGGCCACAGAGAGACCCTGCCTCAAAACAAAACAAAGAAGTGGACTGACTGTCCCCGAGGAACTAAAGTTAAGGTTGTCCTCTGCCCTCCACATCACATAGAAACACACATATACATAAACGAAAAGAATAGGCAAAGATGGGAGGGCCTGGGTATATCCAAACAATGTTCTATCCCCAGTGCTTTGCAGAACTTAAAGTGAACATCTCAGAGTATCCCCTCTCTAAGCCAAAACACAATGAAGTTGGTCATGCTCTTCCTACCTCCGCTCCTCCACGGCCCCTTTCCCTCTGCTAGTGCTCACCACAGAAAGACAACCCTCTGGTTAGGGAGATGCGGCAACTCACTTTGTAATCCAGCTGCCTGTCTAGTCCGAAGCCGTGGAGCTAAAGACAGAAGCGGAGGCAACTTCTGGGGGAGAGATGGTCACCCTCTAGCCCAAGTATCGGGTCCCTGGCCACAGGGACCTGTGAGCGCCTCCTACCCTGCACATCAATCTTTCCGACCTGACCGCAGTGTGCCTATGTATGGGCCCCTCCCCCACTTCCTCTTCTCTCAGTACTTCTCCAGGGCCATCTCTGCTGTGGCCAGGCTCCAGAAAGAAGCTTCGGTTTCTTTTGATGGTTCTTGTGCCCTTTGAGTGTTGTTTCTTAGGTTAGGTCTATGCGATCCCAGTAAAGCTGCTACACACAGAAGGCAAGGGCGGCTTAACCCTTGTCATTTTCCAGGCTGTATCCGTCCCAGCTGCAGCTGCCTGCTACCTCTACATCCTTAACAGACAGGCAGAGACGATGATCACAGCCAGTGCCCACTGAGCACACGCTGTGTGCATGACGGTGACGCTGCAGGACCCTTTGCCTGTATAGACCATTCTGATGAGGTAGACATTGTTTTAAACACGAGGAAACACACTTAATGAAGTGCTAGGGTTCACAGGGCTAGGAAGGGGTAGGGCAGAGACTCAACCTTCCTCTCGTCTAAAAATAACTTCCACTTTTATCACACATTTACAGGCCAGGAAGCTGGGGTTTAATCTGGGGTAAAGCTAGTGTTCCAAGGTGGACTGTTTTAGTGAGTTATTGGAGCCCAGTTCACGTCTCTGGCCCCGTTGCCCATGATACATTTGTGTGTGTGTGGGGGGGGGGTGTGCCTGTGTGTGTGAGTGTGTGGTAAACAGACACGATGTTGCATATGGTAGATGTAGTGTGCATTTGTGAGGTATTGGGAAGGTGTGTACATGTGTGTGTGTGTGTGTGTGTGTGTGTGCACATGCATGTGCATATAGTGAAACAAGATGGCAGCACTCACAGGCCTTGAGAGAGCTGCTGTTCAGAGCTTTGGCCATGACAGTGGGCTGCACTCCTGCAGCTGTTAGCGTCACACGCGTTTCTGTCCCGTGTGGAAAGTGCTCCAGTGGGTAGTAAACCATATTCCAAACCCAACATCCTTAAGCACCAAAGTGTCTGGATGGTCAACTTTCACTGCAAGTTCAAGTCACTTAGGAGTGAATATGTCACACTCACTCAAGCTATCTTCAATGACAAATACCCACATGGCCTAATATTTGATAGTTGATAGGCAGGCACATGTGTAGGATGGCCAGAGGGTCATCTGAAATGTTTGTCACAAGCAAAAGGAGCACCTGTTGTAGGACCGTGTCCTGTGCCTTAATGTCTCTACCTGGCTGTTGTGTTCCTGCCTCACTCCTGTTCAGGACTTAAATAAAAACAGTGAAGGCCAGTGAAGAGGTTTGGTCAGTAGAATGCTCATCCTGGAGTACCCAAGTTTCACCTAAGATTGCCAGGCACGGCAGTACCATTGCCCTTGTAAACTCCAGCTGGGAGGCAGTCGGGATGCTCCCTGAGGCTTGTTGGCCAGCTAAATCAGTGAGCTCCAGGTTCATGCACAAACACTCTCTCAAAGGATGAGTTTCTCTTCTGCCCGTCCCCCCAGATACTCGCACACACACACGTGCACAGGCACATACCATACACACAGGGCTCCAAGCTCTATGGTTTTTTTTACTAGAAAAACATGGCGTTTATAAGATGTTACGGCATGTGAATCCATACTCCTGGGCCAGTACTTCTTAAAATGGATCTGATGCCTCTTAGCCTGGTCCCAAGCATTCACTCTCTCCAGTCTTACCAGTGCCAACCCCAGTCCCCAGACTCTGCTGTCTTTTCCTATATTTCCCTTACCAGCCACAAAATAGCCAGCAGTTTCTGCCCACCCCCACCAGGACTGGTGAAAGAAACAACTGGCCTTGAGCTTTTGGCCACTCTTGCTATCTGTTTTCTCCTTGATCTAGGTTTTACAGTTAACAGCAGAACTAACTATCTCTCTGTCCAAGTTTTCCAAGCATGCATTCAGAGATAGGATAGAGAGAGGTTCTTCTGTCATTTTTCTGATGATCCCCATGCCTGGCTCTACTGGTTGTCTTAAAAATGCGTGGTGAAGGACAATATTTAAGAGATACCATTGAAGGTTTGGCATCTTGGCATACACCTCTAATCCCAGCTGTGGGGAGACAGAGGCAAGCAGATGATATCCATTTGAGACAGGCCTAGTCTACAATAGTGAGTTCAAGCCAGCCAAGGCTGCACAGTGAGACCCTGTTGTCTCAAAATAAGGGAGGGAGAGAAGGGAAGGTGGAAAAGTAGAAGAGAGGGAGAGAAGGGAAAGGTCACTATTGAATTGTAATCAAGAAGGACACCTATGATGTATTTGAATTTGTCAGATCTAGTGTTCAGATGTGATTGACTATGTCCTAGAATCTGGATACACCAGAGAACTGGTGAAATTTGTTATCAAGAGTTTAGCCATTCATCCTGTATGGTCTTATAGTCTTTTTACTGAGACAGGGTCTTACATAGCCCAGCTGGCTTTGAACTTGCTATGTGATAGAGAATAACCTTGGCCCCCAACCCCCCTGCCCCCACCTCCCAAGTGTTTACAAGGTGTACAAGACTGTGCCACCATAGTCCAGTTTATGTAATGCTGGGGATGGAACCCAGAGCTCTATGCATGCTAGGCAAACATTCTGCTAACTGAGCAGCATCCTCAGCCTATGATCCTATGAAGCTTAAAATCTGCACCTCTGCCTCAAGCAAGCCTAAATTCATGCTTGTAGGTTTCAACAAAATGAAACAAAACAAAAAAACCAGACTTCTTTACCACACAAAGTTCTGCTCCCCTGGGAATAATAGGAAAACAGCGTGGAGGTGGAACACAGGCCTTGGGCCGTCCTCTTCTTCATCCTCACTTGTCACAACCTGTGGGCCTTCAAAGCTTAGCTCTAGTAGTTCTCTGCTCCGTGACCATGTCAGTGTTGAATGTTGTCTTTCTGGTCTTCTGTGGCTTGATGCTGAGGGAGGTAATGCATTCTCAAGGCTTAAAATGACATGTTCCCCCCCACACACACTTTTCATCATGAATCCAGGGTTTATTTGGTTGGAGCATGTTTCCTAGCTGACATCATCTGCTGTGCAAGGGGCAGCCACTGCTCTTCCAAAAACCACTCAGGGTCATGGAAAGAAACAACAGGCTTCTTTGCCGGGTACACTTGTTATGACTTAACCTGAATTCTGGTGACTTTGACCCAGTTCCACACATCTTACTTCATCCATCTGGTTTTGGCCAGAGGAGGTCATGGAATGTGGGCAACTGGAATTAGCAATCAGAGGTTGGCTTTTCAGGCAGGAGACTCGGGGCTTTTCTGGAGTGCCCTGGGGCAGACAGACTGTTCAGAAGTGTGTGCTCAGTGCACGGTGATGACATGTGCCAAGGACACCAGGGCCCACACTCAGAAAACATAGGGCAAACAGTCCAGTTATTGTAAAAAGCCATTTCTATGCCCACAGACTTTTTCCCCCTGTTTACTTGTGGAGTTGAATCATCTGGTATGTTCTTTTCATAACATTGTATGTGTCCATCCCTTAAGAAGCTTCCAAATGGAAACACCATGATTATAAAATGGATCTAGCTTGCTCTCTACACAGGCAGGTAGGAAGAAAGGGACTCTGTAAAATAGGGGGGGGAGGTTGTTGTTGTTGTTTTGTTTTGTTTTTGAGCTTGGGTATGAGGACTGTGCTGTAATTGTATTAGGTGAGATTGTGTCCTGAAAGGCGGTGAGAGTCATTCCGATGGTTCTGGTTGGGCAGAAACTAGATGAGATTTGCAGATTGGGTTCAGTCATTAAAAACACTCTTCTCTGCTGTGGTGAAGAAACGATTCAGAATGACGACAGCAAGCAGCTGACCCTCTGCCCTGGGCGGGAAGGAAAGAAAGACTTAACCTAAATGTGGTGCCGATGTTCTTGCTGCTGGTGGTAAGGAGAACGTGGTGTGTGTGTAGTAAGGGTGATCGAAAAACAGATTAGATGCAACTTTTTCAGACAGGCGACATTTTGCATCTAGTAGCATCTAAGGCATTTGAAAATAAGGTATCTGGACTCTCCCTGAGCACAGTCTAATGAATGAATAAAATGGCTTATTTTTTCTGATGATATGAAATAATTTTAAACCCACATAAAAACATTCAGCATGAGTTTTCTAAATGTTTCTCATCCTGGAGACCTAGGAAAAAAAATTAAGAATTATATACTGTGAAGAAAGAAGAAAGGAAGGAAGGAAGAAAAAGAAGAAAGGAAGAAAGAAATCAAGCAAGCTAGAGATAGCGATATATACGTGTATTTGATTCTAGAATCTTCTAGTTCATTATCAAATCTTTGAAGAAGCTTATTCCAATTGGGAGTTTTTGGCAAAATATCTAGTGACCTTCTTCTAAGTCTCTAATTTCAATTAAGATCACAGATCCATGGCCGCAGATGCACTCTATGGTTGAAAGGGAGAAGATCTGGGGAAACCAGAAGAGAAAAGGGTTTGTATTTGCCATCTTAGTGGCACCCTGTGGGGGCGGGGGTTACTCAGCGTCTGGCCCAGTTTATGAGCAGAATGACAACTTCAGAAGCATCGCATCGTCTTGCTGGTTAAGTCATGTTGCTCAAGGTTTAGTTGGTTCCTAGGGAGTTACCAAAAGAGGTAAAGGAGTCAGTTACTTTAAATTCAGACATTCTGTGTCTGAGCGTGTAGGTGGAGAATTCGAGAGAAACTTGGAACTAAAAATCAAAGACTTCCAGCTCTCTTCCCATGGCAAATGTGACCCCTGATCATTGGATAGAGTGTCCCTGTCTAGGGATGACAGGATCATCGGGATTTGGCTTTTAGTAAAGACAGAAATGCATCAGGGACTGTGAGTCAGGTTTTCTAAGGAAAGCTTAATCTGGTTGGGGTGGGAACTGGGAACGTTACAAGGGATTAAGGTTCTGTCCCCATTGTCGGGACTACCTATATCTTCACCGGAAACCACATGAGAAGGTGGGCCTAGCTTCCCTATTCTTCACAGATTTCCCGTATACTCAGCTAGCCCAGCTTTCTGTGAATTCACTCTGAGATGGTCTGACCTACTGATGTAACTCTTCTCCATTTAATTGCATGCAAAGTAGTCCAAATTCCAAATGTCCAGTTGTGCTCAGTTTTTATTATAGTTTGCAATCGTGGCCATTTTTTAGATAGAGATGCATCTATGTCTGTCTGTATGTCTGTGAGTGGATGCATGCTTGATGGGTATTTACAATTATGTCTTTAAAAAACTTATTTTAAAAAACTGCTAAGCTTTAGAAGAAACCCCAATCAGTATGAAGTTTTTAAGAAGTGACTTTATGGACTAAGGACATAGGCCCATCACAGAGTGCTTACCTGGCATGCACCACAAGGGCCTGAGTTTGTTCCCCAGCGACACACACACACACACACACACACACACACACACACACACACACACTTTTTCTCTCTCTAGTTTTCCCTCTCCCCCTCTCTCTCCCTCTCCTTCATTAGGTAACTTTTAGGTCTTCAAGGGTACAAAATGGTACAGGTCTTTGTTTCTTTTAATGAAGTTACATGACTGGAGATAGGAGGGCATCATTTGAGCCAATTAAAAAAACCTTAATACTGAAACTTGTGATGTCTGAGGATCACATGAACATGGGCTATGTTTACCATCATGGCATCGGTGATGGTCCCAATGACTGATCTAGCCTTGATTCAATAATGTGGCTCAGTGGGCTTTGCTGTAACTTTTCCATCCTAAGGGTCTTTTTCTTTCAGGCTGAGACTACCATGGCGATGCCCAAACCCATCAGTCCTTGAGAATGAAGGACTTAAACTTGCGTATGTCTAGCTGATAGATACAAATTATAGCACCATGTGCTTTGATTCTTTGTGGTGGACTGGTTGGTTGTGGGCAGTGAGAGCTTGGCGTCCCAGTTCTTACCAATGATATGTCAAGCTTCCTAAAGTTTCCTGTTTATATAGGATTTTTTTCATCTTCAAAGACGGTTAGGGACATTCATTTACCACCACTGCCTGGGAGGTAAGATGGATTCCTGTTTTATAGGTGGAGGAAGTAGAGGTCTAAGTGCCTTACCTGAGGCCACCCAGGAAGCCTGGTGTCTGAGGACAGGTTGGCAGGGCTGGTACCACCTCTTCTTGGCTGGATGACTCTCCAGCTCTTTCTCCCTTGTGTTGTTTGTTCTTGAGAGCTGTAGACCACTAGTAACAAATCCACAGCATCTATAATAAACCGAGATAGGAAAGAAATACCACATATGTTTGTCTGTCTGTCTGCGTACCTATCCAGGATATTTAAAGGTGAAGGAGCTCATGTGACCCTCCAGATGCTTCCCTTCCCCATCCATAGAATGGGAATGCTAACAGTTGCCTCCTTCGGGGATGCTGTGCACACGGAAGTCAAAACAAGCTAATGAGGTCAAAAACTTTGAAAACCACACAGTGCTCTGTAACTCTCGGCTGCTGTTACTGCTGCAGGAAAATGACGATGAGGCTGCTTATGGAAGGGGGTGTCGAGGGGTGGGACTTTCCTAATTAGGGGTCTAATTGTTTTGGTGATGTGTGGCAATGATTTCAGTACTGTCATGAAAGAATCCAAAATCAAGGGAAGAAAAGGCTATCTTCTTGGGGGAAACTAGCATTCTGAGCAGTATATATTTAGTAGACACAATGGCAAAACAAGTTGATTATGAGTTTTCGGAGTGTGCAGCTGGACCATGGCACATGGTGAGGAGGGGGCAGGGAACAAAGCCACGCTATATTCCATGTCACAGGTTCAGGGTGACAGGATACTCTCCTTCTACCACAGAGATAAAAGGAGTGAACCTCAAGGGTGGGTCAATCCTTCCAAGGAAGGAGGGACAAAATTGTCACCTCTGGGTTGCTGATCCTGCCCTGTAGTGGACTTATGCCGAGCACTTGTGTAAGTTGTAGCGATGTGGATGAGCGTGCCACCCCTGAAGGGATGGTTTGAATGATAAAGTAACCTCAACTAAGCAGACCAGTCAGAAGAGGCCTCCTCAGCAGGACTCACAGGTCCAACTGAAGCCTGGGCCTCTCCTTTCTCAGCTGGACTCCCCTAAATAGGGTGCAACCTGCAAAACCGATTTTGGAGGTCCTGAAACCAGAGCAGCCAAGACTTCTGAAGACTGGGGTTTCCAAAGGCATTCCAAGCAACTCGGAGGCTGTAGGCCAGCCAGAGTCAGCTTTGACACAGGGGCCAAGCTGCTGTGTACCACCACAGGGGTGGCCGCAGGAGCCTTTAATACCCCAGGAGTTTTAAACTGGGGATAAAATATAGTGACTAATCCACAAAGAGACTCAGCCATTTGACTGAAAATAAAATCAAACGCCTTAGGGTTTTTCTTTTTAATCTTTATTGGTTTTTCTGCTTACAAAAGTAAAACATGCTGGTTGTAAAAAAAAAAAAAAATTCAAATATTAGGGAAATACATAACAGGGCAAAAAAAAAAAAAAAAAAAAAAAAAGTCCTCCACACACTCAGCCTTCTAAAAATGGGAAAAAACCCACCTCAAAAGATTTGTGCAAATAAGAGGGCTGTTTCCAAACAGATCTTTGCTGGTTTTTTTTCCCCAACAACACAAGCAAAGCTGATAGACATCCACATACATGACAGATATTCTGTCATAACTGCAGCCATGTTGACCCCCTGGCCACTTTCGTGGCAGGCAGAAGTCAAACCAAACACATATAGTCCAGGATAGTGCGGGTGCTGAGGAGAGAATGCATGAGAACCTGACTTCAGTCACTAGTGCCCGTGTTAGAAATTAAAATTAGGTGGGTGGCGAAATGGAGACAGAAGATTCCAGGTCTAGCTATATTGGTCAGTTCCGGGTTCATTGAAAAACCTTATCTTAAAAAAAAAAAACAAAATGCAGTTCAGAGCCGTGGAGGAAGACATCAAGGGTTAGCCTCCACGTGCACTCACAGGAACACAAGGAAAGTATGGTGCACAGATGGTTTGCAGTGAGGGATGATAGTGTGAGCTGAGTCTATCTATGCTGCATTCATTGTTTTCTATGAACCAATAGGAAAACTTCCTACATCCCACTACAATGTGTGACATGCACTGTCTCTGCGGCTAAGTGCGGCTGTGTGGGGTGCTGCTGTGGCAGCCAGCACGAACTGCCTTTCACGGTCCCTAGCAAATAAGCAGCTTTTCTCTATCCCCACTTTGCAAAGAGCTTAGACTCTGGAGGAAAGAATTCCATTCCACGAGGACTCCTTATCAACAACAACAGGGAAAAGAACTAGTGGTTACCAAATGAGTCTGAAAGAACCATGTGGAGCATGTCTGAGTTGGATGCACATGTAAAATGGCCACATGGCAATAGCTGAGGCCACCGTTCATATACTATACCAGCAAGTCTTCAACTAGGAAGCTGGCATCAGAGGGGTTAACTAATGCGCCTAGGCTTAAGAATTGGTAAGCCTGAGGTGAGTCACTGGAAGGTCAAACCTTCTACCTGGAATTCTGCAAAATAGAAAGGACGGCCCAAAATATGGATGGTGACTTTCAGCTATATGCTAGACAGGGAATTCCCAGGACAGGCTACTGACATGGGCTTCTTTAACATGTAGGCTTATCCCAGTGGCTGAGGTAGTGTCCCTTGATTCTCCATGAATGATTGTGTACCAAGGACAAGCTCATTGGTGTTGGTCGTTCAGATGGTTTGGCTTGGCAGGACAGCAGGATGAGAAAGTTTCTATTATTTTGTGTGTGTAGGCACAAATGTCCTATAGCACACATATGGTGGTCAGAGGACAACTTGCAGGGGTCATTTCTCTTTTGCCGTGTGGATCCTAGGGGCTGATCTCAAGTCATTGGATGTGTTGTCAAAGGTCTTGTCCTCTGAGCCACTTTGCAGGCCCCAGAGCTGCATTTGCTCTTAAACAGTCTTCTCGGCCATAGGAGGGACAGACGACTGCCTCTCCCTCCAGCAGATTAGAAATAAAAAGCAAGCAGAGCTGACCGAACACCCAGCTCAAGGGTCACGTGGTTCATTGGCACACTGGCGTTTCCAGGTTGCTGCTTGTCAGCTCCAAAAATCTGCCTCTGCAAGTGTGGATGCAGATCCTGCCTGGCTTACTTACAGTGCACGAGAGCCAATTATTTAGACAGTGGGACTGGGGGAAATATGGGCAGAGGAGAGTTTTCATAGCAAGACTGTTCAGTGCGAGGCTAATCTGGGTCTATACGGCCACATCTGGCTTCCAGTGGTCTACTGCTCAGTGATATTGGCTGGGAGCAACACACATGTGTGGCAGATTAGTCTGTGTATGTGTGATTGTCAACCACGGTGGTATCTGACAGAGAACATCCTTTGGAATGAAGGCTGAGTTCATGTGTATAGATACAGGCGCTAAGGTGCATCATTTGAGCTGAAAAAGTACTATTTGGAGAAGACTGTGCTTCCTGGTTCAGAATGGAAAGGCTGGACACATGGGAGGGGAAGGGATTTTTGTCATTCTTTTGGAAACGAAAACTGAAATTGGGGTCCATCTTATGAAATATATGGGGGGGGGGCGTAGACTATCATTTTCCCCTCTGGGATTCACTTGAGTCTGTCCATTGAATAGCAGTGTGGCTGGGGAGGGCTTCTGCATGCTGAGGGGAATTGAACAGAGAGGTAAGTGCCTTGCCAGGCTGCAAATGTTTGCTGTGAGAATGTCAACACATGTGATCAGATGACATTCAGAGAGCAGGTGCATTTTCCTCTCTTCTGAGATTATTATCTTCTGAGATAAGACAGCCATTCAGGGGTCAGCTAGCAGTTTAATCGGACCAAACCTGGAGCTGAACCTTGTTCTACAGAGACCCTTCGGTCACCACTGGGAAGTGCCTGGACAAGCTTGTTCTAACTAATTCTGATCCTTTAGCTAACATTGCCACTGAGGCCAAGCACAGCTCTTGGGAACAAAGGTCTAGGGCCATGCCCTCATTGAACAGATAAGTGAGTCTACGTGAGCCCATTCATTCCTAGCTTTGTGGTCTCTGTGTAAACTTGTGCAATCAGCGTGGGTTTGGATAACCTTGACATCTGAAAAACCTGAACTTTATGTAAGGCTGAAAACCAAGGATGCTGAGGCCTGACTCAGGTCCCCGACCCTGGCCCAGCAATACCAAACCAGTCTGCGTCTGTGCTGCCATTGATCGATGCCCTTCCATGTGATGCTAAGAAAGAAATACTTCCAGCCCTTCCCCGTGTCATGAGCAGACCGCCAGACCTCCCTGTATATAAAGTATTACTGTATCCATTTTAAAGAATTTTGAGTACTCTCTGAACTCCCCCTTTCAGTTTTCATTTCTGCTCCACCCAGAGTGCCTCAGCAGAATTCACACCCCTACCTGATTCAGGAAGTTTTAGTTTCCCTAGAGGGTCCAGGCACCCGTGGCCTTTAGATTCTTATACAGAACTGATATACATATCCACCATCATTAAGACAGACTGAAGATGATTTTGTTCTTACATCTGTGTGCACATGTGTGTGGAGACCAAAGGCTCTCAGTCATGTGTCTTTCTACATGGAGGCATGGTCTTTCATTGAACCCAGTGCTCAGCATGTCCGTCGGTCTGGGTAGCCAGCTTGCTCTGGGGAAACTCTCGTCTCTGCCTCCCAAACACAGGAATTTCAGTCTTGGCCACCAGGCGTTCGGGTGGGTGCTGGAGATCAGAAGTCTCATGCTCTACTTGCAAGGCTGAACCCTTATGCCCAGAAGATTGGCTCTTGAAAGGCCCAGTTTAAAGAAGAATGATGCTCAATTTACCTCAAGTGGTTCTGATGCTTATTTCCACTCCGGGGCCTAAAGAGGTCTGCTGGGGTCATTCCAGTGTTAGCTGGAAGTGTGCACAGGCAGAAGGCAGCTCCTGGTGGGTTGTCTTTATTTCACAC
This sequence comes from Micromys minutus, assembly GCF_963924665.1. NCBI lineage: Eukaryota > Metazoa > Chordata > Mammalia > Rodentia > Muridae > Micromys > Micromys minutus. Next base: position 3,337,711 of record NC_137956.1, read on the forward strand.
ATAAATTCTGTTGAATGAGTGGACGGAATACTGTTGCCTAATTATTCTCTTCCTGGCAGGTCAGGGTGGAGGCAGCCAGTTCTTATTAAGACTAGTCCGTGCCTTAGGTTGGAAATGTGGGCTGATGGCCCTTTTTAGATGCCTTTGCTCTCTGCCACTTGTCTGAAATGCACTAGTGCCTGGTGCTGCAAGACAGCCTTTCCCGTGACTCCAGCAAAGAGATGGAGAGGAACACTCGATATGAGGCTGTACAGTATATGTCTCTAGGAAGTCAAGCGAGGCGAGGTTGGAAACGGGGTTTTTATTCATTCAACTCTAAACATTCTAAGAAGCAGTGTCACCATTATGAGGCAGTAGACCTCCAAATGATATCAAAGAATTTGTGAGATTTGGACAGTCTCTACGTCTGGGCTGGAGAGGTACCGTGGTGGTTAAGAGTGCTTGCTGCTCTTCTGAAAGGACCTGAGTTGGGTTCCTGGTGCCCATGGTGGACAAACTCCAGCTACAAGGAGTTTGTGCGCCCTCTTCTGGCCTACAGAGGCATTGCTGCCACATGCATATACCTACACGCATACACAGCCAAGTCAGATGAGCAAACATAGGATACAGTGCTGAAAAAATACATAGGAGAAGACTGTCCTTCTAGAATAGCTGAAAGTCAGCACAGCACTCATGTTTATTGTCTTGGGAGTTAGCAGGCTGCATGGTTTATAATGAGCTTTAACTCAGTGATTTTTGTATATTTGGATATGTTATCACATCATTGCATCAAGTATCCCCGGATATGATATTTCATTAGAAGAGAGTAGGCCGTGTGTTCGTGCATGCATGTGTGCGTGTGTGTGTGTGCGCGTGTGAGTGTGCACATGTGTGCATGTGTGTTGCATGCATCACACAACAGAGTCCCTGGATGAGACCATTGCTTTGTGAGAGGCATAAAGCTACCTTAATACTGCATAAAATAAAATTGGCTATGGTACTTGCTTTCTGTCTAATTTGGTAGATGATGTGCTGTGGTCATAGGCAAAGGTGAAAACTTTGAAATGTAAGTGTGTAGCACGCCAGATCATTCTCGGTAAAGGGGTGGGGGGGGGCATCCCCACCAGACAGAGGAGTCTCCGTGGCTTCACATATAAACCCCATTTAAGGGATGAGTTATTTAATTCTGTATATTTTCTGTTTTTCAATTCTATTTCTTCTACCTCTACTTGAAAGACAGTGTGTGTATCTAGAGATATGCCTGGCCAGGACATAAAACTTTGGTGTCATATCTTAATCATTTGGTTTTCCAGAGGCAAGCAGCCTTAAATAATCAATGGCATAAAATCCATGGATGCTGCACAAAAAATAAAATAAAATAAAAATCAATTTCCATCGGTAAAAAAAAAAATCAGAAGCAACCTCTCCTGTTTGTCAAAATTCATCATTATTAAATTCAGGCAGGATATTAACTTTATGGCTGAAAGGTTTTGGCTGTACAGATGAACTAATTTTGATCCCATGGCAACTACATTAATTCTCTGAAAAGATGAGCGAGGAGCCCTTCCTATCGTACGTAATTTATTAATGTTTTGAATTGAATCATTTTCCTAAGTAGACCTGACTTTTGGGGGGATGTATTTTTCTTTCCCAGTCAAGAGCCCCATGCTCAGCCAAGACAGATTTATGACCTTTAAAAATAATGACTGAAAAGGAGCTGGTAGGAGGGGACATGTTTGAGTGTCTGCTTTTCTCTGAGGCCCAAACTGCGAACTCTCCAGTTCTAGAAGCCTTTGAAATGCTGATTCCAGTCTTCTTGTGGGCTCTTAAACACCTTCTCAAATGACCCATTTTAATAACCCGAAAGCTATTATATAACGAGCAGCCATAATTTAGTCCAGGGCTCTAGGGGGACCCTCACAGTTCAGCAATGAATAGTTAATGCAGGATAATGTTTAGCAGGTTATTAGTTTTCACTATACAAATGCTGATCGGGGAACGCTTTTATAAGGTGTTTAAAAGAAAATGTAATTAACTGGTTGCATGCTTCTGTTGCAGCTCAAATTGAAATTATTCCATGCAAGATCTGTGGAGACAAATCGTCAGGAATCCATTATGGTGTCATTACGTGTGAAGGCTGCAAGGTAAGCTGTTTGAATTGTTGTTATTGTTTCTATTCATGTTACAAGGCATCTTTGCAATTTCTATTTTTTACCTCCAGCCTATCTAAAAGTTCAACTCCTGAGCTTCTGAGTGATGCCGACAGGGTGTGGTCAGTGCCGTGCTGTTAAATAGTGATTACTGCATTTGCATAGACTGTAGTTCTTTCTTTAGCGAGGGACCAGAGTTGATTTCACTACCTCTGGGGATGGAGAGATGATGATTCAGTGGGGAATAGCATTCCGTGTGTGAGAACTCGGGACCTGAATTCAAACCCCTGGTGCCTATTCAAAAACTCCAGAAATGGCCACTCATGCCTGTTAGCCAAGCCTTCTGTGGTAGAGACCCCTGAGGCTTACTGGCCAGCTCACCTGGCTGCAGCACTGAGCTCCAGGTTCAGCGTGAGACCCTGCCTCCCAGGAATAAGGCAGGGAGCTACAGGGAAGGACACTGACATCTGTTCTGGCCTCCCTTGCTGCAAAGTGCAGGCACACGCTGAGACCTTGGATAGCCCATGACTGGATTTATGAGAAGGTATTTCCCGTAAAGTTTCACATGGTTGTGACTGTGTGTTTCTGTTGCTATTCAGATATTAAGTTATGGGAAGAACTGAGCTTTACTCCTGGTGTCACCCGCCACATCTTAGCCTTTTAATCCCTCTACTTCATCCATAAAGTAGCCATGACACCTGCCCGTTCCACCCGTTAGTCTATTCCAAGAATAGGAGGTGCTTATAAGAAATCTGGGAAGTCTCACTTGAGTCGAAATAGCACCTTCAGTATTGCTACTGTGACCATTTGTATGAATGTAGAACAGGCTTACTGTGAGGATGGAAAACATTATTTTAATCAATCCAAGACCACGCCCCCAAACTGTTACCCAAATTTCCATTGGTTGAATTTTAAATTCTTCTGCATGTATGGGAAGAGTCCTAAGACATGGTTAAAATGGCCCGAAATGAGTGGAAGAGTTGCTATTTGATGCAAAGACCTAGGAGACAGTAATAGCCAAACCCAGATTAGCTCTGCGGCTTTTGAAGACTGGGGGCTGGGGGAATGTGTGAACTTGGTTTGCTGCCCATTAGTGAAAACTAGAATGTATTTCATAAGATAGAATCACCAGCAGACATATGTACATAATGGCTGTGAGATCATTTTTTAAAATTCTTCCTTATACTGCTAATCATATCATTGGCTGATTTACATGTATGCAAATGCACCATCTAGACTGCAGGTTAATGAAGATGGGTTTTTCAAAATTATCGTGCATAATGGTTTGGGGCAGGAAGAAGAGGGGCCATGGCCTGCAGGCGGAGGTCAGGCCCTGCAGGAGTTTGCTCTCTTCTCCCTTGTATGCCCTTAGGACTCAGGTCATCGGTCTGGGTGGCAAGTCCCTCTACCCACCCACCAAGCCACCTCACTGGTCCAAAGTATGGGGCTTTTGTACATCACCAAATCCTTTTGTACTTTTTTAAAAGGCCACCTACCTTTCAGAAGTGGGGAACTTGTCACTGGAGGGGAATTCTGAATTATTCATCTCTGTGGTTAAGGCCTCACGGTACTAAATTTAAAAAAGAGAAAAAGAAAAAGAAAAAAGGACTATGCTCCTTTCTTCCTCAATCTGGCCTCTCTGAAATAAGTTATTTTAAAGATGAAGTACTTGGGGCTGAAGCAAAGACTGAGTGGGTAGTGCTGCTCTGTAGGCAGGGGGCCTAGCACTGCGCCAGGCAGATCTCCAGAGCTCACCAGACCTGAAGCAGTGAGTTTGCTCCTCAGACCTCTGCATGTCCCACACACATGGAAAGAAAGTTGAAATCCTAATCTAGCTATGCAGATGACCCGTCTGGGCCAGCTGGTTCAAGTTCAGTCTCTGTGACCCCAAAGTTATGTCCTCAGTGGGAGCACCAAGTCCTCTCATCCCTACAGCAGTATCTGCGCTGTTGTCCTCCACATGCATGGCCTTCGTGCACTGTACATCCCCTGGGTCCTATGCCACCCTGCATCCTTGCATTCTGTCCCAAAAGCCCAGCACTCGCTCTGAGTCCATCAGCCATGCCGCTGTAGTTCTATGTACTGAACTGACAATGTGCCATCTAGAAAAATGAAATTCAGGGGTAGAGTAGGGTGACTTGTGTGCTATGCCTCAGGCTCATTAATAACAGGCTATTCAGTAAGTCCTGGATTGACAAAGTACACATGCACAGGACACATTGTAAGGCCCAATATTTATTCTGGGGAAAATACATAAAAACAGTCAAGATAACAGCAGTTCCAGTCCTAGTATATCTAGACACCCTCATCCCCACTCCCCAAATCCTGTCCATACGACACCTCCATGTTGAAATGCGTTCAACTCATCTGCTCATGTGACCTCCCACAGTGAACACCACTAAACCACTAGAGTATGGTTTATTCAGTGCTGTATAGTATTATGAGTTTGGCTTTGAGGGACCTGTTCTATACTGTAGTGTATGACTGTAAAATTTTCTCCCTAGTTACAGTGAAATGCCACTGTCATTAATCATCGTACTGTAACCAGGTGGACATGATCCCGCCTTGACAAATCATAGATACGTTTCTTCCTGGCAGTATAATTAGACACAGGAGGGTAAACTGCATTATGTATCAAATGGATCTGTAATTTGGAGGGGGATAGGAAATGGTCTGTGTTGTTGTAGCAGTTACTTTTCTATTGCTGCAATAAAACGTAAAAAACACAACTTATAAGTGAAAGTCACTGGGCTTACAGTTTTACAGGGTTAGAGTGTGTGAAGGCATGTCAGTAGGAAAGCTAAGAGTTCACATCTCAAACTGCAAGTGAGAGGTAAAAGGCAGGAGTCTGCTGAGTCCTCAGAGCTCACCTCCAGTGACACACCTCCAACAATGCCACACCTCCTAATCCTTCTCAAACAGTTCTACCAACTGAGGACTAAGTATTTGAACATATGAGTCAGCGGGGGCAGGGGGAGACTTTTATTCAAACACCACTGTCATTTTCTGAGCTAGCTGTTTTATAGGTATATCTAAATATCAACCTGACCATAAAGAAGCCAGAGAATATGATCATTGAGTTCATTATCATTTTTCTATATAGTTTCTTAGGTAAGCAAAACCTAACGCTCCTCCCTTGTTTCTGGTTCTTCCCAGTTTGCCCTCTGCTCGTGTCCTTGGAATCTAGACAGGGGCAGTGTACTACATGGTCTCTGAGTGTCAGACTAGCTGGGTTGGAATTCTGCCTGGGACTTGTTGAGCAGTGACCTCATCACCTAAATTATCAGTCAGTTCTCCCAGCCTGTTAGGTAAGGGTAGCTGCTTGCTGGAGTGCCTACACGCATCCAGGTCAGACACTCAGGAGAAGCTGTGCAATAAACACTCATATATCAGAGCGTTGGCTGCTGTCACCCAAGGTAGACAGGTACTATTAATGGGATATCCATGGTCTAGTCTTGTCTTCTGTAGCCATTGGCACTTTTTTCATGTCAATGCACAGGATAGTAAAAGCAATACTAGAACTCTCCCTTGGAGCCATGTACCATAAGCACTCTAAGGAATCCAAAGATGTAACTGCCTAGATCCTCCCTCAAGCAGTTTGTGGTCTATCTGTAGAGAAGAGGCCTGCTCAGCGTAAAAATAACTGTGTATAGACTTGCCAATGCCTATATTTAGCTGATGGTATTAGAGAAATCTGGGCCTGGTTCAGTGTCACAGGCACCAATATGGAGCCATGGAGGCATCCTGGGCTGAGAGTTGAGGATAATTGGGAATGGTGCAGGGAAAATGACCTGCAATAGTCAGCCTTGGCTGTAGCCACTGCGTTTAGGGAAGGGCAAACACCCCAGGCTAAGGAAAATAAGCGCTGCTTTCTATGGGTAGTGGAAGGGAGCAAGGGTTCCCGCCACCAAGACTGAAGGATGCTATTATGGGGAGAATATATCATTATTATGTGCTTTGCTTGCTCTCTTGAAAGAGCACCACAGCAGTATGCAACGGTTTCCCTCTGTCGGGATGTTTCTGAACTCCTGGAACCAAATCTGGTTGAACCCTGATAAGAGTGACCAGCCAGTGGGAACCAGAGGTTGGAAAGGACAGAGAAAAGGCCTAGAAACAATGTCCGGGGCTCTAGATAGAGAGCTGACCTTCCATCCTGACCCTGAGAAGGAAAGACCATGCTGAGAACTGTGCCTGCCATTAGACCTTTGAGAAATGGCCCAATGGTCACAGGCTCTCACTTCTAACAGCAGCTCAGCTGATAATGGGACATTTCTCTCTGTCAGACACCTGCTTTTTGTTTGTTTTTCAGATCCATAACTGCTTTAGGCTTTTTGTCTCTACAGTTTCAACTGTAAGGTTGTTTTAAGAGGTATATGTATGTGTAAGTGCAGATACCATGGAAGTCGGGAAAGGGTGTGAGATTTGACTGCAGAAATGGAACCTGGAACCTTTGCAAGAGCAGAAGTGTTCTAGCCTCGAAGCCCTTTGCCTCTGTTTTAAAATGTATTGTATAGTCTAGTACTGGAGCTAGTAAATTTCTCATATTTAAGACCCTTTGCTCTCCATAAAAATGCATATAACCTGCATACACACACACACACACACACACACACACACACACACACATAGCAATCATAGTATACTTAACATATGAGATTCATTTATCTGAAAAAAAAAATCATCAGTGACTTGTAGCTAAGATCATGTCCTACATGAAACTTCCTCTTCCAGCCAGTTACAGGGAAATCATCTCTTCACAAGCATCTAGTAAAATAACTATAGGAAGGTTTTTTTTAATGATATTTAGAGTGTATGTTACAGATATTTTCTCCCCTCTGAGGAAATCATCAAAGTGTGTGGAGCTTTGTGGTGCTTGGCTGGGAAGAAACTCAATGACTATTCCCTTTAGGCCTTACTAGCTCTACATGAATTCTGCTATTTTCGTTATTCAGTTGTAAAAAGTCACTATGACCCCTGAGCTGACTCTGTGTGGTTTTCAACACTAACGCTTTTGTGTTCAATACGTTTTATTTTTAATGCTTTAAAATGCCTAGACCTGAACTAGAACTCAGCCTTTTAAAATGAAAGTCAGGGCTGGGAACAAGCAGCCACTCCACCCTTCCGCCATCTGAGTTTTCCATTGTGTGTGTTGGGTGATGCAGTGGGTGGAGCAGATGGGGTGGGAGGAGCAGATGCGGTGGGTGGAGCAGATGCGGTGAGTGGAGCAGATGGGGTGGGTGGAGCAGATGCAGTGGATGGAGCAGATGGGGTGAGTGGAGCAGATGGGGTGGATGGAGCAGATGGGGTGAGTGGAGCAGATGCGGTGGGTGGAGCAGATGCGGTGGGTGGAGCAGATGCGGTGAGTGGAGCAGATGGGGTGGGTGGAGCAGATGGGGTGGGTGGAGCAGATGGAGTGGGAGGAGCAGATGCGGTGGGTGGAGCAGATGGGGGGGGTGGAGCAGATGCGGTGGGTGGAGCAGATGGGGTGGGTGGAGCAGATGGAGTGGGAGGAGCAGATGCGGTGGGTGGAGCAGATAGGGTGGGAGAAGCAGATGGGGTGGGAGGAGCAGATGCAGTGGGAGGAGCAGATGCAGTGGGTGGAGCAGATGCAGTGGGTGGAGCAGATGCAGTGGGTGGAGCGCTCTGCTTCAGCCTCCAGAGCCAACGATCTTAGGTTCCAGTGTGGTAGATAGAATCTTCCCTGTCTGAGTACCAGATTTCTGGAGGGTTCTCCTGGGGTTGCTGAGTGTCTTTCCCAGGACTGGATCTCAGAAAGTTGGCACTCAGGCGCTGGCAACATCTACCCTTACAAACGGGACACATGAGCTGATGTCAGCTTCCAGTCAGAGCTCAGACACAGGGCTCCAGGAGGAGCTGGGCCATTATCTGTAGAAGAAGGTTTTCCTAGGAGGTGCTGTGGGATGCTCGGGCACAGGTGGGATGGGGGCAGGATAGTTGTGCACCAGCTAACTGATGCCAAGGAGACCGCCTGTTCTCCTCTACAGACTCGAGTCTTTCTTTACTGCTTAGGAGACTTAATCCTGCTCTGACTCCATTTCCACTTTCTCTCTTCCTTTGCCTCTTCCTCTCCCTGACTTTAATCTGTGGAGGACCTATCCTCACCCTCAGGAAACCAGACAGTTGCCATCTTTCCCCCATTGTCCAGCTTCTCCTCTTTCTATCCACACTCATCCTCACCGTCCTGGACATTCTCAGAAGAAAGCTCCCAGGTTCGATAAAATCAGGACATAGGACATCCGATTATATAGAGCTCTTCTCAGCATAGAGCCCACTGTGCAGTCTCCTGAATTTCCAATTCGTAGTCAAACTGCAAGATGCAATGCTTTGGGCAGGCATAGGAGCACTCACAATAACTCAGAGTCATGAATAAATCTTGGTTGTCAAAAAGCAAATGTGTAGCCATTCCAACTCGTCTGCCATTAGAATTCCGCGAGGCAGCTGTCAGCTGTTTTCTTGTAATTAAACAGCCAATGAGCAGCTAATTAAGACATATGTGTACACAGAAGTGGAAGTGGGTATGTTAATGAACTGTAGGAATCAATTCATTACGTGAAAATTGTCAAAAGACCAAACATCAGATCAGTATTGCAGTGTGCTTTACAGAGAAGCAGCCCCAAGCAGGAAGGACCTCCAACTCCAGGGCAAGACTCCTGAGCCCCCCCACCACCACCACTCAGTGTCCAGCCAGCCCACACGCTTGAGTGAAATCAATAATAACCCCGATGTAAAAAGTGACTGATATTTCAAAAAAAAAAATTTAATGAGATAGATCTAGCAAACTAGTTTTCCCACCTGAGTAGGAATGGAGCCTGTCTCACGCTCCATTTTGTCTTTATCTTAACTTTCACTTCAGATCTAAGTGGGTAGAGGGCTTAGTTTTCCAATCTTCCCTGCATATTTCTGTGACCTAAAACTGGTGAGATGTCCTCATGATGATAACGTGCTGGCTACACACGTTTGATCCCTAGTAACATATACTTAAACTCCCCAGAGAGTCCCCGAGGCCAGCCTAGCCTCTCTGCTGAGCCTGAGGACATGGTGACAGATCCCTGCCAGGGAGGGAGGGATACAGATCCCGAGGACTGATGCCCAATGTGGACCTTTGGCACACTGACCACCAAAGCAAGCCTTTGGAATAAGATGCACCTAGAATCAAGAACTCAGATCCAGCACCTCCTGTCATCTGCTTGCTGTGAGGTCTTGAACATATCTCTCTGAACTTTAACCCTGAACATACAACAGGTATGCAAATAGATACTTTACATACAGTTGATGAGGCGTCCTCCACAGCACCCAGAATGGTGCTCAGAACATGACCGGTGCTGGGCCCTCTTCCCCCCTTTCACCCTGCTGTGCCGTCAGCAGGTGTCTGAGTTAAGTCTTTGGAACAAAGAAGGCAGTGGAGGCAGTGATGGTGGGTAGAGGGCTGAGTCACAGTAGGCGTATGCCTGGGAGGGGCCAGCTCAGAAAGGTCCCAGAGAAGGGGTGGGGAAGGAAATTCTGAGTTTCCAGGCAATAGTGAGGACAGAGGTCCTTTGAAGAACTAGAACACAGCTTGGTCTGTGTAGGACTTTGGAAGGAGGGAGATATCAGGAGGGTGAAGCTGGGGGCTGACAGGCAGGGAGGTGACTCCAGCCACAGGCGTTGGGTAAGTATGTACCTGGATTTGATGGAGGAAGGAGCTAATGAAAGCCTGTGGTTTCAACATGAAATTGGATTGATAATTTCATCTCCACTACGAATAAGACAGTGAGACAAGAGACATGCATCTTGGAACGCCACATCTTTGTTCGTGGAAATGGGAACACCTCTGCCAAACTGTCTAGTAAATTTCAAATTCTGGATGAAGTGCTTCCATTTTTCTACAATATTCCCAAACCACATGGCCACGGCTAGGACACAGTCTCCCATTTGGGTCTGCACTAGGCCACTTTATTGCTTGTCAGTCTAGACAGCCACCAAAAGTAGTAGCCATCAACTGAGCCCCAAAGCGTAGCATTTGCCAGTTTCTGTGGTATAAACACTCCACCATGAGGCTATTGCAAGCACCCCAGTGCACCGGCTTGCTGGGGAGTCAGGAAGAAATAACCAATGCTTCAGTATCTCCAGCTCTGCCACCCTTCCAATACACTGGACATCACCTCTTAGAATAAATAATCTTTTTAGTGGTGTTTAGGCTTAACTACTGGATTGAATGAATTTACTGACATTTAGTATTCACCTCTAGAATGCAGGTGAACTTTCTGTGGTGAACACCCTGGCTCTAGTCTAACCCAGGGAGTAGAAGAAAGTCCCACACAGTGGTCAAATTTGAATATATATATATATATATATATATATATACATATCTGTATATATACCAAATGGCCACTTTGATTTTCCAAAAGTAAGCAATAGACACGTCATAAACAAGACTCAGAAATGCACTTTAAAGACAAAGCCACACAGGGCTCCAGGGATGTCTCAGCAGCTAAGAACTTCATTCCTCTTCCAGAGTTCAGTTCCCAGCACCTGCTTCAAGTGGCTCAGAACCCTCTGTAAACTCTAGGGAATCCAGTGGCCTCTTCTGGCCTCTTAGACACTGCACTCAAGTATACAGCCCACACCCAGGGACGCTCATGCATAATAATTAGTTCTTATATTTTTGAGATTATAATATGATTAATTACATCATCTCCCGTGCCTCACTCCAGACCATCCCATCCGGATGCCCTTCCTTGCACTCTCTCATTAATTATTTAATTAATTTCGGTTAGTTTTCATTTTGCACTTCAATAATTTCAGTTAATACTCAATTATTTAATTAATTCTAATAATTTTAGCCAACCAGTCTATCGTTTCATTAACTGTGGTTTCACACACACACATACTCACACATATTCCTAAACGCAGCCTGCTTAGTCTGCACGGCGTTGCTGGTGCACACATGTTCCAGGGCTATCCAACTGATCTCGCATAGCAACATTCTTTGCCTGCCCCTGCCTTTCTCTGTTGGCCTTCTGGTGCCACAGAGCACCGTGTCTTATTGATGCCCTCAGTTCAGCTCATGCTCAGGCAGTCATGTCGGTGAGACTGTTTCGTGTTGCTCAGCCTCATGGGTTCCCGTGGATTGTGTCTCCGAAGGTAGAAGATCTGTGGTGCATGGGTGACTTCATCCTGTAGGGCCTGATAATCCTTTTCTCCTGCACTGAAGCACTGTTGCCACTAGGTGGTAGTAGTGTGCCACAATCCAAGCATCTCCTGCCCCAGGAAGATAGATCATGGTGACTTCGCTCAAGTCCACCATGTCTAGAGTGGAACCTACTTCAAGTGTTTTGACATGCCTTTTGTTACTGGTAAAATTGCACAGTGATGTAGTTCATGTTTTTTTCTTGACAGTCCTTGACTTGAGTGCTGGCTTTGTCATACACAGTCCCCTAAGAGCCTTGCCATAGGCTGCTCAACCTCAAACTCATGTCTCAGAGGAGCCTTCTAGGATGTGCTCCCAGAAGACAAAACCCTGCTTCTCACTCAGAAGCGTGCTGTTGCCCTGTTAAGAAGCAAGGAACCGCCTACACTTTCTACAGTTTCTTTCTCACCTCTAATTCTCCTATGGATTCCAAAGCTTTGCATGTTTGACCAGTATAACTTTCTAGACATTTAAACTGCTCAGAAATCTCTCCAAAGAATACTGGGGTAGGTTTCTGAAGAAGACAAGGAGCTCATGTGGACACGAGGACCTGAGTTAACCCATGTTTAAAGTCAGTGTGTTTGTGTGCATGTGCTTAGGGGATAGGCGGCAGAGACAGACAGATACCCAGGCCCACTGGTCAGCAAGCCTAACCTTCAGTTCTCATGAGCAACTCAGTCTCAAAATACAAAGTGGGAAAAGAAACAAAAATCTAAAGTGAATAGCACTTGATGAGAAAAACCTAGATTTGGCACTGGAGCCCACACACGTGTGTCCACACAAAGAAGGCAAAGTACTCAGTCTTTCTAAAAATGCAAAGTTCAGTTTGGCTGAGCCAGAGCAGCCTCTCCGCTCTCTACCTAGATCGCTCCGCTAGACCCCTCCCGTAGGGAATGGGATTTTCTTCTTGAGGACGGGAACTCTATCGTCTTTGTCCAAGAGAAGGGCCTTGTCCTGCTTCTCAGCTCTGCCCTCTCAAAGCTGCAGAGCAAGCATGTTCTTGATGGACTCAACTCAAGGATAAAAGTGAGATGAAGAGGGTATGTCTTCTAGGTTTTGCTTTCCTAAATCCTTCCCAACTCTGTAACTAGGCAGACAGCTTGGAAGCCAGTCACAAGCTTGGCTTGCTGCCCCTCCTCCCTCCCTAGACACACAGAATGCTGCATTAATTTCCCTTGAAGTTTACAGCCTGATTCGCTCAGATGTCCCTAACGAGAGGGACTTTGAGCCCTTGCTCTGAGTTTCATTGCTGTTCACTCCAGGAATGAGCCAGATTGTGATACGGGTAGGGTAGACACGCTGGGGCAGAAAGGAAGGGAGATGCTGGAATTGGAGGCTGATTTCTCCTGTGACTCCCACCCCACCTGAGCCACAGTATCAGACCATGGTGTGTTGATAAGATGCTTGTACAGTGGCGGTCTGGGCCAGGTGAAGGAACACATCTAAGGAAAAATGTTAATTTTAGAGTTAATCTGTCCTGCTACTTACTGTGGGAACAAAGGGACAAACGTGTTCTGGAAAGAAGTATGAAAAAAATCTGTCCTGGCTTCCTGAAGCAAGTCATCCCATCCCGAGGCTTCAGTCCCTTTCCCCTTAACACAAATAAATAAAATTTAAAAAACTTAAATTCCCATGAAAGAAACATAGAGGGTGTGGCCAGTGGTTGAGCCTCGGGAAAGCGATCAATGGACGAGACCAAAGTGACTGTCCACGCAGGTGACCTCTTGGGTGTTTTAAAATAAATTTTCTTGGCTTCCTTCTAGTAAATTCTAAGAAAACTTTTCACACTCCCTTTTTACTGGGGAACACACACAAAAACATGGCTTTAAGTATTTTGACGGGGATTGCTTTCCAACACTAGCTCACATGCATCTAACTTACATGTCTTGATCCACACAGACGCAGGTCATTACACAGAGCAGCACACAAGGAAAGTGGTGGCAGATTCTGAGAGTCTTACACACCATCAGCCTGTAGAGAAATAATCAGAAAGCAAAGAGAAAAGGAGAGAATTAGAGTCACTTGTGGCCCCCACTAGCCAGGACAAACAATCCTTCTCTTTGGAGGGCTAATTTTTCATAATGTCTTTACATCAAATATGCGCTCTCTTACTCTCAGACTGGACCACACTGGCCTTAGATAGTTAGCCAATTTTATCACCTTTTTATAGGTTTTTCTGACCATGATTTCAGTGGTCACCCGACCCCGTAGTGTGAGAGTGTGCTAGAGCTGAAGTCAGTTGGGCATCTGGTGTCTAGAAAAGACTCCCGGCTTACAGGACAAGCACATTTTATTTCTGTCCTTACTAACTCTGATACAGTAGCCAAATCTGCCTCTAGAAAAATCTGTTGGCTGAAGCCTATCAATACTTTGACATTCCTTGTTCAATCTTTACTTTCACCCACCCACCAATGTCCCTTTGGTTGGAGACTTCCGTCTTTATCATTAAGGCAGCCCTGAAGATGAGCATTCTCTCTCTTGTCCCCTTTGTGCTTCTGCGTCATACAAGCAACTCCTTCACACACACACACACACACACACACACACACACACACACCCTTGTCACTGCCATGTATTTTGGAAATTATGAAATATGCTTCTAAGTAGCACATATATTGCATGAGAAACCTATGGAGGGTTGGGCTATTTTTAAGTCAGCCATAGTGGAAATACTGCACCTGTGCTAAGCTGGTGGGTTAAGTAGTCAATCCAGGTGTCATTGAACTGTTTGTGCCAATAGGTTCAGACTTGGGGAGTGAGAGATAGCCAAACAGCCAGAGGCTTGAGTGGTAGAGAGAAAACACGACGGCACACCACGGCTCACCCAGACACACCCAGACAGAAGCGAGCTAGGTACAAATGCATCTCCCTTAACTCTGGGCAGCCCAGAAAAAGTGTTTATTTTACCAAAAAGTGTTTTGGAGGCTGGGGAGATAGATGACATCATGGGACACAACACTTGCTGCACACACATGAGAACCTAAGTTCGAATCCCCAGCACCCACATAAAAAGCCAGGCATGCCGTGAAGGACGCGGAGATGGGAGGCTCGCTGGGACTTGCAACCTGATGGTCAGTTTCAGGGACAATGAGAGACCCTGTTTTAGCAAAATAAGGTGGCGTGACACCAGGACACCTCCTCTGGCCTCCGCAGCACACATGGGGACATACATGCGCACACAAACACACACGCACATGCTTTAGTGTATACCTCCACACAGGCGACAAAAGAAAAGGTATTTTGGAGATACAGGTTAAAGGCAAAACCTTAAGTGTCATTCCAGCAAGCACACTGCTTTTTTGTGATCACCCTGATCATGTGTCTTTTATCCAGGCAATTGAGTAGAAGTTAAAGGAAGTTTTGCATGTGTAAGGGCTGGAGGATTAGGCTCTGGGGGTTAATTTTACTCAAGGAAAAAGAAGTGACTTTAATTTCATTAATGGGCTCCTGGACGATTTTGCTCCAAGCTTATCCCTCTATTAAATATTAATGCCACTCGGTGCTCGATGCTGAGTGCCCAGCCTTTGGATATCACCGCTGGAAATGACACTAACCTGTTCCGTATTTATAACCGAATCACAGGGCTTTTTCAGGAGAAGTCAGCAGAGCAATGCTACCTACTCCTGTCCTCGTCAGAAGAACTGTCTGATCGATAGGACCAGCAGAAACCGCTGCCAACACTGTCGGCTGCAGAAATGCCTGGCCGTGGGGATGTCTCGAGATGGTGAGCCTCTCGTGGCTGGAGAGGGGCAAACACCCACGCACAGGGCTGTTCCATCGGGGAGGTTCTCCCAACCCTTTCCCGGGCCCCTCTGGCAGCTTTCAGCAATCCACAGCTCTTCCTGAATTCATGAACTCCTAGAGTCAGCTAACTAGCTGATGAGGGTAGACAAAGAAATGTCCTGTAGTCAGAATAGCTTCAGGTTGTCAACATTTCAGAAACTACAGGTATGTGTCATCTGCAGGCTCTCATGCAGGAAACCCAAGCCAGGACAAATGCCGGTAAGTCTACTGGCATTTGGCAGGAAATAGGTCTTTCGATAACTGGGTCATCCGAAACACCTGCCAGAGTCAAATTGTGCACCTTCCAAATGTATGAAGACAGTGAGACTCGGTGATAGGTGTCCTTTGTCATTGAGGAGGCATGACGACCAGGGATGGGCCACTTTCCAGTTACAAAGCATCTCAAGGTTCCTCCCTGAAGTCACTCTTAAATGCACTGAATAACACCAGGATTCAAGACAGCCACACATGGAAACTGAGGACACTAGCTGACTGTCCCCAGAGAGAGGTCTCCTGGGGTGTGGGGTGTCGGCTGCCCTTTCTAACATTCGCTGTTCTTAGAGTGGACAGAGCCACCCGGGCTCAAGCTCACTTTCCCTGCATGTGAATCTTTTTGCATCTTTTGTCTTTCTACAGCATTAGACTGACAATTAGGTATGGCTCCTGTCTGCTTGTTACAAATGCATTTCCTTGAGAGCCAGTCTCACTAACTGGATACAATTGTCACTTTATTAAGACAAAAGTTAAAGTATAATTTTAGACCCACAGCCGAAGTTTGACTCATGGGGTTTTCTAGAATGGCCCTTGCCCCTCCCCAAATTTAGTATCTTCAGTATGTCATAAAATAGTATAGCTTGTGAGAAAGAAATATATTTCGAGGTTTATAAAATTAGATACCCATTTTGTTGTCCAGTCCCATCTGAGCCATAGAAGCTCCAAAATGGCCGCGACCCTGCTCTGTCCCTCTGTCTAAAGGACAGCACACCCTCCCTTGGCAGGAAGAGTCCATCCACCGGCTGGTCAGTGGGGTGGGTCTCAGTTCCCGACTGCAGGTTCATCTCCCCTGCCTTCTGCCCTCTGTCACTCTGACAGTCCTGGCGTAAATGAGCTCATCCCCCAATCAGGAATCGATTTGACTATAATCAATTAGGAGAACTAAATCCCTCCAGCAAAAAGCTTCATCTATAGAGTGCCTAGACAAATAGGCAGGGGGACAACACCCCCGGTGGGAGATATCAAACCAGGAAAAATGTTTTCTGTATCTGGATGAGTGTTTCCGGAGAACACACCAGGAACAGCGAGGCAGGAAGCTGCTGCCACCTTTGCTGCCTTTCTGTGAGGCCGAGTCATGAGGAGAGGAGATGCAGATACAGATCCTCCACGGGGGACCTTACAGGCCTTGCCGTCCCTTGTTCTTTTCACCTGAGGCTAAGTGATTGTAGTACAGTATCACTGGATGGTGGATCCCGTTAAGATGCCAGGCTTTGTGCCTTGGCCACTTGAGAGGCAGACAGGATGACGGCCTGCATCTGGGAGTTCAGGGCCAACCTGGGCGACTCAGTGAAGTGACCCTCGTCTCCAAAAAGAAAAAAAATACAGACAGGGTCAACGAATGCCCACAGTTCTCATAGGTCAGGCCAACTCAGACATACAGTTCTGGGAACTATAGACAGCTTTACCATAAAAAGCTCCAGATCCTTGGCCAATGTCATTCTTGTGTGCAGAATAGAAAGAACACTTTATAAAAGATGAAGCTTCTGCCTCAATCTACCCTGTAGATCTTTGCAGCTCTGACTGTTGGTTCAGACACTGCAAAGTGAGGGGGCGGTCTGGGCCAGGCCACGTAGAATGAAGTGACCGCATCACACCACAGAGTTAGGTAGAGCACACCTGTAGTCCTAACACGCAATACTCAGGAGGCTGGGGTGAGGTGACCACCAGTTCAAGGTCAGTCTGGGTTACTTAGTGAGACCTTGTCTCAAAAAGAAAAACCAAACCATTATATTCTTAATTGAGCCTAAGGATACAAAACTGCAGAAAAACAAGGGAAGGATTTGCCTAGGCTAGCCTGCAAACAATACCGTGTCACCTAGGAGGTATGTTTGGGAGTCACTTGAGGAAGTTGTTCTTGCCTTGTGGGTGACCTGCTTTTATGCTGACTTGCTCGGAGACATTCTAGAGCCTGAAAGCTTGAGGAGAACTGTGCATGGTTCAAGGTGTGCTTTACTTTCTCTGTTCCAAGCTGTCAAGTTTGGCCGGATGTCCAAGAAGCAAAGAGACAGCTTGTACGCCGAGGTGCAGAAGCACCGGATGCAGCAACAGCAGCGAGACCACCAGCAGCAACCTGGGGAGGCCGAGCCGCTGACGCCCACCTACAACATCTCAGCCAATGGGCTGACGGAACTGCATGATGACCTCAGCACCTACATGGACGGCCACACTCCCGAGGGCAGCAAGGCCGACTCAGCCGTCAGCAGCTTCTACCTGGACATCCAGCCTTCCCCAGACCAGTCGGGACTGGACATCAATGGGATCAAACCCGAACCCATATGTGACTACACACCAGCATCTGGCTTCTTCCCCTACTGTTCCTTCACCAACGGAGAGACGTCCCCAACCGTGTCCATGGCAGAACTAGGTAAGGCAGTGTGCGCTCTGCCTCTTGGCAGCTCCGGCTTGCTCTGGGCATTCTGTATGAAGCGAAAGGGGTCCACGGGGCTGTCCTCTCTGAAGGTCAGGATTTCCCCTCCACCTTTCCCAAGTCAGATGGCAGCCTCGCTGTCTGATTGTTTCCCATGGGTGTTCACAGCAAATGCACTGCTCTGGAACTTGACAGGGTGTGTGTAAAGCGGCCTGCACTCCACAGGAGGCGCGGGAGAAGGCCACTTGAGCTGCTTCTTCACGTAGACTCCTGGTCACACATATACCGGGTCCACCGGCCAAATCTAAGCTGCAGGCATAGTTTTGTAATTTTAAAGTCTTTAAATTGGTCAATAACATTTAAAAAATGTTTAGTTGACACTTGACATCTGTGTATAAACCATGAGGGACACGTGCCATTTCAATAGTCACACACGGCGTCATAATCAGCTAAGGGCATTTAGAATATCCATCACATCCCATACTTAGAACTGGCTTACAGTGAACATTCAGATGCCTCCCATCCAGCGTTTTCAAAGGGACAGCGTATTGCCATTATCTGAGCCACCCTGCTGTGGAGCCCACAGGACAGTTTGTTCCCTTCCGACTCCAGCTGTGCGTGCACCCCAGCTGTGCATGCACCCCAGCTGTGCGTGCACTGGTTGCACATTCTCTCAGTTCCGGTCCTACCCGGCTAAACTTGAGCACTTCCCCGAAAAATCAGCTTAGCAGCTCTTTGTGAGGGAGTTGATTGTTTTCTATTACGTTGAGCCGATATTTGTGAACACCAGTAACCAGCTGGTACCCTTGAGGGATGACCCTTCCCATTCCCATCGTCCCTCGAGTAACGAAGCTTTGCTGCACTGAGGTGAATTGTAGATGTCTGAGGTGACTTCCTGTGAACTTGTCAGAATGTTTTAAAGATGCCCACTGGTGGCAAAAGGGGCGAGATTTCATACTTGGCCAAAAGGAAGAAGAGAAAAAGGTCAAAACAAACCAAAAGAAACAAAAAAAACCACAAAGATGTAAACACCTCTGTTTTCCTGTTGTCAGGGCATGGCCGCTTCTGGGGGGACGATGGCCTAGAAACACTGACAGCACAGACAATGGAAATGCTTCCCTTCTTGTGCGTTATGCTGACACCCCCTCTATACTTAATGTTTTAAATATGGCACTATTATTAGAAAATCTTTGATAAGCCCCTTTACAGTTTTCAAATGATCTGCTGTTTCCAGTGATTCTGCACATGGGGTTATTATCCTCCGTTGGGAGATTTCAATTAGCTGCTACAGAGACCAGTGAGCTTCGATGGGGACCTGAGGTGGTAAGGAACCTGTGGGTCCTGACGAGCGCAGAAAGCCTCGGTTCACAACCATAAAGGCTGCATTCTTTAGATGGCACCTCCACCTCTGTACCGCATAAAACATCCTTTTTTTTTTTTTTTAAGTGAAAATTTATATTTCCAGTCCAAAAATCTCCAAATAGAACAAATCGAACGTTCTTGACAGTTTTTCCACAATCATCTCTTTATGGATCTAAATTTAAATCCTCGGGAGCTGGGGCATTTTAAGCCTGCTCTTTGACCACGGCACAGCACTAAAGGTGCTCCGCCGCTCTTTTGATTAGCAGAGAAACCTCTGAGCTAGAAGTCATGCTGAGCAGAGGTAGGTTTGATTTTTTTTTCCCCCTGAACTAGAACAACCCCCACCCCACTTTTTTTTTTCTTTCTTTTTTTTTTTTTTTTTTTTTTTGGCCATGGAATCTTGGTTGGCTGAACCTGAAGCAGGACTGTAATGAAAATTAAATTTTCAAAAATGAAAAGGGGTTTGACTGAAAGCTGACATGTTCCCACGCAGAGTGACCTGACTCACCCATGCCTGCTGCCTCTCCACCGTGGTGACAGTGAGCCTGTGTGTTTGGCTGCCAGCTTGTCAGAGCTCAAACAGAGCCACAGAACTGAGTCAAAGCCTTACCTCAGCACTTGGTATTTTGGCTAAAAGTGCACAAATACCAGAACAGGGCTATAAAGGACCAAGCTGGTGCCCTCGAGTCTGCGGACACCTGTACTGGTCACCTCTCACTGGGTCTGGGAGTTACGGGTTATAGCATCCTCTGGGACGAAGTGACTCAAATAGAACCAAGCTAGAAACAAAATTAGAATTATTCTGAAAGGGGGTATTTTTTAACCCATTTGTGTGTCAGGGTGGTTCAAGAATGTGGCATAAAATGTCCTAAGACTGGCCGGACCTTCTTCAAAGCTGCCTTCTATTCTGTGAGATGTTTTTGCACAGCTATGTCTGTGGTCTCTTCTCTTACTTATTATTTAATTATTTAGTTAGCTGGTTATTCATTTTACATCCCGATTGCTGCCCCCTTTCCCGTCCACCCCTCACTCAGCCCCTCCTCCACCTTCTCCTCTGAGAGGGTGAGGACCCTCTGGGCATCCTGACCTTCTTGGAGGCTAAACTTTGTCATCAAAATGTAAGCAAGTGAAATTGCACAGTAGGAGAGTAAGCTCTACATGAACATATCCCCAGCCCAATCCCATCTTCCAACAATTCTACATACCCCAGAATTTTGGGCAGCACAGGCCTTCATCCTTGACTAGGAAACCTTGCCCTTGACATTCAGTTGGTGCCTGAGTCACGCATCCCAGATAAACAACCAAGGAGTGTTTTATAAAAAGTGCTAACTGGGTTTCTTACAGCAACTCTTAGCTAGTGCCTTGTGCAAGAGATGGTGGGTGAACTAGGCGCAGTGAGACAAGAAGCTGGTTTATGCGGGTGGTGGAGCTTCACAGTTGGTCTCACAACCCACTGAGTCACACAGCCTACAAGCTGCCAAGTATCCTTCTTGTGCATTCACATGTCTATAAAGGTTTGCACAAACTCTGAAGCCAGATATTTGCATCAGAGCTCTGCCTCGGTAACAATGTTCCCTCGGGTGCCCCCCCTTCCCCCTCTGAAGATGTTTATTCTGCCACACAGCAACCACGGTGTAAATGTTAATTATCGATGCTCTCTATAAAAACAAGATGCATTTAGCCCAGATGATACCAAAAGTTCTGTCCTACCCTGAGGTCTGAGAGAAAAATCTTAGAAGTCAGGACTTCGCATCTGAAGTGTTTAATAAAGATTGTAACTCACAGCACAATTAAAGTGAAAATTTGAGATTTTTTCTCCCCCCACCCTCAAGTAAGCTTACAGCTTTGCGTTGAGTCTACCCATAGTCACATGTGATACCGTGACAGCACCGAAACTGTCAGGACTGAGGAGGGAGACAGACTCACTGTGTCGCAAAGCAAGAAAATTAACTAAGCCGCGGAGCTTCACCCAGAAAGCTTGTCTCCTAAGTCCTAGGATTTAGCACCTCACCCAGCCTGGGAGCCACACTAACTTCGGAGATTTTATGTGATCTGGTTATACTCCCCTTTGCTGAAAGGGACATTTGGAACGAGTGGAGGGTATTAAAAATATATATTAGCCTTACTAGACCTGTTATGAACAGCTGGTCACGTGTAGCTGCTGCCCCCTGCTGACCCACTCTGTGAACTGCATTAGTCACTGCCTCTTGCTATTGGCTGCCGTGAAAGACTCACATAGGTCCAGGCATCCACGAACCATTTTTGCAGTGCTAGGAATCGAACCTAGGGTCTTGAGCATGGCAAACAAGCACTCTGACTCTGAGCAACATTCTCAGTCAGCCCTGAATAAAATTTAAGACTAAAACTTCAATCAGTACCCCTGAAACTCACTATGTCACTTAGGCTGGTCTTGAACTCGTGGCAATCCTCCTGTCTCCGTCTCCCAAGCCCTGAGATTACAGGGCATGTAGCACCATACTTGGCTCCCAGTAACTTTTGTTAGGATCAGTTGAAACAAGATGTTGATCATTAACTGGAAAAGACACAAAGAGGAACAACGTGTGAGCCCTATAGCACCTCCCGGGCCTCATTTTTTAAATATGCAAGTCTTGGTTTATAATCTAGACAGTGTCCTCCATAGCAAGAACTCTTTCTCTGAGCACTAATTTTCTGCTTTCCAACACCCATTCTTTGTATCTTAATGAGCAGGTCTCCCTGCTTCTCCTCAGCTCTGTCTCCTTGAAGTGCTTTCTTTTGTTTACATTCAATTTCTTGTTTTTAATACTATTTATACAGGCTGTTCTGTTACCTGTGTGTTGCCAGACAGGGCTGTTAGGGTTTATTATGTTTCTGTGTCTCCAAGGAGACTCCAGTTTCAGATTGCATTTAGGTGAGCTTGCTGTTTTCACACAAATACATGGCTCCTTCTGTCTGACGGGAGCTGGGGCGTGTTTATAAACAAGCAGGCTCTGTTGCTATTGTCGTCAACCTTGCGTTCCGTGCCATCCGAGTTCCGTGCCATCCTACTCGGTTTGCCTGCCGTGGACTCAAAACCTTGGGAACACGGTCATTTTTCGGTATGATCTGAAGTCTGTAAACTCCCATCTGTTCTTTCCAATACGTGTTTTGGAGACAGGATTTTTGCCTGCTATCCTAGAACATTCTGTGTGTATCAGGCTGGCCTCACATACATGTCCATCCTCCTATGTCTAAAGTTATAGACATGTAATATCATGTCCAGCTTTTTAAATATTCCTCGAGCCATCTTCTGCCCGACACTGATTGACATCCCACTTCACGTGCAAACTCTACTGACATTTTATCAGCCATCCACCTCTTTCTACTCCAGCCCTTCTGGGTCCCAAGCACAAAACTGCCTGTCCTGTCCCCATATGCAATCTTCAGTACCTCAGCTTTCTTGCCAGGGTTCTGCTTAGTCCTAATGTTATGTCATACCCTAGCTAGCTGTGTGTGCTTGAACCCTGTCACCCTATCACATCTGTATGCCCCTTACAAGTGCCACATGTGTTCCTTCATCTGCTGCCCCTTTCATAGAGAACTCATCCCCTCCCAACACAACTGACCCCTCCTGCCAACCCTACCCATCTCTTGGGGTCCAACATGGTCTCCCTCATATTCTAAGAAACATTCTCCAGTTTTATCTAGCCAATCCTGACCTCTCCCGATCACGGTCTTTATCTTGTGAGTGATGTGCCTCACATTTGACTTTCTGATATCTTGAATTATCTTTTCTGTATGTCCACACATGACCACGGATGACCAATTCTAGAGACATCATTGGCATAGGCATAGTATCATCAAAGCCCTTATACATGGTATAACAATTATACAGCATCAGTTTGGGACACTTCCTGTCCTACATGTGATTCCTCTGATTCTCACAGCTGTCCTATGAACAAGTGCTGTTTCTTTGTTTTACCAAGGCCATATATCTCAAAAGTAGCAAGGCAAAGACACTCCCAGATAGTCTCAGTCCAGGGTTTCTCTTTCTTTGCCCAAGTAGTACATAATCCATTCATACTTAGCAGTGTGTGTCCCAAAGCTCGTTACAGAAGCAAAGGCAAGAGTTGGTTGTCATTATTAAAGGATAGCATTTTCTGGGCTGGGAGCAGTTCCGATCAATAAAGTGCTTCCATTACAGCATGAAGACCTAAGAATCCGTGCATTTAAAAACAAAAACAAAAGCAATAAAATTGGGCGTGGTGTAAACACAGCCTCTGGAGAGGGAGGAAGAGGCAGACTCAGGGGCTCACTGCCAGCCAGTTTAGCTGAATCAAAGAGCTCCAGATTTAGTGAAAGACCCAGCCTTGGGGTTGGGGGGAAGCAAGGAGAGCAGTTGAGGAAGACATGACATACATATACACACATGCAAAAATAAAAAGGTACACACACACACACTTACATAATTTTCTGACTTCCCAAGAGCCACTTTTGTCAGGGTAGCATAAAAAGCCAAGAGGCTGTTGATTGTTTTATTTCCTACCTGAACTATGTTTGTCTCTGGACACTGGTAGAAAGCCTATGACAAGGTCAAGGCCGTCAAGTGTCCAGTCCACCATGCTTCATGAAGTCTTGGTGGCTTTGCAAAGCCCCTCTCCTCCATTCCCTGGGGCCCAACACAGAAGCGGTCTGCCTTCCTTAGCTACACAGAGGAAACCAACTGGCAGCACATGGCGTGAGTGAGTTGCTGTTTAAGGTGGACGACACAAGCAGACGTGTTACTGGTTCCTAAAGCAGCTGTTCATGGCTGTGACCTCCCGTTCTCTCCTCAGAACACCTTGCACAGAACATATCCAAATCCCACCTGGAAACCTGCCAATACTTGCGGGAAGAGCTCCAACAGATAACGTGGCAGACCTTCCTGCAGGAGGAGATTGAGAACTACCAGAACAAGGTAGAGTCGGAGGACTTTCTCCTCCCACTGTGGCCACATGGAGAGGGTGTTGGGGGAAGGCATTCTTTTAAGAGTCCAAACAGACCAAGGCCGGCTGTCCTGCGCCAGAGCTCAAGTCTCTCATCAGGACCTTACTTCCATGTGTGCCCAAGGCGTTGTCGTCTTCCTGAGATGCTACAGGGTGAAAGTTTACTGTGTTTCCTAAGTCCTTCTAAGTGAAAGTACTCCCAGCCCTACGCTGCACGCTTCTAGATTAACAAATGGTTGGTTAGAGACTGTGGACAAAAATGGGGCTGGAGAGATAGATGGCTCACCAGAGGTTCTGAGTTCAATTCCCAAGACCTACATCAAGTGTGTGCATGCACGTGCGCACGCACACACACACACACACACACACACACACACACACACACACACACGCATGCATTAAAAATAAAAACTTTAGTAAAGAAGGAGACCGAGGTGTGGAAGATCTATAACTGCTCAGAACCAAAACTGAGCCTGACTGGTGGTGACCCTACTTGCTTTTACCACTATAATGACCAACGGGACCATGAAAGCGGAGGCTAAGCTGAAGGTAGGGCAGTGGTGCTCTGAGAAGCTGTAGAGGCTTTCTCCAGTGATTGTAGGAGGACCATGGAATTGACTGAGGCGAGTCCTTCCCTTTACTGTGAAATGAGAAAAGCTGGCACCCTTTGGCTATGACCACACAGTGAGAGCATCCACACCCCGTGGCCTCACGAGACTTGGTTCCAGGGTTTGATCCCCTCGTATCATTAGAAAGAAGCTCAAACCAACCTTAAACAACAGCGTATAGCAGGAGAGCGGAGGGGCGAAACAGAACGCTCCAGGACACTGTGGTGAGCGGGAGGGGGGACGGCAACAGCCCACTTAGTCTGCCTCTCAATGCCAAGTGGCCTCATCATCGAGCCACAGAGGAGAGCCAGCAATGTGGAAAGCTGGCAAGCCCTGAGAAGCCTCCGGCCTCAGCTCCTCTTACACCTACTAGCTGCGACACCTCGGAGTCTTGATGTCATTTCTGAATAGAAGACATTTGTATAATATATGAAACAGAGATACCATCAAGCATCTGGCTCAGTAGGTATAGACCAATAAAACACAGTTGTCACTCCTTTTCTTCCCTCCACCCCAAGGAGAGCACAGGTAAACTCCCTAAAATAAATTAACTGCATAAAAAGGATCCTGCTTTACCGTGGAGCCCACAGCTACAGGGGTCATTATATTGCTCTCCTGGCTTGTATTTAGCTGCTGGTTCGCCCATTCCACGGCCTGTAAGGTGGGAATCTCAGTGGGCAGAAAGGATGAGGAAGCAGACTTTTATAACCCAAGTAACAGAGCCGATTTTTTTTTTAATCCTATAATCTTTTTTTAACCCATTTCCAAAGAAAGCTTTTTGCAACCTGGGAAGCAAGCCTGAGGCTGGCTGCACTGGGGGCCCTAGCTAGTCTCATGTTAATTCTCCCTCGTTCACAGCAGAGAGAGGTGATGTGGCAGTTGTGTGCCATCAAGATTACGGAAGCCATCCAGTATGTGGTGGAGTTTGCCAAACGCATTGATGGATTCATGGAGCTGTGTCAAAATGATCAGATTGTGCTTCTAAAAGCAGGTATGCGTGCTGCAAGTGAATCATAATGCCGCTCCTCGCCGTTCCCCACCTGCTTGTTAAAGAAGTGCTTGCTAAGGAAGATGTCGAAGGCGTTTTCTTCAGCAGTAATAGCTCAGGGCATGCTTAGCACAAATTGGACCCTTTTTATAAAAGTATTTTAAAGATGTGTTTAGGGGGTGCTGAGGAGTTGGTTCTACGGTTAGAGTACTTGGCTGCTCTTTCAGGGGTCCCAGGTTCAATTCCTGGTGCACACATGCAAACCCAGTCATAAATAAGTCCAGTTCCAGGGGGTCCAGTGTTCCTTTCTGACCTCCATAGTCACCAGGCATGTACACGGCACACGCATACATGCAGGCAAAACACTAGTTACTTATGGGGGTGTGTGTACACAAATTTTTAAAGATACGTTCGGAAAGCATTCCTTGCATTTTCCTATTCATAAGGCTATCCTAGGGAATGTTTGCATCCAAAATCTTACTGTCCCCCTTCCGACCCTAGTGCTGAGCTGCTGGAAAGATGCTTATGGGTTCAAAGAGTCATTCCTGGGCTGGATTGTTGAAATAAGTATGCATAAGTGTTACCCTCTGCAATGTGAATCAGTCTTCAGTTCTTCTGTCCCCTTGGACAGAGGGCCAGTGTGGCTAAGAACACGGGCCTTACCCTGCACACAGCGCTGTGCCATCCCAGGATGGCCTGTCAGTACCTCAGGAAGGAACTGAAATCTGTGGATGGTGCTAAACAATCCTTCTTCCACGCAGGCTCTCTGGAGGTGGTGTTTATTAGGATGTGCCGTGCCTTTGACTCTCAGAACAATACCGTGTACTTTGATGGGAAGTATGCCAGCCCTGATGTCTTCAAATCCTTAGGTAAGGAAATCTTACACTTTTGTCTCTTAAGCGGGGGCTATGTGCAAGCATATGTCTGGTCGGAACCTCTTGGTACACAATGGAAACGGGTTATATGGAACAAAAGTTAGAGGGTAAAACATTTATTTTACTGTATATAGTAGACATTTGCTATAAAAACACCAGCATGCAGCAAATATCTTTGTCTACATCATATGCAAGCTCAAGTTTAGTTATAAGGTGGCCTTTGAGTGAGTTACTGCATGGCCTTTCAGTCACCCTGGCAACTTCAAATAAAGCAGATTTTTTATAATCACAGTGTTCAAAAAAAAATGGAGAGAATATGTCTCATATGTAAAATGAAGCTAAGATGTAAAAGCCCACCATCCGTGACCTCATACAATAGCCATTTATGAAAAGAAAATGTAAACATCGAAAAAGTCCAGTAGAGCTAAAGAAAACTATGGCGTGTGCATCATAAAATAAGTAGTTTTGGCTTTCTACAATTTAAATGTTCAGAATATTGCCATTAAGGAGAAACTAAGAGAACCCAGGAAATGTTAAATGGCTGGTTTGAAATGTGAGAGACAGGAGGTTTATCTAGCCCAGAGCAGCACAGCCCACAGCCAACTACAATTATTAACCAAGATACAACAGACACAAATCATAACGAGACTTACGTGGATTAAATTGTTAAAGGACTTCCACAGTCTGTTTCAATTTGGTGAACAGTTACAATAATTACACCAGCAGCATGGATCCTAGCCAAGAGGGCATTGCCAGTTACCATTAGATCCTGTTCGTTCAAAATGAGGCTTCTCAAGTCAGACAGCCTGGCTTTGAATGTCAAGTTGTGACCATAGGTACATTACTTATCTCTGTTAAGTTTTCATTTCCTCAGCCCTAAGATGGGAATGTTAACAGTATGCCCCTCACAGCACTGTCTGAAAACCCGAGGAAACTCTTAAGATAGTTGTTCAAGCAATTATCTGCCTAGGAATCACATGATGGGGTGGGGGGGGGTCCCGATGTACAGCTGACAGTGCTGGTAATGGTGACAATACTTTGTGGTGATGGGTAATGTTGGCTGAGCTGATTTCTCTCCCAGCTTACCTCCAACTTCCTGTCTCCTCATTCTTCCCTGGAGTAACCACCGCCATCCTAAACTCCCTCCATTTAATCATAGGTTGTGAAGACTTCATTAGCTTTGTGTTTGAATTCGGGAAGAGTTTGTGTTCTATGCACCTGACCGAAGACGAAATTGCATTATTTTCTGCATTTGTACTGATGTCAGCAGGTAAGAAAATCAGAAGAAGAGCTGTTTCTTACTCGCCCTGGTGCACAGTGTTTTTAGGAGGCACAGGACTTTATGTGTTATATGATATCTGAGGAGCTCCCAAGAGCAGCTGCCACCCTTATTAAATTTAAAGTTTTTCAAAGAATACCCTCCCTACACAAGTCTTCTCCAAAGACCTTACAGGACTGAAGAGATGGCTCAATAGGCAAGAGTTCTTGCTATACAAACATGAGGATCTCGGCATCCACATTTTTAAAAAAAGGGAAAAGGGGAAGCCATTGGGCACAACCACACATGTTAGTAAAGTTAAGCCTTGGCTCGGGGAAGGTGACTGGAAGACCAGTGGGATCTGCTGGCTGCCAGCCCAGGTCAAAGTTCAGTGAGAGACCTGTCTCAAGGGAATAGGTGGAGAGTGATAAATCAAGACACCTGACATCCTCCTCTGGCCTCTACAAACATATATGTATACATGCATTGCCCTCTCAAACACAGAGAAAGACAGAGACACAGAGAGAAGGAGACTCATGATAGGTGGATAAAAATATTAAGAAGTAATAGCTTAATAAAACTGTACCTGGCACTAATTCCACATACCAGGACAAAGGAGTTTGTAAAATAGGGCTGCCCTACTTGATGCCGGTCTCCAAGACGACGGGCCTTTGTAAGCACTGCCATCCACAACTCCTATCTCCAGTCAGCCTATTTGGGGAGCAGCCCTTCACTTGGGATTCTCTGGCAAAGACACTCCTAAATCATCTGAGGGCCTATTGACAGTCTGAGATGCCCTAGATTAAACAGCGACTGCATTTCCAGGAAGGCTAATGGGACCGGCAGGTAGCACCTGCAGAAGCAGAATTGTCAGGGAGGCTTGGGGATGGAGAGGCAGTGCAGGCTCACTTGCAGTCCTCGGGTTCAGCCCTGCGATTGTCTGTCCTTTAGAGAAGTCCCCACGCTCAGCACAGTGGGAGTGAGAAGCTTTTGCACCCTGGTGTATATGTCAGAGATTGCCTTTGCATCCAGAGTGGAACTGACCTCTGAGTCTTTAAGCACACACTGGAGCACAGTAAAGGACATCGTGGTCAAGAAGAACATGGGTCTGACGTTGTGTTGGAGGAATGTACTCAGTCTCATTTTTCCATGTTTAGATCGCTCGTGGCTTCAGGAAAAGGTAAAAATAGAAAAACTGCAACAGAAAATTCAGCTAGCCCTTCAACATGTCCTTCAGAAGAACCACCGAGAAGACGGGATTCTAACAAAGGTAAGATTCAGAGGCGCCTAGTTGGCCTGGCCAGAACTATCCTCTGGTGCAAATCTTGCTTATGCCCATCTTTATGAGTCAAAGAAAGTATCAGCATGGCATGGGCTAAGTCAGAAAATTCTGTTGAGCAAAAACTCATTAGCCAAGTTAGACTCTACTCAATATAACTGATCACAAAGTTTGCTGCAGTAATACAGTAGTCTGGGTAAACATCACTACGTTAATTATGTGTGTATGAGGGGTGCATTTACATGCAAGTACTCACAGAGACCAGAAGAGGGCGCCAGGTCCTCTGGAATTAACTATATGACTATAGGTAGTTGTGAACTGGGAACTGAACTCTGGTCCTCTGTAGGAGCAGTATATCCTCTTAATTGCTAAGCCATTTCTCCAGCCCACCCCTCCCCCCAAAAATCTCTCTCTCTCTCTCTCTCTCTCTCTCTCTCTCTCTCTCTCTCTCTCTCTCTCTCTCTCTCTCTCTCTCTCTCTCTCTCACACACACATACACACACAGAAGGAAGACTTTAAACAGGACTATAAGATAACCAAATATTCTAATATTGGTTCTCTTAAATTTGTTAGTTAACAGGAATGCATTGCTTTTTGTATTTTATCAGTTTCCTATCTCTGTGCCGTATCAAAACCACAATGCTTCTCGTGGCTAATTCTCTTTTGCAGCTAAAACTTATGCTAGATCTTTCAGTGTGGTTGCTTCTGGTGTGGATAAAGGCAGTTCTTTCCATTCTTTGCCTGTTTGGCATATTTTATTGTACAAAAAGGTGATTGGAGATGTTTGGGGCTTAGGTTTCCTGCCTGATCGTTTCTGGGTTTTATTTGTTTATTTGTTTGTTTGCTGACAGTTTAGGGAGGTTATAGTAGAGAAACTGGATGTGGTTTTGATTTTGTACCTTATCAGTGAGCAAGAGAGAAATAGAAGGTCCAAGTCTGAGGCCCCAATGAGGGCTATTATTCTAGAGAGGTCTGATGCAGGCAGGATCTATTGAAGACATTTCCTAGAGGCAGAGACTGAGCTGGGACCACCACAGCCTGCCTTTGTGTTGTGCAGCAAAATGTATAAGCTTTGCAGGTCCCTGCTGCTATCTTCAGCTGCTAGGTTCTCATCTGCTGAGACCCTGGGTGGCTTGCCGTAGAATTTACTCGTACAGTCAGTGAGACGGCTAAAGAGGCTCAAAGCACTAGTGAGATTATCTGAGTTTGACCCCCAGAACCCACAGGGTGGCAAGTGAGAACTGACCCCCAAAAGTTGCCAAGTTGCCCTCTGACTTATATACACACACACACACACAGAGAGGGGGGGGGAGCCAGGTTTGCCACGGCCACTCACCTACTTCCCCATCAGCAGACTCCTTCCTTTCACACAGAGGTAGCCAGTGAGGCTCCAGATGGTGCACCCTGGGACAGAGAGGAGTCCAAAACCTCATCTGGGCTCTAGCACTGGGGAGAAGGAGAAGCAAGAATTCCTCCTTGGGTTAAAGTATTCTAAATGCATTTGGCCTCTTCCAAGCATCCTAACACAGGATTGCCATTCATCCTGCCCCCACCGTAAGCCTAGGCAGCATCAAGTGTGTCTCCCCATGACAAGCAGTGTTGCGGAGGTCACCCCAATTCTTGGTTTCCACTCTCATGACTGCCCTCCTCTGACATCCTGTCCTTTCTCCTGCTTACAGCTAATATGCAAGGTGTCTACGTTAAGAGCCCTATGCGGACGACATACAGAAAAGCTAATGGCATTTAAAGCAATATACCCAGACATTGTGCGACTCCATTTTCCTCCGTTATACAAGGAATTGTTCACTTCGGAATTTGAGCCAGCAATGCAAATCGATGGGTAAATGTAGCACCGGGGCACTTCAGGAGCATCTGGAGTTCAAACATGAAAGTAAGAGAGAAAATAAAAAAGAAAATAAAACAATAACAACGAAGACACATTTAACTGAGACACTTTCAATGGCCCTGCACAGCCCTGGAGCGCCAACACACTGCACAGACATCTTGTGGTGATCGGGGTTCAGGCACAAAGGGGAAACAAAACCAATAAAAGCTGAACTTGTTTTGCTCATGCATACGATTTCCACTATGCCTACAGATACGGACCCTTTTTCTGTCTCAACTTCTAGAGCGGTTGACCTCAGCATTTAACAGGAGGAGGGAACTACAGTTGGAGGAGCCCCTTTTCTCATAGCTCACTGCCCACAGACTCTTACGGGTAACAGCGAGTTCAGCGTCAATCGGTGACCCCGGTGTGTATGGCGGGAGTTGCAGCATCACGGCTTGCTTTCCTGTGTCATGAAGGAAGATTTTTTTTGTTTCTCTCACCGATAATTGCTGGTCAGCAGGATAGTGTGGGAAGGGGCTCCACAGCGCTCGCAATAATAGCATTATAATATAGTACACAGGGTAAATGGGCATGAAGACTATATATAGCTACAGAGATATTGTTTATATATTGTTTTAATTAATATAAAATGTAGTGACTGGTGTAGCTTTTCCCGTTGAATTGATAAGGCACTTTCCGTTTGCACCTTTTGTTTCCTTTAAATTAAATGCTAGCGTGTTCACTGTTGCCCTGTCGCATGTACACCAGAAACACAAGTTTAGCTGAGAAGGCTTGGAAGGTACGTCGGGAGGTATTTATGCTGCTGTTTACAAAAACAAAACAAACAAACAAAACAATTACTTTTAAAAGACGGACTGGCTGGTCATATCCAGAAATCAACATGTTGAATTTTTTTTCCCACCTTAAATTTGGACTTAGTAAAGAACTGCATTCTCCGTCACACTTTGTTCTGCATGCCGTTGAGAATGGGTGTATCTGTGCTTCATCCAGAATTGAAGGAGCGTCTGGTGCTGTGGGCTTACACCATGTGTGCATTGTGTTAAAGTTTTTAAGATGCTACCTTTGGGAGGTGAAGGAGGAGAGGCTTGTGTAACACAAGGCAGTAATCACAGGGACATAGTCTCAGCGTGCAGTTCTGATGCTTTCAAATTAGCAGCCAGGATATTTACTGGATTCTAGCTCTTATTTAGAAGAAGGATTCTACGTGGTGCAAACACACACCCCACATGAAGCTTTCACTGAATGTCTTGTGTTCTTGGCATCGGGAGCCCTAAGAAGTCACCTCAGGGTGAACTGACACTAGACTGGCTGCCCCAGATTCTAGACTGCTGTTTTGTGTATTGGGTAGATGGTGGATGCCGAGGGCGGGAGACAGTATGGAGCCTGGTCCTGTGTTTAAGATCTGCCTTCAGAGCGGAGGTGGCGCCAGCTGCAGATGTGTGTGTGTCCTCACTAGAAAACTGTGGATATAATTTATTAAACATATAGAAGGTAGTTTGGCTTTTGTGTTCAGGTAAGAAGTGTTTTGGTATTGATTCATTTTGCATTTTTTTTAAAGTAATCCCCAGTGGAAGGAGGAAAGAGCTTTCTTACGTTCATAGGTAAGAATATTTTAAGACCAAGTGCCCTGGGACTAGAGAGATGGTGGTTCAGTGGTCAAGAGTGATTATTGCTCTATCAGAAGACCAAAGCCTGGAGCCCAGCAGGCAGCTCAGACAGCTCACAAAGACCTGTCACTCCAGCCCCAAGATGTCTGTGCCCCTTTCTGGCCTCGGTGGGCACACTCATACACAGAGTGAAAGACAAACATAAAAAGTAAATAAGTCCTTTAAAAAGTGCTCTTTTGAGAATTTAGGAGGCATTTAGGAGATGGCTTTGGTCACAAGATACTGGTCTGGGCATCAAAGACCGTATCTGTAGAGAAAAAAGGGACCATCTTTGGCCAGCATTTCTGTCCCTGCTGCTGTCCGTCTGATGGGTTCCCAGGGCAGCTTCCCAGGGCCCTTCACAGTTGTAACTTCACTGACTTTCTGCCTTATTTACTGAGGGACTTGGAAAGTGGGAAGAAATTATTTCTACAGAAATGTGTGTGGGAAGCCTAAATAACATCTAATTAAAAAAATAAAAACATAGTAAGGGTTTAACCATAAACAGGGGAGTGATATTTACTTAAATTTCTTATAAGCATAGAAAAGTTTATGTGTTTATATGGAGAGAGGTTAGTAGTCAGCATATAGTATTTATATTTGGGCAAGAAGGGGTAAATCAAAATTTTATTTAAACATAGTTCCTTTAAAGATTAATAGTATTTATATTCTGAAGAGAGTACAGTTTTGTTATTTATTTGCCCTTTTCCTTCTGTTGTTTCTACCGTGTGAGGGAATGGTGTGAGGTTTGGGTTTGGTTTTTGTTTTTCCTTTCTTGTTTAGTTCTTCAGATTCACTAAATTTGGGGATAGATTTAGTAAAGTATATTAACTTCATTTTAACCAAAGCTTTCTGCATATGACCAGCCTCAGGTGCTAGTGCACTAAAGAGCAACTAAACCCAATTCCAGTGTCCACGTGTGACTAAGGAGAGCTGGCTGAGCGTCTCTAGGGGTGATAGAGAGAGCGTGATGTTGAACTTTGGAGAAATTCATTTTCCCAGGAAGGATTCTGTATGTACCTAATGAAAAACACAAACTCAAGATACTCTCATCTTCATACTGTGCCGCGGTGTGACTGCTTCTGGTGTTGCTGAGAGAAAACAGGAAGTTGGCTTTCAGAGCGGAAGTCCTCCAACACTGTAGGGACGGAACTGTAGAGCCCGGCGTGCTCTGAGAAACAGAGGATGGAGGATTAGGGTATGTACCTAAGTTGGGAGACACGAGGAGTCCAGAACAGGATGTAAAACTTTGGCAATTTATTTTTCTTCCTGATAGGGACAACCACTTGTGTAGTGCCACAAGATGGTTGATAGCACAGAATCATGAGGCTTAATAGTTCATGTCATTAAAGTCGCCTAAAGGTAAAGGCTCCCCAGTCTCCTGGGGACTGAACCATAGTGTTGTCAGCTCAGTGGCAAGAGTGCTATCGAAAAACTTTTGTCTAAAGATGGTAAATGAGGTTTTTGTACAAACTCTGAATGTTGTTTCTGTGATATGCAAACAATCCAGGAACATCCTAAGAAACTGGCCTTGGACACACAGAAATCCAAAGTGCATTTGAAAGCGCCTTTTGGACAGACCACACATTGTGCTAAGGCTGTGAGTTTAGGTTGTTTTGTTTTTAAAGCACTCAGTATTCTAATTTGTGTTAAATCATGTTTTGTTTTTCCCCAAAGTCTTTAACATCCTGATTTACCCTTCCTAACTTAAGGGAAACATGACTTAAAGACACTGCTTCTAAGTTTGGTTGTTCTTTAGCCAGTAGGTACCAGATCTCTGGGAGTGGATGGGGGTGGGCTGAGGGTCAAGGGAGGAAGGAGCATGTTTGCCTCTGTGTGTGTGTGTGTGTGTGTGTGTGTGGCTTTTGTGTGTATGAAGTGTGTGTGTAAGACCGCTTCTAGGCTACTACATGTCAATGGAAAAGAAAATGTATTCAAAATACATAAGTCAAAACTAGAAGATGGAGAAAAAAATTTATTCTATACAAAGCCTTGTCTGGACCACTCTAGAGAGACTTCTATTTTTTTAACCCTTCTATAAATATTTGATGGCACTAGAAATATTCCTGCAATAAAATGTGATTTGTGTAAAGAAAAAAAAAAGATTTTGTAATGTGAAACAAAGAAAGAAAGTAATGTAATTTTCTAAAAAAAACAAACAAACAAACAAACTTTGTATTATTTTCTTGATGGAATTTGCCTGTCTTTGGAAAACTTTTTATTTCCTTGAATGTGCCATAGTAGATGTGTGTGTTTTTAGTTTTAGACTAAGGGATGGCTGTTTGTGTTCTGACATTCCAAAATGCAAAGCAACTTAGCAGAAGCCTTGCTGAGGAGGTTTCGGTAGGATGCAAGCGTCTCTCCGTTGCTTTTTTGCACATGTCTTTTAATTCTTACCTAGTGCAATACCTGTACATAGAGCACTTGCTGGTGTACTTTGACCCCTCAGGGAAAAACACATATTTGTACAGTTGTTGGGTTTGTTTTGGTTTCTTTGTTTGGTTTTTTTTTTTTCTTTTTTGATTTATTTTCCTTTTTTGTTGTTTGGCTACGGAATGTCGATCGAATCACTTGTTCTTGTTGAGAGGCAGCCAGATAATCAGCCTAAAGCCACTGTTTCAAACACCGATTGTTCGAGTCACGTCTTTCCAGTGCTATTATTTTAAAATGATAATAATAATAATAAAAAGCTATTTTCTGACAGTTCTTTGTGCTGACTGGTGGAAAACAAAAGGGTAAATAAAAAGACTAAGCACCTTACAGTTGACTTACTGTGAATGACAATCCATCTTGGTGTCAAGGACAGAGCCCTGTTGGCTGGGGTTGGGGCTGAGAGTCAGAAACACTGTGCTCAGGGAACTTCGAAAACTCTTAAAACAGGGTGGTCAGTGGACTGGGACTAATTGTGACTTTGCTGTTAAAAACAAGTGATGGTAACAGTATCCCTCTAAGGCACAAGCGAACTGTAGAGAAGTGTCAAGTCTGTCTTGTCTTTCTGTCTGTCTGTGTGAATTCTTCCCCATGTCATCTTGTTGAGTTCAAAATCCCTGTGTTTCAGAACAGGTTACCTCCTAAGGCTGTGTGAGTGGAGAACGGATGAGGAAGTGAGAGCCCAGCGGAGGATCAGAGTGCAGTCCATACGCTGATCCCTGACAGTCAGAATGCCCCTGTGAAACACCTTTATACAACTTCACATTCCCTGTGTTGTGAATTTACATTTTTAGACCCAGCAGGAAGACCTATAGTGCAGTGACCCACAACAGAGTCCTTCAGCTAGAAAACTCCTCCAGGGGCAAACCAAGCTCCCACTTTGCAAACCAAGTCCTGTTCTGCATCCCTGGCTTTCTTGATTTGTGGGGTGTGTTTGTTTTCCTGGGAGATCTGCCATTTAAAGACTAATTGGTCCTTCCATGGCCCAGCTTTCGTTTAAGGGAGTCACAGCTCTGAACCCACAACTCTGTTCATACAGTCCCATATACTGCTTTCTAACAAGCCAGAGAAGCCCAGTGTAGCTAATGGTTCTGAGTCTCCTGCCCCACAATACACTCTTGGCAGAATTACATAGCTTTTCTTATGGTAGGAGAACTCAAGGTGCAGGAAATCTGTCCACCAGGTGACAGTGATACCTTACCTTGTTTTGAGTGTAGGTGACAGAAATCTCCCTTCTCCCCTTTATTTTTCCGTGCATACATACGCATGCACATGTGATAGAAATTTTTACTACCATCACAGGGCTACTGCTTACTCATAAAGTTGTGGTGCAAACCCCACAGCACTCTTGCACTGTGGATCAGATCTGTACCCAGAATTGCAGTTGCAACAGCCAGATCCTGCGTGACTGTCACTCTGTCATGCTGGTCTTCACGCTATTTCCTAAACACTAAAGCATGAAATTCTTCCACCAGCTTTGAGGACAGGGACCTCCCCAGAGAAGGCCAGCAATCAATGTCTTCAAAAGCAACTGGCTGCACTTCTGACGTGTGTGTGTGTGTGTGTGTGTGTGTGTGTGTGTGTGTGTGTGTGTGTGTGTGCTCGCACACCTTGCACCTATGTATGCTTGTATGTGATCAGTTTGTCAGACTCTCAAAATACTTTTTTTTAAGCAAGCAGGAAGACTGGCTTCATACCAGGAAGCCACTATGAATGGGGGCAGAGCATGCTCGACCACACCCTCAGAACTTAGAGCAATAAACACCATTCAGTCAGTTGTTTACTTGTAAATGGGTGACTGAATATTTGATCCAAATAGAAACCACCTTTTCCCAGGGTCTAGTGTGGAGAGTGGAGATGAATGTTTGGAAAAGATCTGTGCTTTCTGTTTATGTCCAGTGTGTTTTGCCACATGAGCTGCCCTATGCTTTTTCTTTGGTCCTTCTAGAAGCTAATGACAGACAGCTGGCTGTTAGCATTATGGGCTGTGCATGTCATGATGTTGTTCCCAGAACAACAGGCTTCTCTCCAGTGTTCATGCATGATCCCTTTCTCATTCATTATGACTTGTGTGGAGGAGTAACTACTTCTAAGATGATAATCACTGAACACATTGCATATGTAAATGCAGATAGTTCTTGAGCAATATAGTGACTATGACTATCACATACACACTATGTATGTACTGTACACATCTTCCTGAATCCCCAGTTCTCTGCTTAATCATCATGGTTTGAAGTCTCATCTACAACAGTGGTGAATGTTTTAGACAGTAGGACATTAGCTGGCTGCTTCTTTAAATGTACCTGTATTGTCTGCGTGCTCCTTTTGTGGAGACAAGTTTTTGTATTGGATGTTTGGGCCAATGGGAGGCTTCAAGCTACAACATATTTTCCCAGTTTAAATATATTGAACTTATGACAAACCCCAGACAAGGCTTTTAATCTGTAAAGAACTGAAGTGTTGGGTGGTTTATTTACAAACCGTTTTCAATGTTGTCCATTTTTTATGGCACCTTTAACAATATACTTGTTTCCAAAGTACAAAAAAAAAAAAATAATAGGTTAAATAATCTAGCCATAACTGAATGTCAAGCAATAAAACAAATGACTTTTGTGCATAGACTTTAAAAACTACAAATTTTAGACATCTGCATGTAAATGCAATCTCTTGTTTACTGCTTTCTTCAACTCAAGCAACAGATTCCTTATTTACTGTTAACTTAAGAACTTGTAACGGCCTGTACATGTTTTCTCTCCTACTCTTCTTTCAGATTCACCTTCGCCCTGCTTTTGAGTCATAATATTTAATGTTGTTCTGCACATCTCTATACAGCTAACTTCTGGCTTTAGTTCTGTATAGATAAGAAGATGTTATATTATAAACAGCCTACTCAGTGCAAATATTTATCTGTTTATCAAATCCACAATATGCTGTGTAATACTGGTTTTACTATATAATCTATTTTAGACATAGCTGTTTAGAACTAGAGTGTGCTATTTTTGTGTTTTTCTGATGTGTGGTGCTAGATAAGTTACTTTTGTGAACAACAACAAAAAAAAATATCCCTTTTATTCCTAGACAAAACCACCTTTGGGTCTTGTTAATTTCACTGAGTATAATTATATATTTGTATATATATACATATATATATATATCTATATATATATCTACCTGTACCCAACTGGCAACTGTATCAGAGTGCTAGATTTGGGACACGCTTTTCTCTTTAAATACATAATATCATTATATAAATTATTCTAGAGTGTATTTAATTAGGATAAAATTACTTCCTTAGTATGGATATTTGACATCTGTTGGGTAAGTTTGTTCATAAATAAAGACATGAAACACTGTTACCATTTATTTAAGTGTGTTGCTCAGCTCTACATCACATCTTCTGATCTAAAAAAATAATTTGACAGGCCTTGATCCCAAAGCAACCATCTCGTTTAGTGGAGAAATCCTTTCCTCCCTTATTGGGAGCTCTGTAATTGGCACCTGACTGGACTATACATCTAACTCCTAGTACAGATACTATGTAGAATATTCATGACACATTGATAGGACCCTAGGCCATTCACGTCATCTGAGTCACAAGATGTATAAGCATATACATTGGGTTCTAATATGACAACCAGTTCTGTGAACTGAGTGGAGGACCTTTGTTTTAAAACTTGTTTAATAATGAGCTAAGTAAACACTCCTGACATCTTTCCCCAAGATTGATTGGCATTGTTAAAGTTGTACATCAAATATCTAACTAAGGATGTAATTAGCCTTCTTAAATATTGATTAGAATTGTTCTGTAATATTACTGAATTTGTAAGATCTTTAGCAAAGATTTTTGAGCAATTTATAAACATAGAGCAAATGTTTCTGTTTACTGCACTTTTTGTAACTGAAGGTGATAATTTCTTAAGTCACAATTAGTGGATCCCATGCATCAACTGCTTACCCACCACGCTGGACCTTTTCCATTTTTATTGCTAGTCCCTTGATTATCAGTGCAGTCGGGTGGTTAATGAAAGCCGATGATAACAATTGACTTTTTAACGTGAATTTGTTACAATTTAGAGAGAACTCTTGTAATACAATCATGTCATTCCATAACTGTCTAGCTTGAAGAGAGATTGAAACATTTTGTTTGTTTGATTGATGGATGGATTGATTGATTGATTGTTTTTCACAGTTTAGTATCCCATGGTTCCCTGGGGCAGTGATTTGTCTCTCTTTGCACTTGCACATGGCCAGCAAATGTCAACACTTGATAACTGTTTAAGATGACAGGTGTGCCCACAACTAAAACACTCCCCAATCCAGGGCTGTTTTGGTAAACTGATAAAGCATGCGGAATCTTACAGCCAACAATTACAACCAAGTCTAAGAGTCGCATTGTCCTTCTAGAGGACATGAAATGCTGAGTCTGCCTGTGTGTGGGTCTCCAAGATCAAGCACACAATTGTCACACAACTCTACAAGTGACAAGACTGGCCTGCTGTGAGTAGTCGTGAAAGTTTGGAAGCAGCAATGCTGAACCTATAAATAAGATGCTGTCTCTTTTGTGTACAGGATGTAAAGCCTCTTTTTCTGTCACACTAGAAATGCAAACCATTTATGGGATTCCTAAAACCATAGTATGGACCTAAAACTTTGCTAATGATCTTTACTAGAGGCTCATCCCACTTTTCACTGACATTGGGTTTTCTTTTCAGTCCTCTCTCTACAGTAGCAGATTGCTTATTCCCAGCTGTTTATTTTGTTCAATCCTGAATTTAAAGAAAAAAATATTTTGATTCATTTTGTAAATACAAGCTGTAAAAAAAAGAGATTTAATGTTGTCTTTTAAATACTCCAATTTTCATTCTAATATGGATGTTGTTATATTGTACTTAGAAACTGTACCTTTAACATTACAGTACCTTTATTAAAAGTGCATTGAACACATCAATTTTAGATGTGCTTTGTGTGCTATTATCCTATAATAAAACTTCAGCTTCTAATGGAACATTTGCCTCCCATGTCTTCCTTACCAAGTGGCATTGTATACTTTTCTAATTGAACATCTGGTTAATCTGAGTAGCACATCATTTTAATGGTACAACAAAATTAATGTGAATTATTTTTAGAATAATGTAGAAAAAAACTCTTATGGAGTGTAAATATATGTATGTGTATAAGTGGTTGTGTGTGTATTCCTGAGGAGTTGAGACACTGCACTATCTAAGCATCTTTTATAAGCAAGAGATGTTCCATAAATATCTGAATTGGTCTGAAATTTGACTTCATGTAAGAAAATAATTCCCCATCTTTTTCTTCCTAAGTACACACGCAGAGAGAAAAAGAGAGAGAGAGAGAGAGAGAGAGAGAGAGAGAGAGAGAGAGAGACCATGCTCATGGTGCCATTCTACAACTCTGCCCTATAACTCCTCCCTTCTGCTGTCTCAGGACACGAGAGCTAAAAAGTTCAGATTGTAGTCAGTCACCTCCCTTCTAGGCCTCATCCAAATCCATACCTAAATTCCCTCTGTTTACACAATAATTCCAGTTTCCAGGAGAGTGCTCAGATGGCAATATAAAAAGAATTTCTTAGACTTCTCCTTATAATGATCACACAGGAAAGGCAGAAAGGAGAGCAAATTGAGGTGAGAAATAAACTCTAGGAAAGAAAGCAAAAGCAGCAGCCACTGACCAGCCAGTACAACCTCACAAGGATGTTTTAGTATCTGGTTAGATTACCAGGCTCCCCCGACCTCAATGAAGTTGAGTAGCTTCCCAATGTAGAAATCTAATGTGCACACAGCTCAAGTACACAGGGACCAAGGTCTCAGTTTCTCCCAACAGACCTGTGAAAAATACATGGCTGAGGCCATGGTGCCAGGGAGGCCCCTGCTGTGCTGGGTACAGTTTAACACCTTAGCATCTTCTCTTTTTGAACACAAGTCTGAAGACGTGGTCTAGTGGTGCAATGCCACAGTCCTAAAACGGCTATTAAGGTCACAGTGAAACGACAGTAAGAATAGAAAGGATGAAAAACTGGGTCCCAAATACAGTTAGATTAGGAAGGTCTGCTGTGCTAGTGTTACAGCATCCAGTAGGGCAACTAGGGTTGACAACAGTTTGCATTTCAAAACAATTAAGAGGCCTTGATCATTACCAACAAAAGAGCAAACTTCAAAATGATAGACAATGCTAACACCTTTATCCAAACATCACACTGCAGTCCATAAACATGGACAATTATTTAGTACCTACTAGTACTGTAGAGGAGGGTGTTTTGTTAAGAGATTCCTCCTGAACCCCAGAAGAATCACCAAAGCTCCCCCTGCCAGCCCCACCCCCACCCTGGAGGTTCAGAGGCTTCATGCTCAGATTAACTCCAGCTTTGGGCTGAGGAGACATTTGCTTTTGTTCTGGCATCAGTGACTTCTGCTGTTAGAAACAATTAAATTGTATCTCTGAATTTAATTGTAGTCTGAGTTTTCTTTCTCTCTCTTTGGAAAATGAAATAATTGGTTCCAGTACTGATTCCCATAAACACAGTCACCTCTCAGACCCACAGGCTCCTGTCCACTTGAGGGAACTCTGGGATCACATTTCTACCTTAAGGTGACTTTCATAAATTATTTTATTAATTACTTTTCATTTAGAAGACAAAATTATTTTCACTGGGGCCTAATTCATTGAGGCTGTGCTAGCTCCATCCCCGCAGTCTCTAATATGCTCTACCTGTCCTAATGAACTACTCACAGTATCCAGAAGACAAGGGGAAGTGTTTCAGTCTCTACGTGAAATCAACTGTTGGAATCAACTTCTCGGAGATATTTAGGCACACGCAGAAAAGATCACCATTCCAATGAGCAATTACTGTGGGGCCCCTTTTGTTCCGCCCAGGACCCATGTAATACAGAACAAAGGGAAACATGCTGTGTTGCATGATGGACGATCCACACGCACTCACTTAAAATATCACCTTACTGAAAAGCCAGACTTAGGCAAACTGTTACTACCAACATTTTCTCAAGTTTCTAAACCAAGCATCTTAGCTCCGGGGCTATTTCTGGGTTCCTGCATTCAGAGCACCTTATGGATGACCAGTGACTTGTGAGGAAACTCATTGAGTGAAGTAGTTTTCAAACTATAAGTTCCCAGAGCCTACTTCAAACAAAGGGAGCTCATTAGCTGAGGGGTCTGGAAATGCCTGAGAAGATTTCTGCCTCTTGATTTGATCTGCAAGAAGAAATACATACCTAGTTGTGGGGAGCCGAATGCGGACGCCATTACAAGATGGCGCTGGCTCCCTCACGGTTTGAGGTAAACAACTCCATATATAGTAATGCTCTTGTCAGCTAAGGCGCTGCACCCTTGCGCATGCGCAGTACATAACCTATCTCTGGCCAATCCCGAGGCCTCTGGTGTCAGCAGACTGGTGACAACCAATCATGGCAAGCCCCATATGCGCTTCTCCCTATATAAGCGGACAGCTAGGGTAGTTTGGGGCCCCTCGATTCCTGCTCTCCCCTTCAATCAAGAGGCTCCCACAATAAAGCGTGATCTGAGAAGAATCCTCTGGTGGTGCTCGTCTTTCCTCGCTGGTCGAGGAGCGCGCCACACCTAGTAATGACTGCCATCATCAAAATTCTGGCCCAATGAAGCACTGAAACAAATATAGACTTGTCAACTATTCCAAAGTCAAATTGGCTCAC
This sequence comes from Micromys minutus, assembly GCF_963924665.1. Taxonomy (NCBI): domain Eukaryota; kingdom Metazoa; phylum Chordata; class Mammalia; order Rodentia; family Muridae; genus Micromys; species Micromys minutus. Next base: position 3,380,398 of record NC_137956.1, read on the forward strand.
TCAACTTAGGATTCTGTCTTGAAGTTTGCAGAAATAAATAGGAAACCAGAGCTTTCACTGCTTGATCCTACAGGGAAACAATGGCACCGTTAACCTGGAAAATGATCTGGGGAATCCTTAAAGAGTTACGCTGGCGATTTCTCATACTAGTAGGCAATGCCTTGCCTAGGTATCTACTCAAGGAAAACAAGACCACAAAAGTCTCACAAGGACTGCATCTCAATGTTCATAGCAGCACTTTTCACAATCTTCCCAAAGAGTGAACCAACTCCAAACAGTCATCCAATGTTAAATCAGCATATTTGGATATGTTCATAAGTGAACTAGTACCTACAAAAAGTAATGGGCTACTACAGCAGCACAGCTAATCCTGGAATCTCTGGCTAGAAGGAAATATACACAGAAGACCGTATGTCGGATCATCCCGTTTGTATGGAATATCCAGGCAAGGCAAACACACAAGGATGAAATCCATGCTTGTCATGGGGCTGAGGATAGACAGGACTGAGTGCTACTGGACATAAAAACAGTCAGGGGTAATGAAACTGTCCGGAAAGCAAGTACTGTTGGTGGTGCAAGCCCTATTCATTCACCAAAAGTCACTTAATGACACAGTTAAAAATGAGGGGATATGATATGTAGATTACAGCTCAAGAAACTGTTGTTACACAGTTGTCCACGATAACCAGAGAATAAATTCTCTACTATCTTAAAGACAATCCCTGCTCTAATCACCTTTCCACTCCAGAGCTCCCTCCACGCCCCCCATAACCCAACCAGTTTTCTCTCTTTCCCAACATTCAGTGCTGCTTCACACAGCTGGCGGCTGGCGTTTTTACACAGCTGAAACACCTTCTGTCCCCACCCTTCAAGAGCCAATGCAGGAGAAGCAAGATGGCCTGACAGAGGCTCCCAGCACTCCCCTGCTCCTCCAAGAAGGAGGGACCAAAGCAACAGGTGCTGCTAGTACACAGTGGGAAGGGCAGCCAGGGGAGGGTCCTGGATTCAGTAGTAGGAAAAAGGAATCTTGTAAGAGCCATAGATAGAGAAATAAAATACCCTAGCCTTTGCCACTCTGGAGCTGGGGTGGGAAGTGCCTCTCAGCAGGGAAGGAGCAGAAAAGAGTCCCAGCAGACTTAACCAACAACAATCATGGTGCCCCTACCACGGAGTCTCCTGGACTCTGCAGACTTACAGGTTACATGGTGCGAGACCTCAGTCGGCACAGTGCTCTAACTCTGGACAAAGACTTCATCCAAACAGCCTCCCAAGGCTGTAGCTGCAAGCCATCTGGAGGTGGTACATACTGTCAAAATTTGGACTACATTGAGGGTCAGAAATCCTCATGTATTCCCATTTCTGAAACTCCACGGACAATCCTCTGCACTGGTCAGTGGGTAGGTGCCTCACAAACCAACTCTGGGGTGATCCAATGGCTGTTACAACCTAGCATGATTCTTGTGGGACTTTTCCTAAGGAATCTATTTTTAATAGACACAGAAGAACCAATTCCATCCAATTACAGTTTGGTGGTCCTAGACTTACAGGAAGGATCATGTGCCAAAGGCATCTGGATCACGAGGAAGCCTCCACAGGGCTGAGGAACAGGTACTCCACAAAGCATCTTCTCTTCCCCAAGAGTGCTTCTGACTTTTATAATCTCAGGAAGAGGCGGGGACGGCATGAGTCATCTCCCACCCCCCAAACACACACACACCTGAGGATGTTAATAGGTCCAATCTAGAAAGAGCTGTCCATTGAAGAGGCTCTGCTTCAAGATGGCAACAATTATGTCACTGTAAAACACCTGCTCTCCTTAGGGCCACCAGAACCACTGGTTAGAGGCCAAAGGAATAAACATCTAAGATCTCGCCCTCCTAGACCAGCAGTGGAGCCTCTCCTGAGGTTTCACACCAGTATCAGGTCAGGCCTAATGACCCTTAGCTACACAGTTCCCATCACCCTAGCTTCAGCAATCTGCCACATAAAGAACAGGGGAGAAGTCTGTGGTTCCAGAGCCCAAAGGAGAGAGGCAAGCCATCAGAGGCAACAGTGGAGCCTGCCTGTGAGAGGCCCCGCCTACACTGTCTGAGGAAAAAAAACGCCCCATTGGTTCCTTGGTGAGCAAGGCAACTGAAATCACTGAACAGACTACTTAGCATGCTGGACTCTACCTGTAATCCCAGCAGTTAGAGGCTGAGGCAGGAGGTTAGATTAGATTGTAAATCCTAGGCTATAAACCGAGTATCAGGCCAGTCAAGGCCACAGACTGAGACCTTGTCTGGAAAAAAGAAAATAGGAAGGAAGAGAGAAAGGGAAGAAGGAAGGAAGGGAGGGAGGCAGGCAGGCAGTGAACTGAACTTAGAAAAGTGCTACCCTGTGCCCATGACTCACTGGTAGGTAGGATTTGACACCCTGCTCTTAGCCACACCCACAGTGGCTGCTGTCCCCACCCTTTGGCCATATGCTTTTGAGAAAACTAGACATAAGCACAGCATGATGGACCACCTGATAAAGGAGTTGGAGGAAAAGCTGTGAAAAGCTCAAAGAAGCCCAAGAGAACTCAGACAAACCAGTAAGTGGAGCTAGGAAGATAGTGTGAGATATGAAAGAGAAAATCAAGTGAAAACCAGTTATGAACAAGAACCAAATAGAAATGCTTAAAATCAGGAGTGAGTCAAAAACAAAAATAAAAAAACAAAGTTCATTTGAGGATTAGAGAGATGGCTCAGTGGCTAAGAGCACTCACTGACTGCTCTTGTAGAGGAACTGAGTTCAGTTCTGAGCCCTCATATGGTGGCTCACAATCATCTGTAACTCCAGTTGCAGATGATCCAACACCTTCTTCTGGCATCTGATATTACTTATACATAGTACACATATATACTATATATGTGCGTATATACCTATACACGTAACATACCTAAGAAACATACACATAAAATTAAAATAGATAATGGCTGGAGAGATGGCTCAGCAGTTAAGAGCACTTGTTCCAGCACCCATATGGTGATTCCCAACCATCTGTCCACTGTCTGGGACTATAACACCCTCCTCTGATGCCCTACAGACACTGCACACACTTGGTGCCCAGACATGCATGCAGGCAAAACATTTATACACATTAAATAAGACACATAAAACTAAAATAATTTATTTTAAAAATAAATAACCTTTAGGGAAGTCATTTGAAAGCCTCAGCTACAGAGCACATTGAGTTGGGGAGAGAAAGTGAGAACTTAGAGACATACCTTTTAAAATATCGAATTCAGACAAGACAGGCCAAAAGGGCATTCAAGCTTTGGGGGACAGCACTGAATGGGGGGGACACACATTTCTATCACTGTCAAGTAAAGAGAATAAGGTTTAAATGTGTAAGCAATTATTAAATGAAATGCTAACAGAGACCTTCCCTAGCTTCAGAAAGGACAGGAGCAGAAAGAATCCCCACCATCACATAGCCACACTGTCAAAGGGGAGAAGATCAGTGGAGCAAGCTCAGTGCAGGCGCGCCCGGTGAGCATGCACAAGGCTCTGGGTTAACTCCCCAGGACAGCAGCAACACGGCAGCAATGAGCCAATAGACAGCTAACTACATGACAGAGAAGAGCTGTAAAATCTGCAAAGCGCTAAATCACATTTAATAGAAGCACCGAGGGAGTAAGAGGAAATTTCTCAGCAAAAGCCCTACAGGCAAGGAGAGCACAGAATGACATATTTCAGGTGGTGAACGAAAACAACTGCCAATCTGGGTCACTATACTCAGCAAAGCCATCCTTCAGAAACAAAGATCTTCCAAGATAAGCAAAACCCGAGGAAACTCAGAACTCTGAACCTAACCTTACCATGGATACTTCGTGGGGTACTCAGAAATGAAAGAAAGAGATCATTGCAACAGTGTGTTAAAGTAGTAATATTAATAGAAAATACACAGACGAGACATAGAAGAGAATCAAATATTGTTGATATGGGTAACCAGCTCGCAAAGGTGAGTAAGAGGGAAATAAAAAGTATCTAAAGCAGCCAGAGTAAAACCAACAAAATGACAACCTGTATCTTTCAGTACGCAAACCAAATTCTCCAAATAAAGCATACAGGCTTCTGAGCTTGGTAGTGTATGCCTATGCCCATGTTCCCAGGAGTCAAGAGGCCCAGGCAGGAGGATTGTGAGTTTAGGGCTATCCTGGCTACACAGTAAGTTTGAGGCTAGCCTTGGCTACATGATGAGACCCTGTCACAAAACAACAAAGGTAAAAGATCGAAAATCAAAACAACAGCAAAAGAAAGAAAGCACACTAACATCTGCTGCCTATAAGAAGCCCCAACACCAGTAAAGACAAAAACTGAGCGGGTGAAAACTATTTCAAGCAAATGGAAGTGAGGGAAGATTAAGCTGAGTGATCTCCAAAGGGATATTTATGGCCCCAGCCACACCACCTGGTCTTAGAGGATTTGTTTTATTTAAGTGTCTCTGGAGCCAGATTACAAATGTTTGTGAGTCACCTGCTGTGGGTGCTGAGAACTGAACTTGGGGCCTCTGGAAGAGCAGCAACACACGTTCTTAACTGCAGAGGCTTCTCTCCAGCTCCAGTAACACCTGAAGTGGTTCACCACTTTCTTTTTTGATCCGTTTTCTCAAGGTGACTTAGAGTCCCAAAGATCAAAAGTTCTGGAAAAGCTAGAGTTTAGTCTTGGTCCTTCATGCACTCAACACCAAACAGAAAATAACAGAGCAAGTATAGAGTAAGGCACACAAAGGCCCACCAGCAGACATGGACATCTCTCTAAAATGGGACAGAGAGTGGAGTGGAGAACTTGGGCGTGATGCAGGCCTAGTATGTGTTGAGTGGTGCTCTAAATACAGCTCCATTCTTTGTCTTATTTAGACCTTTCCAAACCCCTTAACAGTATGTAGTAAAAACTGATGAAAGGGGCTGAATATGTAACTTGGCAGAGTGCTTGCCTGGCATCCTAAAGACTAGACTCCCTTCACAACACCGTATACATGGGGTGTGGTGATGTAGTCTGTAATCCCAACACTCAGGATGTGGAGGCATAAGGGTGAGAAGTTCAAGATCAGCCTTGGCTGTACCACACAGGATGTTTACAGTTAATGTGGCCTACTTGAGACACTATCTCTAAGACAGACAGACAGACAGACAAGAAATCAAGCACACCGATAAAAACTAATTAAGAGCCAGGATCAGCATTACGGAAGCCTGAGGTCACAGCCGGTCTACCTGGGCTCCTAACACTGTGGCCTGTCCCCTCTGTGCGTTCGCGCGCAGGCCCCTCCCGCGGCGCTCGCGTGACGTCATCACGCGCGGCCGTGCGGGCGCCCTCGGGGCTTTTAAATGAGGCCGTCCTAGGCGAGCCGCAGTGAGTTCAGCAAAACGTGTGTGGAAAGGTCGACTTTTCTCGGGGTCAGAGCCACTTGGGACCCGGAGGTGGGCGGAAAGGCGGCTGCGCGCGGACTCCGGCTCCTCCGGGACGCGAGGGGCGGGAGAGGGAACATGGCGACCCCGGTTTGCTCAGAGGCCCTCCTCGGCGGCTTCCCTCACAGGCCCTAAGTGGCTTTCCTCATTCGACCCCTCTCCTTCCCCATACTTTTGTCTTCCTTTGCTTCCCTGCAGTTCCCTCGGCGTTCACCGTCCCTTCCCCCCCCCCCGCACCCCCCACCGCAGCCCCACACTAAGGGGAAAGGAGAGGTAGACTAGATGAAGAGGGAAGCCCGTGAGACCACCCGTACCCAGAGGCCAGGTCTTGTATTTGACTCCTCAAAGCCGCACGGGGTGACAGGACAGGCACCCGGCGTGAAGAAGTCAAGCTACGTCTTAATCCCGATGATTGCGCTGAGGGTGCCTGTGAACTGTTTTCTGAAATTGCTCGTACCTGAATCTCATAAATGCAAAGCTGCCTTTTCTGTGTGTATCGCATGTCATATACTGCCCCCGTAACTGTATGTAACTGGAGGAAATAGCAACAAGATTTATTCTGGTGGTAAGGGAGTGAAGTAAAGGGAAGCCAGCTCTGTCATACTATAAACAATGTGAAAACAGCCTTCTGGTTTTGGTTCTTATTAACTCAGCTAATGTTGAGGGCAACGCTCCTTGCATAAGTTAAAGGGAAGGGACCCCAGTGTCATCTTTGCTCCATAGAACCGTTCTGCCTGCCTTTTGTGTTTTAGTCAGGGGGTAGATAATTAAGCAAAGGTTCTCTCTCACCCGAGTTAATATGGGTTTAATCTTGACCTTTTGTTTTTCTGCAGTTGAATGTAGATTCTAGGAAGGATCCAGTTCTCACTCTCTGGGAGTCTTCCCTTCCAGGCTGAAATAATTGTGAACTAGAGTGAAGGAGAATTCTAGGAAGATGAGCTCTAGCATAACCATGAGTGAACCAAGGCTGAACTGGTGAGTTGGACCTCTTCCTGATCCACTGCGGAGGAGTGAGCAGGGGATGGTGGGTACCTAAGAGAGATTTCTGGCCTGCAGAGATTGTACAACACTCAAGTTTGTAGTTATAATTTCATATCGTAATTATAGGTTTCTTGTGGAGGAGAAGTGCTGAAATTGTTGTCAACGTTTCAGATTAATTCATTCATCCAAGCAACACTAACCATAACATATCAGTCTCAATTATAATGAGATTGGGGGCTGGGGGCTGAGTTTCTCTGTGTAACCTTGACTTACCTGGAGCTCAGTATGGAGACCAGTCTGGCCTTGAACTCAGAGATACACCTGCCTCAGCATCCTGAGTGATGGATTAAAGGTGTGTTCCGTCATGCCCAGCCTGTACTGAATCATTCAAAATTCCTCCTAGTACTGGAGACATATTCCCATGCTGTTCAGATACTTCCACACACCTCTGGCACTGTGAACCAAAGTTCCTTAGATTAATCTCAGTATTTCAGTTCTTTATTTCTTCCATCTAACCAACACTGGCTATATTTGTCTCAAACTAATTTTGATGTTATAAAATTCGTTTATCGCTTTAGGGATGGGTGGGTTTAGGACATTTACCCCATTAAACAAGTCAAATCACGTTAATAAATACGAGAGCTGGGGTTTTTTTTTTTTTTTTTTTTTTTTTTTCACCTGGCACAATAGTACACAAAACAAAAATAAGTTGTTGCATTTTTACCATTACCATTCATGGCCAGAAGTGAGCCCTGACCCTGACAGATCCTTGGTCACATGTCCTTCTTTTCCTCTGAAGTTTATTTGTATTCTACGGGAAAGCAGACTGCTGGAGCTTGAGAGTTTCATGCTGCCTCAACCTTAAAGCAGTCTAAGAAGTAAAACAAATACACAAGATAAGGCACAGGAACATAAGCTGGCTAGAAGGGGTTGGGAAAAGCTGGGGTAACGGTGTAAATTACAGCTCTGACATTACGCTTTGTGTGACATGAGACTTTGAATTGTCAAGTACAAGTAAATTACTTTATTTCACAGGGATGTGACGCCCAAAAATGGCCTTAAAGCATTTTTCTCTCCAGAAAATTATAAAGATCATTCCATGGCTCCAAGTTTAAAAGAACTCTATGTTTTGTCCAACAGGTAATGTTCATTTGGTTATTTATTTTTGCTTTCATTGCTGTTTTTCTGATAACTTAAATTTTATGACGATATTAGTAAACATTCAAATTATAAAAATGTGAAAAATAAAAGAAAGCTACTGATAACTCTTTGGTATTTATCTTACTCCACACATAGCTGTATATTTATATACACAGAATGAGATCATAGTTGTAATTACCTCAGAACACCATAAAACATTATAATTTTATCATTAAAAATCAGCGTCTTGTATTTTTTCCATGAATACATATAATGTTTTACCCTTAATCTTAATTAATAATTGTCTATGCTTAATATATGTACTTTAAAGCCCTGTAGCAAGTCTTGTGTGGGAATTTTTAAAGAAACTCTGCAATTCTGCAAGGTAAACTCATACAAATTTAGTCAGACTATGTTTTTATTTTATATTTTAATAGATGGTACCAAATCACTACAAAAATTTTTTCTTCTCTGGTGTAAAAGTGACTACTCAGCGATCTTCTTGCGCACATGCCTGTAGCATCTCCTTTTCCCTTTTTGATTGACTGTGTCTATTCTGTTTCGGGTTACTCTGGAGACAAGAGATGCAAAGGAGCTTAGATCTTCTGGGATCCTGTGAGCTTTTCCAGAAGAAGAACTTTCTCCCCACCTTTTCCACATTCTCAGTGTTCTCTCGGCCCATTATTCTGCTTACACTTCTGTCTTCATTTTCTCTTGCTTTTGACCAACATTTGAATATTCTTAAATTCCTGTTTTAATGATCCCTCCACATTCGTTTCTGTTATCTCTCCTTTGAACTCATACTACTTTAGAGGTATGTATTGCTGACAAGAAGTGAGGAATGATAAGTAAGGCATATCGCAAACATTAGCAATCGTGGTGGTTCTTCCACAGCAGTAATTACCCTAAGTATACGTAGATAAGACTTCTCAACTTAAGGCAAATCAGCAGGTGACTAAAAACAGGAACAAGTTTCTTTCTGAAACTACTCCTATGGCACGATCAGTGAGCTTTTGATGGTGGTTTTGTAGTATTCTCAGATTCCTTTGCCATCTTCATCCCCATGCTTCTACAGCGCCTGATCACTAGACTTATTTGTAAATTCATAAGAAATACTGGTGTTGTGCTCTCAACCTAGTCTATTGAATTCAAACCATTGAGAATCAAAGATGCTTCTGTAGGCATGACTTAGTTTATAATAAATGTGTGGTTTTGTGTCTTCTACTACACACATCAAATACCCTCCTTATATAATAGGAGTTATGATAGTATGCATTATGGGACTGCACCTGGATAACTTCTTGTGAGTAAAGCATCTGTGTGCATTTATTTTGATAGATCCTGCCACATTGATATTTAAGTCTTTATTAATAATGTCTCTGGTAGTGTCAGCTTTAGAAAGTTAAAATTTTTATATATGCATCTGTGGGTTTTTTAAGCTGTTATTTTTTGATGTTCAATTTTTATCATTTCCTGGTGATAAACTAAGTTTTTAAAACTTTCCAATCATTCAGTACCTTTGATTATTTTAAACTAAATAATGTTTATTAACCTTTACATCTTTTTCCTTTTGTTTAAAATGTTCTTAAGACCAAAGGAGAAATAGTCTGGGGTTAGTCTGGTATTAATGCTCCAACCATGGCCGTGGAGAATTGCTGAGAGTTCCAAACTAAGTTCCAGGTTATTGCTTGTAAAATTTCAAGGGAAGCAGCCAGAGTGCAAAGTCAGCACAGTGCCCAGAAATGATGTACCAAAATACTCAAAAGTGACTCCTCAAAAATGTCTAAGAACTTAGCAAAACCCACTAAACTATGGGTCAACAAAATGCCAAGTAACTCAGTGTACTGGCAAGTGAAATGTCATTTTGATACAAGCTAAGGTCATTTTGAAATAGGAAACTGAGAAATTGCCTCTGCCAAATTGACCAAATTGGTAGGCAGCCTATGGTACAATTTCTTGATTGATAATTGATATGGGAGGGCCCAGCTCAGCTATGGGCTATGCTTCCCCCAGGATTGTGTTCCTAGGTGTTATAACAAGGTAGACTGAACAAGCCATGAGGAGCAAGCCAGTAAGCAAAACTCTTTCATGGTCTCTGCATCAGCTCTTGCCTCCAGGTTCCTGCAGTGATGAACTGTGATATGAAACTTTAGTCTGAAATAATAAACCCTTTTCTTCCCATGTTGCTGCATTTGGTCATGGTGTTTTATCACAGCTATAGAAACCCTACCTAAGACAGCTCAACAAAATGCTGAATGATGGCTCAGAAAAACCCTAAGGGTGACTTGACAAACATGTCAACACAACAGAAATGCCAGGTGGCGAATCTAAAATATATTGCCCAAAAGTAGCTTAACAAAAATTCCAAAAGATGACTCAGCAAAATTGTTTGATGATGATGATGATGATGATGATGATGATGATGCAGCAAAACTGCTAGATGGTGACTCAACAAAAATCTCCAACAGTGGCAACAACCATGAGATGATTGTACAATACCCAACAATGAGCACAATGCCCAGTCATAAGGACAATGTACTACTCTTAGTAGAGAGAAAGCAGGAACATTATGTGTACAAATCATTGGCTTTATTTTTCCTGAAAGAAAAAAAATCCTAGAGTTCAATATCTATAACAAAATCTTGAAAGGGGATTGATGCTCGTCTCTTTAATGTCATTTCAAACTTGTGAGCAACAGAAGGTCTCTGACAGACTAACGAGATTCTAATAATAGACTGAGTCTCAGGAAGATCTCTACACACAGATCCCCAGTTTAGGACAAATGGATAATGTTATGCCTGAGAACAGCTGACAAAGTGTCCCATCATCTGGGAAAATACCTACCCACACAATCAGATTAACTGGTATTTGATAGCAAAACAAATGTCAGCATCTTACATGTCAGCATAGGCGGTCGTGTCACTCAGGGTCTACGTTAAATCACCTCATCACACTGAGAAAAGGGATCTTATGCTATAGAGCTAAGACATGAAGATGCTCAGGGTGCGGTCACCTTGTGGTCCAGAGTCAGAGGAACAGGGAATGAAAGAATCTGGAGAGAGAAGGTGCCTTGTACAAGTTCTCACTCCTGTAGTAATTGGGCAAAGTTAAGTCTGTACAAGCTAACATGAAATTCATTCAAAATCACAAAACTGTGGAAGAACACCGTTGTAGAGAAAAAAACTCAAACACAGCAAAGTTAAAGCTTTAGCAGGGAATACCCTTATACCCAATTCTTGGATTCTGTGAACATATTATTAAATTCACTTTTCTATCCATCTACCTTTAACCCTTTTCTGTATCATTGCACCTTCAAAGTAAACTGCTTACAGCTGTATTCCTTAATGTAGCATAGTGTTCTTTTTTTTTTCATTTTTCTTTAATATCTCAATTTATATAAATTATGGTATCGGAAAGTTACAAAGTCACTAGACCCAGTAAATGTCAATTTACATGTTAGTCTCTTAAGGGCCTATCTCCAAGGCTCTTGAGGATATTTTTAATGTGCATTGGCATTTTGCCATGTCTGTACCATGTATGTGCAGTGCCAGCAGATGCCAGAAGAGAATATCTGATGCCCTTGACTGGAGTTATAGACAGTCGTGAACTACCATGTGAATCAGGCTAGAAGTCAAACCTGGGTCTTCTGCAAGAGCAGCCAGCTCTGAACCACTGAGCCATCTCTCCACCCCCTTCTAGGATGATGCATAATGAGCAGGGAGCACAGGCCTCTGTGCTGCATGTTCTCTTCCGGTACCCTGGTTTTTCATTCCACCTGTTGGAGGTTCCTTCCTCCAGGATTGATCTTCTGCTTCTACAAAGAGCACATGTGTCTTGTAATGAGAGAAGTTACTGAAAACTCTCTGATCTCTCCCTTTCCCAGTGCCTTTCCTGATGGGTTCCATCATGCCATCTTTATACATACATTCCATTATACTGTGTTCCCATGCATTCTCTCTGTCCATGTTCTCCCTGTTACCCAGGCTGGTTCCCTTCTTGCCCCAGATAACAACGTGTTGCTGTCTCAGTGCATACTATCCACTATCCTTGATTTCCCACCTCCCTAAAAAAACTTCCTCTCCACCAGTGATTCACTGCCTAATTTTATGACCAGCAAACACACTGGCGCACGCATGCACATACACAAAGTTGAACATAAATATAAAGTTTTAAATGTAAGTCCATTGTCCCTTATTTCTTATTCGGGGTTTATTTTGCTTAATAGAATAATATCTAGTTTTCTTGTAGATAACTCTGATTTCATATTTTGTTATAGCTGTATAAAATTCCATTGTGTGTGTTTTTTTTAAAGTTCTTATAGTTGTTTCTGCCTTCATCGTTTCAGGTAAAAATTACTAACTTCATCTTTTTTTTTGGAAATAAGATCTCTTCTGTAGCTCTGGCCGGCCCAGAGCTCATCATTTAGACCCTGACACTCTCTCTGCGTCTGCCTCTTTGAGTGCTAGGACTGCATGTGTGGCTGACTTTAGTAGTCTTCATCCTACCATTGCTTCTTAGTTACTTCAATACTACTTTGCAGTCTCAGCATTTCCTAAGCATGAGTTGATTAAAAGAAACAATATTTTGTTGGCAGTTATGCCAAAAAAACAAAAACAAAACAAAACAAAAAAAGAAAACCTAAAATTTTTTTCTTAGAATATGCTTTTCTTTCTTTAGATTTTTTTATATGGCATGATTTATTAGTATGATTTACATTAGTATTAAAGAAAAGCACAAAGCATTGAATTAATATGTATTCTGGATTTTTTTGTTGTTGTATCAAGGAACTGATTTTGGGGTTTAGTTATTTAAAACTTTGTTGGGGAAAAACATTCTTCATTACTATCCATAATATAGTAATTTTTATGTTCTCTAGCATGTTGGAAGAAAATACACCTTTAATTGTGTTGATTTCAAACTGCAATCAGTCCCATCTCATCACCAAAAGGCGTTTTACTCTTAATTTCAGGATATGAAACATTCACTAGACTTGCTGCATTCACATGCATGTTTATAGGATAAAATGACCATCAGACTAACATGGTATAAGCAGTGTGAGTTAGGTAGAAAGTCAGTATGGCTTTGCTCCTGGGAAGATCAAGTTCATTACAGTATTTGTAAAGTTTATCGAAGAGTAAACTAGAAAAACAAAGAGCTGTTCATGGAAACATAAACACTTGTCTTTAAAATTAAACATTCTGATTATAGATCCTTATAATTGAGTTTTAAGCCAACAAGTGACTGAATAGTCTTGAATTTGATGTGGAGATATAGTTGTTGTTAACCTGATTAATATAAAAGAAAACTAAACTCCAAGATTTAGGTAGAATTTGAGATGGAGCCCAGAAATACCATTTCCAAATGTGGTTTTTAAAGAAACTGCCAAACTAGGCAACTTAAGAGTCTAGCAAATGGCCTGGAACCTTTTATTTCCTAGCAACTGGAAGTAAAAAGAAAATGGTAGTTGACAAAATGAAGGAGGGAACTTCAAACTATCAGCTGAAAGACAGTGCAGTGGTGTAATGTGTGTGGGGAGTGCTGGTGGGTACTTGTGGGTGCACCTGATGAAGATTTTGACAGCACTGCACTTGAAAATGGTCTTGATGTGCTGCCGTTTCATTCTCTGCTGTACGTAGCCAATTTAAACTGCTAGAATGTCTTGACATTCCTACTCGGGCATATCTGAGTCAGCATCTCGTTGCTGCTGCAGCTTAATTAAATTTGCCAGTTTGTGCCAGGAGGACAGACATGTTCTCATATTTAGAGAGACAGCTGTGAAGCAGTATTGTTAAGAGTTGCGGACACAATACTGTTAGGTTTGAATAGCTCTCAAGACGTATTCTAGTGAGAAATCAATTTGCTGTAATACATTTCTACCAAGATCAGCAGTTAATATTCATTTTGTTAACCTAAAACGAGCTTATTTTATACAGTTATTGGAGAAACTTTGGTAGCTAAGTTTGTGTTTTCTTGTCTGTATTTGTCAGTCTGAATATCGCAATTTTAATTTCCAAAATTCTCTCCCCTTTAACTAAGTAGATATTTGTTGAGTTTTTCATTCATAGCTTACCTCTGAAGTGTTTTTAAATGACTGCTTTATTTGAGGGAGGAAGGTTTTTGCAAAACCTTTTCCTATTTTCAGACTTTGGAATTTATACTATATTTATTATACTATTATAAATTACCATTTCCCAACATAATAAGGCCCAAACCTCATTTTTAACAACCATTTGTAAGAATTAATGTACGTTTTATTAGAAATTAAATTGATAGCTTATTAACACAAACATAACTTTTAAAAACAGCATGATGTCCTAAATACATACTGTGAAATAAAAACAATAACTATGTTGCATTTTCAACAAGCATGGGATGATTTGCAAAGATGGTCCACTTACAGTGTATGGCATGTGTGCAACCTGTAAGAAGACCCTGGACTTAATTCTCAGCACCAAAACCCCATAATGAGCAGAACTGTATTTAAGAGAAGCAGAATGAAGCATACTAAGAAATAATCGTTGGGGGAAAAAAAATGTAGTGTCAGAGTAACAATTATAGTTGTTTTTATGCAAGAGAAAAAAGACCTGTATAAGTTGTGTGAAACAGTGTCATACATGCTAAGCATCTAGTATTCCTTACCAAAGTGCGGTCAACCTTTCCCTCTTGTGGTGAGTTAAATGTATCTACTGGCTTAAGGAGTTAATGTCATAAGGAAAGTAATAGTGTCATGATTTCAGATCACTGTTCCCTTCCATTTGAAGCTTCCTCTTGCTCCACGATCTTCATTACATTCTTCTCAGCCACCTATTTGGTAAATTTAGTTTGGAAACCCAAGATTATCAGATTGCTTTTATATATGTGTATGAATGGGTATAGTTTCCTTCTTTCATATGGATATAGTTGTCTTTCATTCATTTGTCAAACCACTGGCTAAATTAACATCTTGGTGTGATCTCTTGTTAAAACTCTGGGACATAGCATACACTAGTAATTATAAATATCAATACATATTAATAAATGAGTCAGTAGACTTCATCATTTTTATTAGTTTCCTTTCCTCCATGAATTATTGTTTAATTTGGAGTCAAGTTAAAGAAGCAATGACAGTGGTAGAAATCAGAATTGTAGAGACTAAGGATATAGAGTTTTTTGGTAGATTTCTACCTCTTACTGAAAGTGTAGACTAAGTAACTGAATAGCAAAAATAGACAAAATGTATGAACAAGATAATAATCTATAGTTATATGTCTTAGTAGAAATAGGTGATTTTACTTATTGGGGTGTCATTTTACAAACAAGTCTAATGTCAGGCTCTCCAGCTGCTACCCGTCAATTTCTCTTGTAGCACACCTCCTTACAGATGTGCCATAATTTTTCTTTTGCATCCATAAAAAGCATAGACATTTCTGTGAATTTAGCCATATATGTGATAGATAGAGGATTGTCCAATCTTTCTAAAATCACTACTGCTTCCATAAAATGAGACAGTTACTGGAATTTTATTTCTAAGTCCTGAGATAACCGATGGAAACCAGAAAATTTAAGAATTTTAGAGAATTAATTAACTTCAAATTTATGACCCCATTTCATTCTGTTCTTAATGTTCTTTGTCATATTAGTTGGTCCACTTTAGTGAAGAAAGTGGGCATTAATAACCAAGTAGCACTGTAATTAGCAAACGTTAGTATACCTGACAACATGGTTTCCCCATGTAATCTCAGGGGAAAGCTCCAATAGGATAGTTAGTTGAAGTGTGCCTCTGCCTCTCTGTCAGGTGGTTGAAGGTAAACCTGCAGTGAGGTCTTTTTCATGTAGAATACTTAATCTGCACTAAGTGACTGAACTTGAAAATGCAGGTGGCAGAGTTAGATAATAATCCAGAAGTTACTGTTAATCATGCCTTATTATTCTCCCTTTTGATTGAGAACCGTAAGTTCTATGATAGTAATCTTCATGTGAAAAGCACATATTCGTAAATTGTATTTTTTTTCCCCAGACGTATAGGAGAAAATTTGAGTGTCTCAGCAAGTTCTGTAGAAAATGAGCCTGCAGTTAGTTCAGCAACTCAAGCAAAGGAAAAAGTTGGGATGATTCTCCTTCCTAAACCAAGAGTTCCATATCCTCGTTTCTCTCGGTTCTCACAGAGAGAGCAGAGGACTTATGTGGATTTGTTGGCTAAATATGCAAAGATCCCCTCAAATTCCAAGACTGTTGGAACAAATACAAATGAATTTCTGCAGTATCTGGTATGTATATATTATGTATATATTCTGTCCATTAGCTTCAGTAACAATATCAAGAGTTAGGAAATAACTCTACATTACCTCTCATTTCTCTTTGCCATTGTTAATGTATTACTTATTTATTTCTCTTATTATTAGGTAGTCATATTACAGAAATGAAAGTGAGATTTATTACAGTGTTAGCACTTCAGCCCTTCTGTTGATTTTACTGTGTGTAGTCCTGGCCCCTGCTCTGCTGCATGGTGGCCTTATTCCAGCTCATTTTACTTCCTAGCAGACACCTCTACAAGCCTGCTGGGACCATCCTGAGTAAATCGTGTCAATATCGCTAATTACAGAAATGATACTATGCTGAATATCTTTCTAACAAAATCTTTGTTTATTCCAGTGATTTTTAAAGAAAAATAAAGATTCCAGTGACAGATTCTTTAAAGTATTTTTAAAGTTTTGAGATCAAGGGCTGTACATGTTTTTAAAGCATTGGTCTGTAGTTATAGATGGATAAATTATTCTTCAGAAGGTTTTAATTGTTTGTTTATACCGTAAGACAAGAGATTGTGCGGGCACCTTCACCAACACCAGATATTGTTTTCTCTTTTTTGGCCTCTTGCATGAGGAAATGGGTGATTTCTTGTTTTACCTAAATAAATACACTGAGTACTAATAAAATCTTCCATGTATCTATAAACTATTGTTTTCTATTTTTCTTACTTTTTTGTTTTCAAAACAGTGACTTCCATATTCCAAACTGTCTGCAGTCACTGGTGCTGCACCACCTCCAACTTGCCATGGTTGTAGAGTGTGCACCACACCCAGCGACGGGCACTTGCACTTCTGTAACTTTCCTAGACAGCATATTCTGTTACTTCGCTTATTTGCTTTTCTATTCCTGAAGAGTTTTTGATGGGTGTATGTGTGTACATGCATACAGGCTCGGGGTTGAACCCATGCCTCGCACATAGTAAGTCCACAATCTGACAGTAAATTATACCCTAGAGGTTATCATTATTATATAGTAGTATTTTAATTGTTTTCTTTGTGGTTTTCACTCTAGACTTTGTTTTACTCTTTGAAATTCAAGGTATTAGGGTAACTATTGATGGGTGATTACTTCTAACAAAAGTTTATATGTGTACTCTTTTAAAAAGGATATGAAAAAACATGTGAATGAAGAAGTTAATGAATTCCTAAAGTTTTTACAGAATTCTGCAAAGAAATGTGCACAGGATTATAATATGCTGTCTGATGAGGCCCGTCTCTTCACGGAGGTAAAAAGATCACATTTCCATAAACTGTTGAGTAATTGGTGGTGATCGCTGCATTTCTAAAGTATGTGAGGACCCCGCAGCTTAGGGAATCATCTGCTTTAGCTGTGTAGTTACAGAGGCCAGCACGCTACTCCGTGTGTAAATTAGAACTTCTGACAGCTCAGGCGGAGTGGAGGTAGACAGGCTGCAGTTCATACCTGGGCTTGCTACTGAGGAAAAGATTTGTTTGCACGGAGCTGGGTGTCACAAGGCCTTAATGTGCTGCTCGAAATTATTCACAGTTTAAAAGTTAGGAATTCCTTGTTTCTGGAATTTTCCACCAGTCTTTCATTCCTTATTTGATAGCAGGCAACATAACCTATGAAAGTGGTGCCATAACTGCTTCCTCTCAGAGCTAGCTAGTTTTTTGTTTTTTGTTTTTGTTTTTTTGAGCAAATGCTGAGATAAGTGAATACAGTTGCAAGTGTTATATACAGTGGGACGTGTGTCTCAGGAAAAGAAACAGGATATGGAACTGCAAGCCTTGGCTTAGCCACTAAAGGCACGTGTACTGAGCCCGTCTACCTGATTTACATCCCAGGTACCCCTGCCCACGTGGTAGAAGGAGAAAGCTGACGCCTCCACATCTCTCCTGTCCCCTGCCTGCCTGCCTCTCTCTCTGTCTCTATCTCTGTATTTCCTTCTCTTTCTCTCTCACACACAATAAATAATGTAAGTGTACTAAGCTACTTATTGATTTGTAACTTGAAACATTTGTAACTATGTAGAAGGAGGAGGCATAGATGTTAGAACTTCTAATCTAAAATACATCCTAGCTGGTTGTGATGGCACATGCCTTTAATTCTAGCACTTAGGAGGCAGAGACAGGCAGATCTTTGATCTCTGTGAGTTCCAGGCCAGCCTGGTCTATATAGTGCATTCTGTTCCAGTCAGAACAATCCGGTGAAAGCCTAACTGAAAAATAAAAATACAATAGAATACTTCCTAAAAGTTCTAGATACCACCCACTGACAAAAGATGACAGATACCTTAGAAGCCAGCATGTGTGCGCTTTAAAATGAGCAAATCTTCCCCCAATGATAGCACTGCTCCTCTGAATTACTTACATGTTACCATAGGTATATGCATTTGTTGTTAATGCTATGAATATTTCCTTCCCAAATACATTTCCTGGCTAGTCATTAATATTTTAGAAACTAGAAAAGACACGTACTTAGTCATTTTTTTCAAAGACAGATTTTTTATTTAGCCCAGGCTGACATCAAACTACTCCCTCTCCTTCCTCTACCTTCCAGGTACGGAGAGTTCAGGGATGTGCGCACGTGGCCAGGCCTGGCTTCATCTACTGTAATACATTATGCAGAAGTTTTCATGTGGCTTCATTTCTTTTGTCAGTTTCCTAAGAAGCATAGAAAATATCTTAAGTCTTCTCTATTTAATTTTAAAATTTAATAAGATCACCAATTTTAGTATTATTAAATATCATTATTTTAGGAAATTAGGTTAAAATTTGTTATGAAAATAAAGATTAGATCAAATAATAAACAGAATGTGTGGATTATTGAAGAAGAGGGGATGAATGAAATGAATCTAACTTTGCAGTTAATAAATGTATAGTCATATGTAACCAACGAATATTTGTTAGGGAAATATAATACAAATTAATAGTTTTTTAAATAATTTATTTTCTATTTTTTCAGCAAATCTTAAGAGCTTGCATTGAACAAGTGAAAAAGTACCCAGAATTTTATACTCTTCATGAAGTTACCAGCCTAATGGGGTTCTTCCCCTTCAAAATAGAGATGGGACTGAAGTTAGAAAAGACTCTTCTTGTTTTGGTAAGGTTTATTCTGTGAGTGTGAAGGGGTGACTGCAGGCTTCAGCTAGAACCTCATTTGTCTCACGTGGACAGTGCTTATGCCTTTGAGATACACAGTGCAGGTGCAGGACTTACATTTTTAAAGTACAGGAACTAATTTTGTTTCTTGACTTTTTTCCTCCCACTTTCTTTAACATTTTTCAAATAAAGCAGGGAATTCCGTTTAAAGAAAATTTATTCACAGTGTTTGAAAAATAAGTGTATGAAAAGGGTGTTTTAGTGCTTCCATTCTTCTGTTTTGTGATTTATGCTTCATTTAAAAAAGTGAAACTTACAGTGGCAGGAAGATTTCGGGAGACTTCCTTCCACTGGACCTTTTTAGATGACATAGCAATAACAAAAACATTGCTTATGGTGGTCAAGGAAAACCATGGCTTAAGGAGGGTCTAAGATTGACATTTGAAATTTCAGTTTCCTGTGTTACAAGAAAAATACATGAAGGCTTTCACAATAACGTTGATTTTTCACTTATTTAGGGCAGTGCAAAGTTTGTAAAAACAGCATTTCCCTCGATGCCTGTGAAATTGCAGCTCCCAAAAGAGGACATGTCTTCCATTGAGACCCCACAGCAAAAAGCTGAAGCTATGCACTGCGTAAGTTTCAAGTGGCTTCCCTAAATACTTAAAATAATCTTAATAATTGTACTACACAGTGGAAATGTTGAGAGTGACCTAGATATTAAGGTGCACATTGTTCTGTTTATTTATGAGGCATAAATCACAATATAGAATACAATTGTTTTTCAGGATATTAGTAAAGACCCAAATGCAGAGAAGCTCGTTTCAAGATACCATCCGCAGATAGCTTTGACTAGCCAAGCATTATTCACCTTGCTCAATAACCATGGACCAAGCTACAAGGAGCAGTGGGAAATTCCAGTGTGTGTTCAGATGATAGCTGTGGAAGGTTTGTGATTTGGTATGCCAGATAATGTACTCAGAAGGGATAGAACTACCTCATTTCAGCTGTGCAGACATAGATGGCTATGTGCCACACACAGATCTCCATCTTTGTTTAAGGAGAATGAGAATCTGACATTTAAACTCAGTAGAGCTTAGCTAGCTATAAAGTTGTGATAGAAGTGCCTGCTGAAACCTATGGTACCTGCAGCCATGTGTAGGTGTGAGACAAAGAGAAGGAATTATTACTCAGGCTAGACAGAAATATATGGAAGGTGTGGGACTTGTATTTTGTCATTGAGATGAAGGAATGCATCACATTAGACAGCTTGCAGTGGGCAAATTTCCAGGACTTCTGTAATTGGGAACCAGAATTAAAACCTCTGTCATCAGTAAATTATTGTTTGCACATTAGTTCCCCTGTCAATCTGGTTCATATTTGGTCATTTTATCTTCCAAATTGATATTAAATACAAGAATATAAATAAAAGACTATCTTCCATCATAAAGACAAAATAGAACTATAAGTTAAAGTGTAATCTCTTGTAAAAGTGTTATCATGTTTTGCAAGTTCCTGAAAGAAAAATAATAACAGGACAGTTCTAACACCCAGAAACCTTTAAACATTGGTAGAACACATTTTTCCTTTTGGCTGGGTCCTCTTGTCCTTTAGCTTAAAGACATGTAGTCCAAGAATGACAGATGCAGGAGCATGGCAGCATTTTCCCATCCTGCCTCTGTTCAGTGATCCTTTTGCCATATGTCCTTTTTCCTCTTTGAAAACTACCAGATAGTAATCACCACTTGTTTCTGTTTCTATCTTCAGGTTCCAAACCAGTCAAAGTAATATATGTCAATTCACCACTTCCCCGAAAGCAAATGACAATGAGAGAAAGAAATCAAATCTTCCATGAAGTTCCATTAAAACATGTAATATCAAAAAACACATCTGTTCCAGTCTCTGCCGTCTTTATGGACAAACCGGAAGAGTACACCTCTGAGGTTGAGGTATGCAATACTTTTTCTCCACTGTTTAAGATATGTTGTTTATCCTTCTTTATCATTTTGAAACATATAGTCTTTAATATACATGTAATCAAATATTACATGTTATGTGATTAATACTGCAGTTTTTATGTATCACAAGTTTTTGTAAAGATTTATTTTTAGTTTTAGTTATATGTAGGTGTGTGCCTGAATCTGAATATGTATATGAGAGCAGTGTGTTCAGAGACCAAAGGCCTCAAATTCCCGGGAGTTGCAGGCAGTTGTGAGGCACCTGAAGTGAGTGCTTGGATCTGAACCTGGACCCTCTGGAAAGGCAGCAATTGTTCTTAACCCCTGAGCCATCTCTCTGAACCCCTTACTTAAGATAAAATTTAAAAACCAGCATGACGATTTGAGTATACATTCTAAAACAAGATATATACATAGCTGACAAATGTAGGAAAGAATGTTCACCATCACCAGTTGTCATGGAAATGCAAGTGAAAGCCATGAAGTGCTGAGGAGAAGGCTTAGTCAGTAGTTCTTGCTACAGAAGCATGAGGATCTGGGTTCTAATCCCTAGCACCCATATAAAAAGCAGGTATGACTGAACATACCCGTAGACACAGCACTGGGTGGGTAAGGAGAGAACAGGTAGATCTCTGGATTTTATTGGTCAGCCGGCCTAGGTAAACAGAGAACTCTAGGCTCAATGAGAGTATTGATCTCTCAGACAGTAAGGTGGAGAGTGACTGAGGAAGAAGACACATGGCCTCAGCCTTGGACCTCCACATACCCACACTCACCTACACAAGCACTGCAGTGAGTATCATCTTCTCTGAGAAGATTGCAAATAACTACAGGAATAAGTGACAAGTGCTAGTTAGGCATGTGGCTCGTATGGTAATCCTAACGCTTGGAAAGCTGAGGCAGTGACAGACCTGTGTCAGAATTTCTAAGTAACAACAAGACAGATACTGAGGAGGATATGGAGCACTTGTTCAGAATGCAGATTAGTTCAGCCACTACAGAAAACAGTGAGGAAGTCTCTTAAAAATAAGACTGCCGTATGTCCCAGCAGCTGTCTAGCGAACACAGCACACCAGAGAGCTTGAACCCTGTGCCTAATGTTGATTGCAGCATTATGCATAGTGGCCCAGATACAGAGTCAACTTTAGTGTCCAGGAGTGGGCAACTGGGTCAAGAAAATGGGGTGTATAAATACACTGGGATACTAGTAAACCTTTAAAGATAAGAAAATCTGTCATTAGCACCAGTATGGATGTACCTGAAGATCAGAATGTTAAATAAGCCAGTTATAGAAAAATCAATTCCATGATTTCCCTTTCTACTGTGACAAATGTCATAGAAGTAAACAGCAGGGCAGTGGTCCCAGAAGCCAAGAAGGCAGTTGGAAAGGAGGCTGGAGAGAGATTAGTTAATAGGAACAGTCACAGTGACACAGAGGTAAAGGTTAGTATGGTTCTGTAATACAAGAAGGCAGTGATAGTCAATAGTACTTTGTAGTTTAAAACCAAGCAGAGAATAAGTGGTCTTATCAGAGGCCATCTGTAAAATGGGTATCATGTTAACTTATTAGCGATTTAAGTTCAAGTTACATAAAACATAAGAGTGACAGTTGATATTGTATAAATATTATTTTTAATGATGTGTACATAAAGGTAATTTTCTATGATTATTAAAGTAAAATATTTTGTTTGTAGAAAATAATCCATTCTGCAAATATTTACTGTGTAGATTCTGTTCTGTATGCTGAGACTAGGTAAATAGGAATGCAGCCTGTCTCTGTGCTTACACTGTAGTAGACAACACATACTGAATATGCAACAACAGAAGTAGCAGGTACTGATAAATATTATGGAGAAAGACAGGATACATTAAGAAAAAATAGGGAGATGGGCAGAGATGGGGCCATTTTATAGTAAGGACCAAGAAGGCCCAGGGATAGTAAGTATGGTCAAAGATGTTTAGTCATGTAAGAAACAGTTTAAAATAAGATAAAAGCCTGTTTCTACCCAAGAGCTTACACTTTTTTAAGGCTGTTGGTGTTTCCATTTTTACATGTCTATAATTTTTCTGTTTGCCATCTGAGCACTGATGTATCATAAAGCACTTCTAACTTGTTTTATGTTTTAGTCTTTTACATTTTAATTTTGGAATGTACACTGGTGGCAGGTGGATATCAGGAGATGAGAAGTGCCACAAAGAAACAAAGTAGATTAGGAAGGATAAAAGTCACAGAATGACTCTGGTGATGGACCTTCCCATTACTGATGACACCAAAAAATTATTGCTGGACAAAGTATAAGAACATATTTCTTACTAGCATGGGAGAGGCTAATAAGATAATAAGGATTCACAGAGCTGAAATAGAGGGAGTTGGGAGTCTAGGAGGCAGCCACAGCTTATGGTCACTTATGCTTTTGATGGTATTTGCTACTTTTGAAGGAACAACCAAAAGGCCTGTGCTTTGGCAATATCACAGGATGAGGGAAACACTGCAGAGTTCACTTTCCCAGCAAGACTTTTACCTCATTTTTACCTGTGAGAGAGGGTGGCACAGAAGGACCCTGTTTCCTCAGAAATTTGCAGCCTAACCTTTGCAGCCTTGTGTTTGCAGTAGTATGGTTCTGAGATAGCTAGTGCCTCCCAAGACTCCAGCAACAGTATGTAGAAATAATTCTGAGGGGCAGGCAGATTGTGACACTATTTACCCCAAATGTTTAAGCTTATTTTTGTTGCCTAAGTGTTCTAAAATTTTCTACTCCTTTATCCAATAGTTTTGGATATGTGTTTATTTTCAGGGCTTTTGGATTTATTTTTAAGATTTTAAGATTTTCTTAATAATTTCTAATTTTATTTCTTTTTTTAACTGGAACAGAACCTTAGCAAATTCTGCTCTGTGGAATGTTGAGATTTTACTTATACTCTACTTTTAGAATGGCCCTTGGGTTCTCAGAGGATAAAAGGATAGAATGTCTAGGATATACATTTCAGTTCTTTATGTCTTTGTTTCTATCAATACTTACCCTTTATGAATCTGCATCTACTTACTTACGGTGCCATCAAGCATGGTGACGTTTCTGTCACATTTGCATCTTTTCCTCCGTTTTCTCTTGCTCTGAACTCTGCTAACATTGCCTCTATTCCTTCTCTTTTTATTTCTTGGTGCTATGTCCAGTTCTGTTCTAACTTCACTATGTGAGATTATCTCCCTGTTGATGGCATACAATCTCCCTTTGTGCTGGATTTGTTCGTTTAATTAGAGGTGTTGTGGCTGAGAGGCTGCTTACTATGTCTCAGACATAATGTCAAGAAAATCCTTGTATATAATTTCTCATTTGATCTTTTGAACAGATGCAAAAGGTAACCTTATTTCCCCCTGTCTTAAAAATATGGAATCTGAAGTTAGATCAGGTAATTTCTATAGACCAATTCTTCTGTTTAATTGCTGCCAGACTTCCTCTCCCAAATCCTACTCTACAAGTCTAGTATATACTTAGCCCATAGTCAAGTTTTCATAGCATTTATTAAAGTCCTCACTCTGCCAGGGCTGAAAAATGACAACTCAGTAGCGGGGTACTTGCTTACTATATAAGTATCCCTGGGTTCCATCTTCAGTGCCACAAACTGTAAAATAACTAGCCTGATACAGTCTGGCATACCTGAAACCTTATCACTTTGGTGTGTGGAGCCAGCAACTTTGAATGATCAAGGTCAGCTTCTGCTACATAAGAAATTCAAGCTTTAAGCTATGTATGAACCTGTTTGAAAAAAACCTAAAATTAATTTTTAAAATGAAGGGCTCTTCCAGATTGAGGAGAGATCTTTGGTGCTTCACTAGAGGGTAGATTATTCTTAGATAGTTTAAAGCTATTTATAGTTTTGCTATCACCAAAATAGTACATAGAGATTACAACTTCAATGACTTTGTGTCCTAGAATACCAAGAGCCACTTCCTATCCATCTTTACCTTATGTTACTCAGTATTTACCCTAAGTGGATGGACAGAGAGTTTCACTGATTGATATTAGAGAGATCCTTGCCTAACAGCAATGAAGAAACTGTCTTCCTGGTCAGCTAAGTTTAAAGTTCTCTTCCAGAGTATAGGAAGTGAGCATGAGCAGTTCTTGTTTTTGCCCCTTCTTGATGGTCTTGTATGTTTCCTCATTTGTAAATATTCCTCTTTAGGTCTGGCATTTCACAATTCATTTTCCTGAGCTATTATACCTTGACAGTCTGTCTATGTGAACATTTTCAAGGAGAATATAAAATTTAGTACTTGAATGTAAATTATGTACATTTTGGAGTCATTAGACTTTTCTTTCTGCTGTGTTGTGAATATGAAGGTAGGAGGGACATGTGGGGTATGTATGTACATGTGGAAGCCTGAGGTCAACATTGAACATCTTTCTTTATTACTCTCTACCTTAGTTTTTGAATACAGTCTCTCACTGACCCTGAGGGTGACCTTTTCAGCGGAATTGACTGGCTAGCAAGTCCCTAGAATCTTCCTTCATTGTGCTCCCTCCTCTCCTAGAACGCTGGGATTGCTGGCACACATCACCATGTCAGGCTTTTGCTTGGGCGCTGGAGATCTAGACTCAGTTCCTATGCTTGCATAGAAATCCTTTTACTCACTGAGACATCTTTCTACTTTTAAAAACATGAACTATGATGTTCAGGATACGGGCATTAAGTAACTATGACCTGACTCTTCCCTAATAATTTATCAATATATTTTCTTCTAAGATATCTACGGAAGCTAGTGAGTGCCGACAAATTGAGACTCTGGAAAATTTGGATCTGGACTTTGATGGTGATGTCACAGAACTTGAAACCTTTGGAGTAACTACTACTAGTCCATCCAGATCACCAAGTTCAGAAAGTGACTCCTCTGCACCCATCATGACAAATGTTCACACAGCTCCCAAAGGAGCAGCTGCTCCTGTGGCACCATCTACACCAAACATTGCTAATGATTCTAGAAGTTTATGTCAGATTCTGATGAAACAATTACAGAAGGAGAAACAGCTATTCTCTGGTGTGGAAAGTGGACCTGAAGGATGCAAAAATAAAGATGATCAAGGACTTGAACCATGTGGTGAAGAGGTTCAAAGTGCCACTGCAAAATCTTTAACACAAGATAATGAAGTCCACAGAACTGAGGGAATGTCTAAGGAGAGTGATGTAGGTGTGCTGTGTACCAGTGACGAAAGACAGAGTGTTCAGGGAAAGGCAGACAATCCCAACAAAACAGCTACTGCATCAGAGACAGCTGAAGCTGAGAAAGAGATACCCTGTAGCAGTGATACAGATGAGGACTGCTTAATCATTGATACCGAGAGTAAGAGTTATAGTGATGGAAAGGCAGCTGATCTAGGTTCTAGTCCAAATTCTTCAGCACAGGCTTCTGCGGAAAACCAGACCACTACTGCTGTTTCTGAGGAATCTTGTGTTTTAAAGAAACCTATCAAAAGAGTCTATAAAAAATTTGATCCAGTTGGAGAAATTCTAAAAATGCAGGATGAACTTTTAAAACCAATTTCCAGGAAAGTACCTGAGTTGCCCTTGACTAATTCAGAAGAATCTAAACAGCCATCTGCTTCTGAGCAACCCTCTGCCGCTTCGGATGCCTCCACCTGGACAAAATCCAGTTGGCCCTCTGCCTTTCAGAAGCCTAAAGGACGTGAGTGAATATCAGGAAATTGCCAGTTTGTCTATTTCTCTTCCCTAGCTTTCCTCCCTTCTTTCATACTATTATAACCCATTTTGTAATTTTTGCCTAGTCACTAACATTTTATTTCAGTCTGTTGATCACTGTTTCAGCTTCTACTCTGTTCTCTTTGTATATCTATCCAATTGACTTGTGTGCTGTAACCTGTTTGCCTGGCATGCACCTAGGCTACTAAGCTTATAGAGGGGATCTTGATCATTGGCCTACCCATACATTCTGTCTGCCCTGTAGTGCACTACAGAATGTGTGACAGTGCTTCTCCATCCTCCTGGCCTGGGAACAGCAGGACCTTTTAAGTTCTTCCTTCTTGATGCTTATCACCCTGACACATGTCTTATTCAGTGCTCATGGAGCTATTTTTGAGAAGTAAGAAAACTTTAAAGCTCTGGTTGGCAGTTCTCTGATGTAGTGTCAGTAAGTAAATATGGCCCAAGGTGGAGAATTGACAGTCACAAGAGTTGAGTTGCTATATCCCAGATTACAATGCATAAATGGGCCGAATACTTTTAAATGGTAATGAGAAATGTTTTTAAAGGATTGCCATATGAACTTCAAGACTATGTGGAAGATACATCAGAATATATAGCTCCTCAAGAAGGAAACTTTGTCTACAAGTTGTTCAGCCTACAAGACCTGTTGTTACTTGTGCGGTGCAGCGTCCAGAGGGTAGAGACCAGACCACGCTCCAAAAAAAGGAAGAAGATCAGAAGAGTAAGTTATCTGAGATTTGTGATATGATAGTGTGAGTAATAATACCAAAGGCTGAGCATGGCATTCTAACAAAGTGTGGTTTTCAATTACTGATCACTCTTACAATATTTCTGGGTAAACTTCTAGCCAGATGTTGAAATCAGTCTTAATATGATATATACACTATTGTCATAGATGCTGGTTATTGCCTTGACTAGTCCATATGAACCCTAGGAAAAATGTCATTTAGATTGACTTGACCAGACTGGCATTCCTGTATGTGTATGACTGCATTTCCTTGTTACCTATGAGCCCTTTCTTTACCTGAGACATTTCTCAACATCTTTTAGAAGCTGAAGTTTTAAGAGTCCTGGAGTTCAGGGCTGCTGGGGTGCCAGGTTCTGCTCTTTCCCCCGTAGCTCCTCTGGGAGTGTGATATAAAGTCTCCTCGGAAAATGACTGAGCTTCTCTTAGATCACTTGACACTCTGCTTATGACTTCTGGAGTCTGGTAAATAAAGAGAAGCATGTTTTGTAATTGGTTGCTAAGAGGTACGGAAGTGTCTGCTAAGGAGTACTAAAGTGTCTTTTATTGTTTCTTAAAAGCATTCTTTTTTTTTTTGAAATTTCCATTTATTAAGAGAGGGTGTGTGTTTGTACACATGTATACATACATGTATGCACATACATGTGTGTATGGAGGTGTGGAGGTCAGAGACAACTTTAGAAAATTGGTTCTTTTTTTCTGCCATGTAGGTCATGAGGCTTGGTGGGAAACAACTGACCCAGTGAGCCATTTCACCAGGCCAAGAGAACTTCTTAAACTGTGTTCTTTTAAAAACTTCTTCATTATTTTCTATGTGCTTTGGTGTTTTTCCTGCATGTCTCTGTGTGTCATGTCTGTGTACCTATTGTCTGGAGATGCCAGAAGAGGGAGTTAGGTCCCTTGGAACTAGAGTTACAGACATTTATGAGCTACCATATTAGTTCTGCAAATCAAACCTAGATCCTAAAGCAGCGAGTGCTCTTAACTGCTGAACAATCTAGCCCCCATTTGTGTGTGTGTGTGTGTGTGTGTGTGTGTGTGTGTGTTAAGTTTTATTTCTATACTTATTTGTGCTCTCATATTTTGTAGGCAACCTCCTTTATTTCACACTCTACCTTGTGAATCCATACCTCTTTGTCTTTTTATTCATGTGTTCAAAATACTGTTGATGCCAATATTTTCTAAGTAAAAATAGCACGGGGAAATTTTGGACACCAGTTTAATTCTTGTTCAACATAACTTGGTAGGATCATTGTCATTTACTCAAAAAGTTAAAATTATAAATATTAAGCTATAATCATCTAGGAGAAAATTATTTATCAAAATGTCAAAACAATTGAACCCCAAAGAATATCTAAATAGAAGTCATATTTTGACTGTCAAACTCGAAGTAAAACTTGAAAGCTTTGCTGGGAATGCTTTCCCCTTGTATATTTTGTTCTCTCTGTGTGGTAGGTCAGCACACAAAGTATAATTCCCGTACTGTAATGTATTCCCCTTGGACTTATGCCCTATGTTTCTCTTTTTCTGAAATGTTAGCAACACAGAAACTTAGTAAAGAGATGAGAAAACGTTATGGTTTTGGAGGCTAGGAGTCTTTGTAAGGAATCCATACTAGTTTGAAAAACTTTAAAATAAAAAGAATGTATCTTTGCAGTACTCCATGAGAACCATCTTGTTTAGACAAGGTTTTCAGGTTTGCAAATCTTAACTCCTGGTGTTCAAGGATATCATCTCTGATTTCTTTCCCCTTAGCTCTGCAGTTTTGTGTTGTTGATATGCTCCTCAATAAAACTCTGATTAATAATAATCCCAGCACTGGGGAAACTGAGGCAGGAGGATTGTCAGCAGTTGAGGCCAGCTACTCAACATAATAAGTTTCAGGCCATCCTGTATGTAGTCTTGGCTACAGAGTAATAAGTTCCTGTCTCAAAAAAAGCAAATGGAAAAAAAAAAAAAAAAAAGAAAGCAAAGTAAGCCGGCAACACCTGTGCTTATTAGTAAACGCTCCTGTTTGAAGAGAACTTTAAGAGCAGCCAGCTTGAGAGAACAGAAGTGAAGAGGCTGATGTGGACCAAGGCAGAACTGAAGCTTACAGGTTCTATGTAGAACTGTGAATTCTTAACCACTAAGTAGCTACTAGCTCTTGACTGTCAACTAACCACATATCCTGGGTGCTGTATTTTAAAATGGTTAACAGTTTCAGATACAGTTATTGAAATTTTAAGTTGGCATCCTAAGTCCTAAGGGGGAAAAAGGCTGCTTAAAAGTGCAATATGTTAGGAAGAATAGAAGTTACTCAATGGTACTGAGAAGACTAGATGTAAGCTGTTTGGGTGGACATAGGGTTAAGAGGTTTATGTAAAAACTGGCAAACAGATGCAAGAAAAGCTTTCCCCTGGGCAGCTCAGACTACAGCCACCTTTCTGGAGAAATGGGAAACTTTTATATCACAAATCTTGATGCAAATTATGATTTGCACTTCAGTTGTAGATACAAAGGAGAGAAAATGTTCAGGCCCTTCCCCTGATTTCCTGGAGATGGCAGTAGAATGCACTCAGAAATAAAGTCAGATTTAAGACTTGGTTATATATCAGAAACACACTGCCCTCAAATACACACACACACGCACACACTGTGTAAATATATAGATGTAGATAGAAGACAGACATGTAGGTAGATAGATACCTGTATCTTGAAGATTATTTTGTGTGTAAGTGATGTTATAATCCTGAGGATCCAGAAAGATAATCATCTTTGCTTTGCATCACCATCTGTTCTTTTCCATTTTCTCATAATCACCATGTCATTGAACACATTCCTTAGCTCTCTAACATGAGGCTTGAGGCTTTTGTTTTAGTTTTGATTTATTGTATGTATGTAAATGGCATATGGGCACTTGTGTGCCACAGAGCATGTGGAGATCAAAGGACAACTTGCTTGAGTCTGTTCTCTCCTTCTATACTTCATGTGGATTTAGATTGTTAGGTTTTTCAGCAGTTTATCTGCTGAGCTATCTCAGTGGCCCAAATTTCTCAACATTTTGGAGATGAAATAGAAAATGGAAATTTTATCTCCAGCTTCTATTTGCTTTAAAGTTAGGATGACTAATCATATTTATTACTTGCTAAGAAATTATCATATGATACAATGATATTAATCCAATCACAATTTTTTTTATTGATAAGCCACTTTGTGGTCCTTACTGCATGTAAACTATGGTCCTTAGAACCACAACTTCTAAAAAATGCAAAACCTTAGGCACCACCTAAGTCTACATTTTAGCAGAGTCACTGGGTTATTGCATGCATTGCATTATATACAGTATTACCTTTAGGAGTTACTACTTCAACATCTTACAGAAATCAGTAGTCACACAAACATACCATTCTATGTGCTGATGGCTGAATTGCTGTGTTTGGATTTTTCTTAGCATCACTGGTGTGCAAAAGACACTACACCTTGTTAGGAAAGCCAGAAACTAAGAAGCAGTGATTAAGTGTCTTTAGATCTGTGAAAGACAGTACCTTATTTTAATTTTAAAGTGCTAACTAGCCAAGTCACTTGAATGGGTACTATGAACCTTGTTTCTTTCATAGCAGAGAATGGAAAATCCTGTTGAGAGTAGAATTTTCAGGCTGGGAGTGTATCATGTCTCAATAGTAGAGCACTTGTGTAGCGTGCGTGTGACCTTGGGTTTAATGTCCAGCACCATCAGAAAGAATTAAGTTGTCACTGGCAGAGAACACAGCTGCTACAGTATTCTGCAAGAAGATGCTTGTGTTGTACATCCTCCCTTAGACCAGTAATGGGCATAGTCATCTTGCTCCATCTGCTTGACATCCTGACCAGTAAGTTTAAATGGATTTGTCACATGCTTAGTAATTCGAATAAAGCATTTTGTGTTGTAAAGATAGTAACATCCACAGTTGTTCTTAGAGGTTATTAATGCTCATTCTTAGAAAACCAGCTGCTCAGGGAATTTGAGTGGCTGATGTCTCTTTTCTTTAGAGAATTATTAGTATATGTTAGTTGTTGTATTTACTAGGCTCTGTCCCAAAGAATCTGCTGTGAATCATATTCCCTGGCAGGGAGTATGCCTGTTTATGTTGGAGATGAGGGTGATGGTGAGTGATCCCTTATCCTTCCTCTGCTTCCTGAATCTATCCCTTGGAGGCACATATGTCCGTATCTTTCTTCCCAGATCCTACACTATGCAAAATAAATTAAATTAAATTTCCTGCAAACATTCAAAAGTTAATGGCTGTATAGGCAAATGTATTTTCTTTGGAAAGCAAATTTTGTTTTTGTTTGGGTTTTGATTCATTGTATGTATGATTTGTGGGCACGTGTGTACCAGGGAATGTGTATGGAGATTAGATCTAGAGCTTTGACAAAATGCAATTTTGCATTGCAGCAATTTCCAGTTTACGTGCTACCAAAAGTAGAGTATCAAGGTTGTTATGGAGTTGAAGCTCTGACTGAAAGCGAGCTCTGTCGCTTCTGGACTGAAAGTTTATTGCATTCCAACTGCTCGTTTTATGTTGGTGAGTCTATAGGAGTCCTCTTCCCCATGTAATCCCTTTAAGTACTTACCTTTAAATTCAGTTGTGCACACTTCACTTTGTACTTCTTTGTTTTCCATTCTCTGCCTATGTCGACTCTGTAGTTAAACAGTGACAGAGAGTATTGGTGAGCTAGTAAACTAATTAACATATATTGTGTAATTTTCTTACAATTGTAATGACATTGTCTTAGAAATCTCATCTTGAAACAGCATTTGACTTTATTTTGGTTTTGAAGTTTTGAGCATAAGGAAATTAGCAGGACTTTGAAAGATGTTGCCAGGGCTCTTGTATAGTTAGTGTGTGTCACATGATAAGTTATTAGCTCTCATCGTTCGTTCTGTTCCTTCACATTGGAATGTTACACACTGAATATCTCTGTCATCTCATGTCTTATCTCCGCGCCAGCACAAGGTGATATTGATCCATCTGCCCTGCCAGCCCCCCGTCTCCCTGAGTCTTCTGACCT
The DNA here is from genome assembly GCF_963924665.1 of Micromys minutus. Classification (NCBI taxonomy): domain Eukaryota; kingdom Metazoa; phylum Chordata; class Mammalia; order Rodentia; family Muridae; genus Micromys; species Micromys minutus. The sequence goes on from NC_137956.1 coordinate 3,412,757, forward strand.
CTAAAGGTTCTTTCACTTGCCCTTTGTAACTTCCTACACCATCGCTCTTTCTCAGGCCATCACTGTTTCCCATTAGACCGTAAGTAGTTTAAAGTTGGAGCCTGGTAGAGCCTTGTATTCCTTGTCCAGAGCCTAGGCATGATGCCCTGTGGATAGCGAGTGCTATGTGTTTTTCTTGCCTGCTCTAGAAACTGATTATTTATTTGAAAAGTTGCCCCCATTCTGAGTAATCAATATTTTGGGGGAGTTCTTACTGTTTTTTATGTAGCATCTGGATGGCCTCATATTTCCAATTCTGCCTTAGCTTCCCAAGTCCTGAAATGAGTTCCATGCTGCCATACCTGGCTAATGTTTTAGCACTGGTCCTAGAGTGTCTGATTGGTCCAGAGTGGGTTCTGGGTCTTCATGTTTCTAACCCGATCTCAGCTAATAATGCTGCTAATCTAGATTCCAGTGTCTCTTGTACCTTAAAAACCTTGAGTTGCTCCTTTAAGAAAATGTGTGGTTTCATCACAGCTTCTTCATCTGTGTCCAGTGTTAGAATGTTTATCAAATCTATAGAGGTGCCATTCAGTCAGTCCTCACTTTACACAGTCCTTATAAGCACAACCTTTGGTTATGGCAGTATATTAAGAGTAGAGGTTGCATCTAAACCTCACATCCGGCTTCTCAGTCCACTAATTATGAAGTAGATTACAGACACACATGATGAGTGACCACCTACATCCCTTCTTTCAGTCTGTGAAAGAGGTTGCTGTGTACTTCTTACCAGTTCATGTACAGAAATCCTATGTGTAGTGTGGCACTTCCTTGTCTCCCAGAGATCAACCATTTGAGAATTTATGAAAATCGATAATAAAGGAATTAGCTAGCAAAGATTAGCTAGCAAAGAGGGAAAACACAAAAGGTAATAGTGCTAGAAGTAAATTATACTCAAACTTGCGTGGAGCTGACTCAGTGTTAACACGACCACTGCTCAGACTCACCGCCATGGAGACTTGGTGGCAGGCTCACTACCTAATGACGTAAACAAGAGCAGTGCTGGGACACGAAAGACAAGGTAATACCAGTGTAGGCTTTAACTGAAGGGACTTGTGGGTGGAGGATGGGAGTTGATCCTAACTTAGATGGGAGTTTGACAGTTGCACGGTGAGGAAAGATGCTCCTCTATCAGGAGCTGTCTAAGAAGGCAGTGAGCCCTGTTCACACCACTCTTGGTAAGACTCTTTGAAAATATAAAATCATGCTGTTTTTGATGTTTTAAATTGCAGTGTATTAAATGCATCCTTTTTAAAATTTTATTCCTGTAAATACAATTAATGGAGAATTTGTTTTGGTAAAACATGTAAAAATAATGAAATAATTGTAAATTTTCTCATTTATTACCAAAATACATGATTTTTGCTTGTATGATTGTTTTTACAAACTTATACTGCATTTAAAGCTAGGAATACCTATATGCATTATGTGTAAATGATTCACAACCATATAGGCTTCATTTCTGCTATCTAAAGCAATGCCTCCCAAGTGTAACTCATCTTAAAGTATGATCTAAAAGAGATTGGTTGTTACTGAAGGGCAGTAGTCAGAGCTTTCAGCTTCTCAAATCTGGCTCAAGTACCCCAAAAGCTGAGGAGACAAGTACCTCGGGCTCTAATAGAGCTCACATGAACCCTCGGGTTAGATAGAAAGCTCTGCTGTTGAGAGCTGCAGCTTCCTTGAGGAAGAAGGCCTTGATAGCACTTAGTACAGGATTCCCTGTCTAGTTAGTTCTTTGATAGACTGCATTTGCTGGATGTTATACTACATACTTTTATTATTGAATTTTTTAAAGGTAAGTTCTATTAGTATCAGGTTTATTTATTAAATATCCAAAAATACATTATTGCATTTAATATCCTCTTTTTATAGCTTTTAAACCATTAAAATGTGTCTTTATTATTAGGAATGTCACATATAATGAGCATTAGAAATGGAGAGGTGAAACTTAAGTTGGCAAAGAAATAATAAATGACTGTGGGAACAAACAGATATGTTGTCTTGGTGGGAAGACTTCTGGTAAAAATGTTTCTAATTAACTTCTTTGATCATAAAGCAAATGAGATTAAAGTAGGCTAGATATGGAAAGGAGGTAATAAACTATATGCAATTTTTGTAGTCCTAATGACTGATACCTACTTTCTAAGTAATTTGTTTTGACAATAAAATATTAGGAGTTAAAAATATAAGTAAAATCTAAAACATAAAAGTATAAATAAATCTAAAGCATTATTTCTCGAATTGGTGGGTGTTACTCCTTTTTAAAGATTTATTCACTGATTTCATGTTTATGAGTACATTGTCTTCATGCACACCAAAAGATAATGTGAGCCACCGTGTGGGTGCTGGGAATTAAACTCAGCACCTCTGAAAGAGCAGTCAGTGCTCTTAACCACTGAGCCTTCTCTCTAGCCCCTGGATGTTACTCTTACACAGTGATGTTTTTAACCTTCAGACGATAGTAATAGCAAGACAATAAGACTTTGAATAGATTGCTTTACCCACAAAGATGATTGCTTTACTAAAAAATAAGCTATATTTTTATAATAAGTTTCATAATGATGTGTCTTTGATACTTATGGAACATACCCAGTACATAGCTTTGGTTTTTAATTGCTTGTTTACATGGTGAACATGTGTGTCTCTTTACAACTTCATGAAGATGCAGTGTAGTGAGAGCCAGAAGTTCCAATATCTGAGCAGGGTTTCCTCTTCAACCAGAGGTTTGGGGTATCATTCTCCTTGGGGTATATGAACATGTGCCGATTTTTTTATATTTAACAAATATTTTACCATGAAACATGCCATAATCTGTATATCATTTTAAATTCAGGTTTACTTGATACCCAGTGAAATATATCTCTTCTTTTAAATACAGAGTCCTTTATAGTTGAACATCTTTATATAGAGAGACCTAGTTAACTTGTTTTTTGTTTTATTTTATAACAACAATGACTTGGGTTTCTTTAAGTTTTATATTTTCTTTTAGGGCATATTGATGCATTTACTTCAAAGCTTTTCATGCTAGAAGAAATCACCTCAGAAGAATTAAAAGAAAAACTTGCAGCACTCAAGTAAGGAAGTGCTTTGTGGTGGGCATTGCAAAGACTAAACTCATGTAATGTGATTGTGGTTCTTCCTTTACCTCTAAGTAGTGATGATGTTTGATTACTCTTTAGATCTTGAGGTCCCCTAACCCAGTTTACTTTGTTTCCATCTGCAAAGAAACATACTGCTAGCAAAACCAGTCTTTCCACTTCTTACTAAGGAGGCTAGAGCCAGAGAGTGTGTTGTAAAGTGCAGGGAAACATACATTTTAGCACTGTCTGGAGAAGGGGAGGATGAGACGGCCACAGACTGTCAGCCCTCAGAATTGTGTGACTGACTTCTGAAATTTCTCCTTTCTACCAAATGTTAATCAGAAGTAAGTTACTCGGAACTCTGGGTGCGTCATTGTGAGGGAAAAGCGTATGCAGATGATCTCATTTTATCATACAAGCAGGAAAGGCTATGGTGGTAGCATCATGGCCATTTCATCTACAGAGAAGCTGGGACTGAGAGTGGTTCATTCCAACAGTGCTAAAGTCACCACTGTTAACTGGGAAGCTCCACTTGACTTGACCCAGATTTGTGAAGGAACAGTCACACTTGAACCCTGCTTACACAAGAGTCCACTCTCTAAGAATTGCTTTGTATATGTGCAGAGAAAAGTCTTTGAGTACATTACTGACTAACCCCTTGCCTCACTCTTCTCAGTGAAAAAATTTTAAAGAGAAATAATAGTGGGAATAAGTTTGTATGTAGATGAGGCACCAGATAGTTAAAATGCTATGTTTACTTTCCCTTTGGCTGGTCTGATCCACTCTCTTTGTCACCACACATGACTAAAGTCAGGGTTTTTGGCAGCTGGTTACAACTGTTTTATATTTTTTCTTTTATTTGGATATTTTTAAAGTATATGATTATAACTGCTTTAGCACAAAACACTTCATGAACATGAAAGGAAATTAAGGAATTTATGTCTCACCCCAGCATAATCTACTTGCTGGTCCGCGTTTGGCATTAGTGGCCTGCTGCTGCCTTTGGCGGTGAGTAATAGGCCACATGTGTTATCAGTGAGGTTATACTTCCTAGGCTTATTTGTATCAGTTTAATTTCACATCAGTTTCTCTTCTGTTTAACAGGATTTCAAGTTTATTTAACATTCTCCAGCACATTCTAAAGAAATTATGTAGGTAAGTACTTTGGTATTTGCATAGATATTTTGATTTTCTTTGCCAGAAGCTTTGATAATGTGCTGTTAGAAATAGATGAAAAAAAAACTAGAAGTGAAAAGGTATTTTATTAGGGTTGAAAATTAAAAATAGGAGCGAAAGATAACAAGATAGTGTCTGCTGTAAGGAAATTGCAGATGTATTCGTTTTGTTCATGTTTCTCTCTGTCTATGTGTCTCTCATGCACACCACATACATGCGTGCATACACACGGCAGCTTGCTATGTATAGCCCAGTTTGACCTCAAACTGTCAGTCTTCTAAGATACACGAGTTTCATTGATTAGAAACTCAATATTTGAAATGTTATTTATTGTTTCTACCAAATAGTCATTTGCTTCCTTATGTGAAAGTGATGAGAGAGGAAAAAGCCTCCATAGAAACTAAGAATTCTCTGACCTTCTTTGTCAACACTAGTTACTTTCAATTTTAAAAGTTAGTGAAAATGTAGCCCATTATGTTTGTGGGCAACTCTGTATAACAAAATATGATCATCTTCATTTTAATATTGTGGAAAAGAATTGTTCTCTTTGGCTCTTTCACCTAGAGATTGTGTATTCTCAAGAAAACTTAGCCCACTACCCATGTGCCTTTTGTTCTTTATGGTAATCCATTGGATCCTTTGAAACTTTTCAAAAAACAAAGAAACTGTAGTAGATTGGCCATTGTCAATCTTTGTGTTAATAGGATTGTAACTGAGGTTCTGACGTGTGTGCAGACTAAAAAGGCAGATCTGTATTGAGCCCTACTATGTGCAGAACTTTGGACAAACTGATTAGCATCTCACATATTCGTTTATGCCCAATTGGAGTTAATCTCAAAAGCTGTGTAAAAGATTTAATTTGGAAGTGGGTGGTGGGTCGTATAGCAGGTAGCTCGTTAACACAGAAGCCTGCTGTGACTCCTACATTACCCTGCATGTTCCTTGCCTGTTTCTGTCTCTTTCGTGTCTCTGTTCTCTTTCCTATTAGAAACAATGTAAGTATAGATTTAAATGAATGAAAATATATGGTTGGAGTATATCATGGTTTAGAGAATTAGATAGATTTTACAGATTGATAAAATGGTAAAAAGTAAATGGTCAGTTATTTTTGAATTTCAGAGTAAAAACTTTGTTAGTTGTCTGAAGCATATAAAGCAGTTTTAAAGACTTTTGAAATCTTTACTTTTGCTAGTCCCGAAATACTTTCCAGAGTGGCATTCTCTTCCTGTGGCAGCTCAGTTTTGCTCTGTGGGGTTGGGAGAACATGATGAGATTGACACCATAAGCCTGAAAGCTGAATCTCAGTGTTGGATGCAGCTTGCAGGAAGGGTCCTACTTGCTGTCTCATGCAGCAGAAGATTCTTCACTCTTGATCTACAAGACCTCAGACGGAAAAGTGACTAGAACAGCATATAATTTGCATAAGGCACATTGTGACCTTCCTGGCGTACCCTCCAGTCTCTCGGTTCCTTGGGTCCCATTAGATCCCAGTTACCTGTTACCATATCACATCCACCATGGACGAATACCGTGTACTTTTCCACCTAAATCACTACACCCTGCAGCACAACCAAAGGTAAGATCTGTTTACAGTTTGATATTCTACTCTCTATTTGCTGTATGTGTGCACACATGAGGTAGTTCTGCCCAAAGCAAACTTGTACCTTCTTAGTTACTATTTATGTATATCCTCTTCCGTTAAACAGTTGAGACAATTTGCAAAAGAGTCCATATAATAAAATTATGATGTAATTAAAAATTGATTAGTAAGATAAATGCTTAAAAGCAGGTATTGGTAATTAGTGAGTAAAGTGGATTATTAAGAATACAGTAAAAATATTAGGAGCTAAGTTATATTATGCTAAGAATTTCATAACAGGGTTTATTGAATTATTATTAATGTTACATGCATTATAAAAACCCTTCTACAAATATCAGTCGAGTAAACTTTTTAACCTAGCGTTTGAAAACGCAGCTGCAGACACTCTCTGCACTGTCCCTTTTTGCCACCCATTCCTTGTCGTGTCACCAGTCCAGTTTAAGCTTAGTCACTGAAAAGACGCTGCTGTCTGCAAATGATTCCAAATGTCCAGTAAGTGCCTTGCCCCACCATGTTGCTAAACACCCTCTAGGCAAATTACGGATTTCTTTCAACATCTTTCTGGTTCCCTGGGAGCTCCTACATACAGCGCTGCCGTAAAGCCCACATAGAGCTCACATGTGTGTCCTGTGAACACTGTCATCTTTTTCCCTTTCTCTGTTCTGTAAATGTCCCCAACTACTTTTGAGAAAATGCTTTCCTACAGTTGCCAAGAACGTTTCATTGTTGATGTTTGTGTTGTTCACGTTGGATGGGGTTGTGTACGCTCTTCAGTTTTCTACCCTGATGTCACCATTGGGAGGATCATTCTATTTACTTGTCAGTATTTTGGTGCCTGCCAAGCAGCCATTCCACCTCATTCCTAGTGAGCTTTCACAAGAAAACTGGTTGAGAAAATGGGAGCATGGAGAAAGTTAGTTAACACTGTATTTATCTTAGGCTTTGGTGATTGTTTTTAATTTATAAATACTCTAACTAGTGATTTTTATAATCTAAGGAAATTTCTTAAGTAACTTAAAAATAATAATTGAAAAAATGTTTTTGAAAACCTATATTCTAAAAAGACAGTTTTCTTTTAATTTAGAAACACTAATTATAGTCTGCCAACTATAACATATAATTCTGCATGGGGGTATTTTATTCCTTTTTGGTGAAAATGAGCAGTTTAATATCTTAGAACTGAACAACTTTAAGTTGAAGAGAACTTTTTCTTTGTTTGTTTTTAAGATAGGGTTTCTCTGTGTAGCCCTGGCTGTCCTGGAACTCACTCTTTAGACCAGGCTGCCTCGAACTCAAAGAGATCTGCCTGCCTCTTCCCCCCGAATGAAGAAAACACATTTATACAAGGTGTTTTTAAAAGAAGTGAGTGGGGCTGGAGAGATGGCTCAGCAGTTAAGAGCACTGACTGCTCTTCCAGAGGTGCTGAGTTCAATTCTCAGCAACCACATGGTGGCTCACAACCATATGTAATGAGATCTGATGCCCTCTTCTGGTGTGTCTGATGAAAACTACAGTGTACTCATGTGTATGTATGTGAGTGTGTGTATATAATAAAATTTAAAAAATAAGTGAGTGTACAGGCTAACAATAAATATTGAATGCTCATTATACCTTAGATTTTCTTGGAAGATTTAACTTTTTCAGTAGAGTGGTCAAATATACTGCAGTATAACAAGAAAATTCTGTTAGACACGGAGAAATTCTGTGTACTGAGTTGTGAACACATAAATATACACTCTAACTATTCAGTCATGTGTATTACTGGGCAGTGTCCTGCACAGGGACAGATGCTTTTGAGATTTTCAGGGACCAGACTGTGGCATAGCCCAGCACTGGGGACATAGACAGTTAGATCACTGTTGTTCCCTTGGTGTGCTTTGAAAGTTAGCAGAACCCCTTCCACCACAGCCAGCCTAGAGGAAACTCGTGTGTGTTCCCTGGACACCCTGTTTTGTTCTTTCTCTGTTATGCCCAGTGAGTGTCCTAAAGTCCTTTTAAGAAATAGCTTTTTCTACAAATACTGAGGACTTTTTAATTGTTGATTTTGTTGTTGTTGGGTGTTGGTGTTCATATTGCATAGGGTTGTGTATCCTGTGCAGTTCTCCCTCATGTCACCTCCCTGCCTTCCTAGCCGGGCCATAGAAACAGGACTTTAATAAACTCTCAGCACCTGTAGAGTTCCAGTCTTAGCATGTATGTAGAAAGATCAGAGCTTTCTGAAAACTGGGAACTCAGAACCTGTGTAAAGTACTTACTTGTCTGCATCCCTTTCTGGTGTAGCCTTGCCTTAGTGTGACTGTCCATCTCTACTGTTCTCGGATCAGGTCTGCAGCCCTGAACTGTGAAGCATATACCAGTAGACCTGCATCTGCCTTCTACACCAAGCAAGATTTGTACTGCAGAGCTCCCCTTTCACCACTATAACAGACGTTTACTGAACACACTGTTTTTTGGAATGTTTGCCTTCCTCAAAAACCCAATTAGTGAGATTCAGGAAAAATGTCTGCTGAGTAGGCAAGTGACAGGCATCTGACAACCAGCACTTGCCAGTCCATCCTATTGCTAGACATGAGCATCAGAGACTGACAGACACACTGGCTGACCAAAGCACTCAAGTTTGCTCCATTTCTAGTCATGTAATTAAAAACAAACCAAAAAAGCTTGGGAAAGAAAATAGAGACACTAGATTTGGGCACATTCTTAGTGAACCTCAATGCTGGCATTTTGTTCATTAGGCTAGACTGGGAGAGAGTGGGGTTGAATGTGTACATCATAATCTTCCCCTCCTGTCTGCGGGACTGGCTGCATGGGATGTACAGAAACACTGCTTGTGGAAATGGTTGCAGGCTATATACGACTTTGGTCCTGTGAGAGGCCTCTAATTGGTCAGGAAAGAAATAGCATTTCCAAGTCTTCTCTTTAGGCAGGACTCTGGTCCTGGGCTGGGTACAAGTTGGAGCAGGTATGAAGAGGAACTGGAGTGCCTGTGCCATCCCCTCTTCCCTACCATGTCTTTTCCTCCCTGTTCTGTTGGCATCCTCTTCCCCCTTCCACCTCCAGTTTTCTCCTTCTCCAGTTTTCCCCTTCTTTCCTTTCATATTTTTTATTCCTTCTTTTTAGACTTTGTCTCTTTTCCCACCTTCTTTCCTTATCTCTTTGCCTTGCGCTCCATCTCGTTTGTCTTTCCATCCCTTTGTATTTCCTCTTCCTGTTCTCACTTTCTCCTTCCTCTCTTTCCCTTCTACAGAATTGCAGTTTTTCAAAAAGATCTGGCCTTTCCTCGATTTCTAATTTCACATCTCAGCATCTTCCAAACATAACAGCAGTTTATAGCTGAGCCCTACTCTAGCTTTTTTCCTCATTGTTACCAGAAGTTTAACGTTTTAAGAACTGGGTCAGATTAAAACTTCTTAAGTTAGTCATGTGGCTGGGACTTAAAAATTTACAAAAGGTCATTTCCAAGTTGAGAGAGTCTCTGGGTAAATGATGCAGAGTAGGTTGTGTGCAGGCAAGTTGTGAATGTATTAAGTTATTCTGCTCTTGCTTCATCTCCTAGGTTGGTGGGACAAGAATGCCTACCCGTAACCACAGGAATCCAGTTTCCATGGAAACCAAAAGCAGTTGCCTGCCTGTTCAGCAAGTTGAAAATGAAGGAGTGGCTCGGAATAAAAGGAAAATAATGTAAGGGCTGGACCATGGAAAATGAAGTTTCAGAAAACTCAGTTATAACAGTGTTTAATGTTGAACTTTAAGGGGAAATGTGCCCAAAAGATGAGCCAGCATGAAGAGTGTTTCCTCTCGCTATCCTGGAGTTCTTACAAAGTGCCTTGGAAACAAACCTACTGACTGCGGGAAGGGCAGTGACAGCGGAAGTTAGTCACCCCTCAGCACTGGTGCATGGAGACTCTAGAATGCTCCATTAGCATGGCAGCAAACTGAATAAGAGAACTATTTTTATAGCATTCTTTTCTAAAGATCATAGGTAAGAAAATCACTTGCTGTTTTAGAAACTGTTATATATTATGTTATCAATTTGATTATATTGCTACTCAGATGAGACTGGCCCAAACAGTTAAATATTGCCAATGTTAGAAACAGCTGTGCGCATTACGTATGACCCATTTTTGTCAGCAGTAAAACTGCTCTTGATGTGTTTGAAAACTTGTTGAAATTCTTTTGTGGGCACTGGAAATGAAAACAAGAAAAATCCTCATCTCTGAAAAGTGGCAGATTAATATTTTCCTGCTAGACACCACCCTTGTGTTTTATAAAAACATACAGCATTCTGTGGTGTGACAGCTTCAGTGACACTATCTCTACTGCTTTTCACAAATTCCATGGAACTATGATGAAGCACTGCCAAAGTGGCATGAGGGTGCGGGCCTTCCGGGGAGACCTGACCTTCCTTCATAGATGTGAAGGTGCCATTACCCCTGGGAGTTTTTTTTCTTTTTCTTTTTTTTTTTGTTATTGTGATTAATTCAGAAAGCAGCATCAGCAGTGGGTGTGGCCAGTGGATTTTCGAGGACAGATAGGTTTACTTTTTGTTACATGTTTTATAAACACTAAACGCATCAGAAATGTGTTTGTAATCTCAGAAATATAAGCTTTGTCATTAGAGGCAATTTTCATGTTGTTTTTTGGTATGTGTGTGTGTGTGTGTGTGTGTGTGTGTGTGTGTTCCATGTTATACCCAAAAATTGGAGTCTAGACAAGTGGCTTATTGCAGAGGACCCAAGTTTGATTCCCAATCATTTGGGTGCCCACAATCATCTGTAACTCTAGTTCCAGGGGATCAGATGACCTATTTTCTGGCCTCTGTGGGCACTGCATGAATGTGATACACTTCTATATATGCAACAAAGCATTCATACACATAAACCTTTCTTAATTTGAAAAAAAAGGAAGACCCAAAACCTCAAAAATAATTTAAGTGAAATTCTTACCTTCTACTATCAACTTTTCTTTTGCAGTGATTTTCTGAGGAGTTGATTGCCTAAATTATTAGTACATACAGATTTTTTTGGGGGGTGGGAGATGGGGTACATAGCCCTGACTATCTTGGAACTCACAGAATCTACCTACCTCTGCTTCCTGAGTGCTGGGATTAAAAGTTTGTATAACACATCTAATGACTGTATTGGTTTTTTTAGTATGAGTACACTGTCACTGTCTTCAGACCACACCAGAAGAGGGCATCCAATCCCATTACAGATGGTTGTGAGTCACGGTGCAGTTGCTGAGAATTGAACTCAAGACCTTTGGAAGAGCAGTCAGTACTTTTAACTGCTTTGCCATCTCTCCAGCCCCCTAGCTGTATAAATTTTAATGTGTCATTTCCTCAGCCTACCATTCTCCTTTTAAAACATTTCACCCTCCCCCTAACTTTTGTGACATATGTACAAAGCCAGAAATGTTTTAGTTGTGACTCATTTGAATTTGAGCCTAGGGCTGTGGCAGTAGAGGATCCCTTGGAAATGAACTCTTTTCCAAAGATGGACAGTGCTGCTGCAGTCTGCCTGTCACAAGCTTCCTCTGTCTCCATGTGACCCTCCAGACAACTCTGACCACGTAGAGCTGGTCTCCCCTCAGCAAAGGCTCAGTACACACACATGTTTAGTGTCTGTTGTTCTATATTGCTACAGATATGAAGGGTCTGTAAGCAAGGCAGTAATTTTGATAATACCATAGCAACATTTTTATTGTTGTTTTATTTATTTTACTTAATCCAAGCTGGAGAGTTAGGTCAATGGTAAAAGCACTCACAATGCCTGTGACCAGAAGCTCTGCCTACATGCATAGGAAGAAAATGAGATATTGCAATACTGTGAACCTAAATGTGGTTAGTTTTTTCTTCTATGTGAAAGTATTTTTATAAATGTCTTAGAAAACAAGTTCAAGCATTTGTAATGATGACGTTATTCACTGGAAAGAAGAAAGAAGTGTGGTTAGGGAAGAACGCATGTTGAAAGTATTTGCTTTAACCATTTCTACTCTGGATTCTGGGTTTGGATACTATGTTAAGTAAGGTTTGGATACTGAGTGTTAAGTTACCTACTACAACATGTTTAAATGACAAATGCTGACTCATAGTGTTAATGAGCTGGAGTCCAGGTGCAGCCCTGCTTATTCCCCCAAGCTCAAGGGCTGCAATTGCAGTCATGCCGTTGAGTGGAGACATCCACTTCCTCCAAGCCAAGGTTCACACAGGTGTATGATGTAGGTAGAAGGCCTCGGTTCTTCTGCTGCTGGCAGTAAACTGTGGACCCTTTTTGCCTGGACTGCTGTGTAGCATTGCCTAAATGTTCTCAGGGCACAGCAGCCTACATCCCCCAGCATTAGCAGCCCCAGAAAGGAGCAGCAGGCAGTGATGGTGTCTTAGAAGTCAAGCACTGATCTCTGCCATATTCTTCTGGTTAGAAATGAGTCACTAGGTCCACAGTCTTGAAAGGAGAGAAGTAGACTATGTAAGTATTTAAATAACATTTATTAATTAAGAATTTCATACAGTATGTTTTGGTCATATTCACTTCCCCTTCTCCAGCTCTTCCTGGATCTACTCCATGTTCCTTCCTACTCAATTTTGGATTATGGCTTGTTTGTTTTGGTTTGTGTTGTCCAGATGCTCTTAGTTCTAAGACCTATCCTAGAGCATGGTCAGCTTACCAAGGGTCACACCCTGAAAGAAAACTGACTCCCTCTGCCAGCAGCTCTAATAGTTGTCAGTGGCATAATAATAGCTTTAGGGATAAGCCTTGGTCCTCGCCTTCCCTCTTCTATGCTGAGGCTTGTCTGGCTGGAGCCTGTGCACGCTATCACAGTCTCTGAAAGTCATGTGTACGTCTGTTCTATTGTGCCTCAGAAGTGCTCTTTCCTTTCTGTTGCCCACCATTCTGGCTCTTAAAATCCTTCTACCCCTTCTCCCATGAAGATCCTGGAGCCTTTGTGGCAAAGGGTGTGATATAGGCATTCCACTTAGGAATGAGCACTCCCTGTTCTCTTGTTCTCTGTACGCTGGCCAGCCGTAGGTCTCTGTTTATGTCCATCTGCTCTAAGAAGTAGCGTCTCTGATGAGGATCAAAAGATGCACTGATCTGTGTCAATAGCAGAAAATTATTATGAGTCTTTTTAATACTACGTTCATTTAGCAAACTAATGGAGGATTCTCTCCTGGGGCCTATGACCTAGCTAGTCACAGTTCTGGCAGATACAGTTCTGTCTCATGGAGTGGGACTTAAAGCCAGTCAGACAGTAGTTGGTTATTTCTATACCATTTGTGCCGCTATTGCACCAGTAGCCATAATGGTAGCCCACAGGTATGAATATTTTTAAGCGGCCATACATGTTATGTACACATTTAGGGGTGTAAAAGAGACCTAGTACATAGGGAAAAAAGAAACTTTTAAAGGAACCATCTCAGCACCTGGAAGGCTAAGGCTAACCTGAGCTACACAACAGGACCCGGGTTCAAAAGTTGTCAGTTACTATCAACACATGAAACTGAGGCACAGGTGACTTATATCTTAAAGACTTGAATTTGAGCTAGAAGGGACATCAATACATATTTCAGAGTCAACTTGTGTTCCATGGTGATTGAAATCGAAGCAAAGGGCAAGACAGACCAGCAGAAATGAATAAGAAAAAGGGTAGCAGGGAAAATGGACATTTTGATTGTACCAGAAGATGCCCAGAGAGTGGCGAGGGCAAATCAGAAGGACACAGGGCTAGCTGAAAAGGAGTCCCAGGTGCAGGAACATTTAAACAGTAAATGACTATCGTAATCTGCAGTCCTCTGGGTAAACTAGTAATTCAAGAGTCTGTACTGATCATAAATGAGTAAACAACAGGAGGCTGTCCATTCTACAGAAGGCCACACAGCAAATGAATGATGGAGTTAGTGCTAAAGTAACAGTTATTCAGCAGTCAGCAGATGTTAGAGTTAGCAAGAGTTTGATGATAAATAGGAACAGTTACATAGTTCTGTAAAGAATCACCCTGAAAATTGTTATTATTTGGTAAATATAGTGTGTTTATTAATTTACGTAGAGTTTAAGAAGTGTGTTAGGAACTATGCTAAGATGAAAGGTGGCCACTAATAAGACTGAGGAACGTATCAGGTGTGCTCCCTGCTTATACTTGGAGGAAGTGATGTCAGTCATGTAGGGTCTTGGCATAAAGGTGTGCAGCATGGACACACCCAGAGGACCCAACCAAGACAGTCTATAAAGTAGGTGGTTGGAGATTTTCAAAAATCCCATCTTTTCTATGAAAGACAGAGGAAGGCTGCCAAGTTGTTCTTTATGTGGACTCTAGCTAACTGACTCATTGGCCATGGTTTGGACTTGATTCCTGGTCCAGTGGAGGGTATTATCAGAGCAGCCTTCCTGGGCACATGTGAGTACTGGTAGATGAAGGCTAATCTCATTTTAACCTTGCGAGGCCAGAAAGTGGCCATGCTTGGGAAGTAAATGCCTATGTGTATATTGATATGAGATATGTCTAATTTATTTACAAATCTGAAGACTTAGACATGGAAGTCTAAGGACAGTGGGGAGCAGTGTATGTATTTGTATGTATTTCTGCAATGTTGTCATGAATTAGGGCAGATTGCAGACTAGATCGTTTTGAAAGGTACTGTTTGCATTATCATGGAATTTGGGGAAAATAAAGACAAAGAAGGAGAGTGAATGGTGAGAAAGGACACCGTAGAGTTGAGAGGCCCTGAGCAGAAAGAGTACTAGGGGAAGGGCTTTGTGATTTTAGAACGGCCTGAACTTGCATTTTCAGACACATTTTTACAATACTAGTTAAATGTTAGCCTAACTCAATGGATTCAAAGTCAGCCTGAGTTACACAGTGAGACCCTGTCTCCAAGAAAAGAGAAGGAGCAAAAGTAAAGATTCAGGTTAGAGTCAACAATTTGGAAGATAACATACTTTGAAGACATTCTTCCCAGCTGCAAAGCTTGTCTGAACTTGAATATATAGCCTTTGCTTCTTCATGCAATACCACCACCAAGGGCCGAAAGCTTGTTACAGTTCTTGGAATGCTGAGAAAAATACCTGCACAGAATGTTCTCCAGTGACCGTGAGTGTTTGCAAACTGTCCGTCCTTTGCACAGACCTGCGTCCGACATGAACTGCTGAAACAGACTTTAAACTGTAACCTTTTTTTCCATTTCTCCTATTAGCTATGATTCCAATAAACAAAGCCAATATGGTGTCCACTACCAGTTTTAATGCCTCTATAATTTATGAGGCAGTATTTACCTTTGTCTCTGAGGGTTTCA
This sequence comes from Micromys minutus, assembly GCF_963924665.1. Lineage (NCBI taxonomy): Eukaryota > Metazoa > Chordata > Mammalia > Rodentia > Muridae > Micromys > Micromys minutus. Next base: position 3,427,941 of record NC_137956.1, read on the forward strand.
ACAGAAAGTGAGAAAGGGCTAATCAGTAGATACAGAGCATTTCCTGGGTAGAAGAAATATGCTCTGAAGTGCTGCTACCCCTCAGAGGCACAACGGGAAAAGACATGCTACTGTTTTATTTCAATAATTTAAAAAAAAAGATTGAAACTTAAATGGAGAATGCTTAACGAGGCAGATATGCTCACCCAGTTTGAATATTATGTGTATATGACTTAAGACATGAGATGATACTCCATAATTACTTGAGTTTCATATGTCAACTAAAAACATCATTGGGAAGCATCTTTAGTAACAGAGGCTAGGATGTAAGTGGATTCAGATTTACTGATGGCTTTAAGGTGTGTTTGGGCGACAGTTAATTCTCCTGTATGGCTGAGACATAGAAAACATTGAGTCTAAAGAGATGGCTCCATGGTTAAGAGCTCCGGCTGCTCCAGCTCCAATATGGCCGTTCACAAATGTCTTTAATTCCAGTGCCAGGATATGGACCGCCTCTTCTGGCTTCCAAAAGCACTGCACGTTACATGCACATAGTACACAGTGCAGGCAAAACAGCCTGCATGAAAATAAAAGGTCCTTTGAAATATAGTCTATTTTGCATCTAGTTTGTATATTATAGAATCAGTTTTTGCTGTTTAACCAGGTAGTCTAGGGCCTCAAATACTGCAAACATATTGGCTGTAGTGCAAAATGACACGACAGAATGCATTTCCCAAGTATGTCTGCCCTCTGCCCCACCAAAAGTGAGAATTGTAACTCCCGGTGCCTCTGTAGGCAGATGACAGTTCTTTCTGTCCAGCTCCAGCCTACAGTCTCACAGTTGCACAACGAGTTAGTGGCTTCAGAGTACAGTAACAGTGCTGAAGGAAGTTGTGAAATCACAGAGCATTAGGCTTGACTGTCTTAGTGTCCCAGTGTGTGCGGGAGTGGGGGTGGGGAGGCTAATAGAGTGGTCGGTCAGGCCCTAATTCACTTTGGCTCTTTCTAATGCTACACCCCAGTGCCTGGAAACTTTTACTCATAAGGAGCCAGCACTGTGTAACTTAGTCAGTGCCTGGGGCCAAAATGTCATTCTGTATCCAGGGGAGTGCTGAGTTTGCTGACAGGAAGCCTTCTGCCTCCCAGCAGCCCCTGCTACTGCTAATTCTTATCCAGCTGGCTCAGGCTGTCAGCTACCACCGCGAAGGGTTAAGAAATGTGAGAGGGTAAGCTCTGAGGTAGCCAGCCATGTGTGGGGTGGGTGTAGAAGCCAGAGGTCAACTTTGGGTATCATTTTAGTTTTTCTCCACCTTGTTTTTGAGACAGAGTCTCTTTCTGTGTCCAAGTTCACAGAAAGTCCATGTGCAGCTTTTTTTCTGAGGGTTCTGTGGGTTGTACAGCATGCATTTTACCAAATGAGCTCTCTCCCAGCCCTCCAGAGCTGGCCACTGTTGGAAGAGGGAATGGGGGAGAGAGTGGTTGACACTCAACCCTACCAGTGGATATGACCCATCCCTTCTCTCCTCAAGCCTCGGCCTTTTTATCTCTAAAGATCTCATGCTTTTCAGCATATTCTACAAGCTAGCCACTAATACTTAAATTACCGAGTAGCAACTTAATAGATAATAAATAGAAATTTTCCTTCTAGGTGGCAAGCTAGTGTAAATGTGAGATGATGTCAGATTGAATAAAAGGAATGCTATCATTGGGATTAAACTTTGAAAGAAGTTTTGGAAATTTTAAGCTGGGAGCTAAAGTATAGCACTGCAGAGGAACATGTATAATCATGAGCTGTTGCAATATAGGTCACCCAGTGGGATGAAGGCCTCTCCATTGGGGAAGGAGAGGAAGAGCCAGCCCACAGGACATTCTGGGGTGGGGGGAACATTGTGAGCCATTGTGCTGATTTAGGGGTTAATCAAAAGCTTTTCATGGGACTTGGGTAAAGTAGGCAACATAGGTGACCTTCCCTAAAATGATTCATTGTACAAGAGATGGGGGAAGGTTGGGAATGAAGGAAGTCTGAGGGTAGTATTGGGAAGCTACCTTTTGATGTAAACCCAAAAGCACAATGAAAACTTCCCTGGGCAAGCCAACTACCCTATGTCTTTAATGCCATAATTTATTGGAATGCTCCCATGCCCTAATGGGAGGTTCAGTGGCAAATGTACTAGAGAGAGGTAAGTCATGGGGTGTGGAGTTCTACAGCTTCTTGTGCAGATGGCTGTGATTACTTGAGAGCATAGAGCTAAGTAAAGTGCAGGTCTCTTTCCACGCTTTCTCTATGGAGAACTGAACTCCAAATGCAACATTTGAAGAAACTGATGCTGAAAAAGACTGGTGACTTTCTAGGAAAGTCGCATAAGAAATAATGGCTCAGGGGCTGGAGAGATGGCTCAGCAATTAAGAACAGTTATTACTTTTTCAGAGGACCCAAGTTCAATTCCCAGTACCATGTGATGATTCACAACCATCTATAATCCCAATGCCAGGGGATCCAAAAGACATGCATGTTTTATACATACATGTACACAGGGAAATGGTTCATACACACAAAATAAAAATTAAAAAATGCATTTTCAAACATAAGTTGTTTTTTTTGTATCTCAGGAGAATGCCCAGCTAGCATGTAACCATGGCTTGATTAAGTATAGTGGTGTGTTCCTATAACCCTAGCACTGAGGAGGTTGAAGTAGGAAGATCAGTTCAGGATCATCCTTGGCTATATATTGAGCTCATGGCTAGCCTGGATATGTGACTGAGAAAGGCTTTGGACTATCTTCCTGCCTCTATTAGCACTACAAGTCTGTGCCCCTATTCAGACCCTGGAGGGTTAGCTCTTAAGAGTCTTTTGTTGTGTCCTTACATAACTATGGCACCACTGAAGAGTCCACCTCAGCCCTTGAACCTTTACCACTTTATCCTTCCCTCGAAACAGGTCATTTTAAAGTAATATTGCTCTTTCTGAATTATTTAGTGTATCAGCAAACTATAAAAGCTTGATTGGGCCAATAGATCTCTACTTTGAACCTCATCGAAATGGTTAAATGTCTTTAAAACAAAAGCAATTCTGCTGCACTCATAAATATGTGTCCTCAGCTAAGGGTCTGGCCACGATTTGTATACCTTTAACCCCAACTGGACAGTTGCTCATCCTCCTGCTAACTTCTACCCTCTTAGTGACCAGCCTTGGCTGGGAATAGTCATTAGCTTTTCCACGAAACTCTGTTCCAGTGACCAGGATTTGCTTTTGACAGAAATACTTAAGCAGAGGAAGATAGTCTCACAATGGAGTGATTAATCATATCCCTAGTGACCAGCCTTGCCACCAGCCTTTATTCTGGATGGGTTGTATAAAAATAAACAGTCACACTCTGCCCAGCCACTTCCTGCCTATCCAGAGTGCATGGGTGTGTATTCTGTTTCCTCTTTGACTTTTAGGTTGTACAGTAACTTCAAAGAATTCTGAGTAACTGAAGCATTGGTTCAGAAAGGAGTGGCTTGCTTTTCTCTAATGGTTAACTGTCCCTTACAGGGCTAGTCTTCCCCCACCCCCTGTGTTCTTGGACTCTTGTGTGTCTTTTCTGATGTTTGCTAACCTATAATTATTGCTCCCATATTTCCTGTTACCCAGCCCTGCCCAGTGCTAGACACTTAGTGAAGTCTAGTGATGGCTACAGTGGATGAACCCATCCTGGAAGTCCATGACAGTTATAACCAGATTGATCCTGGCAGGGTTTCTTTTGCGGGGGGGGGGGGTACACTGAGGATCAAAACCAAGAATGTTTTCATCTATTACAGAATAAGCTTTTTTTGTCTCAAATTTCATAGCAAAATATTTATAAAAATTTTGATAAGAAAGAAAATTAATTCCCTCTCTCCCTCTTCTCCCTCCCTCCTCTTCTCTCTCATCCTAACAGTGTTTCTGAGTCTTTCCTTCTGGGCCACATAGCCTAAGGCTGGAATTGTGTCTTTGACCCCACCCTGGTTGCTATAGCTGATGAATCATAGAAACCAGACTCGGGAAAGACCAGTGAGATCATCTGGCTAAGCTCCAGATCAAGGAGTAGAGCACTGGCATGTGGGGATGACCAAGAAGAGAGAGAAAAGATGCAGCTAGGGTTGAGTGAATAGCTTTGCCGTTGTCTTCTAGCACACTCCTGAGACCCACCCTCTTAGAAAGCGGTGAGGTATCCCCTGCTGCTCTGGGAAAAACAGATGCTGGCATGCTAAAGTATGGTGCTGAAGTTCAATCACCCAAGTAATAAGGCTGGATTGTGAATCATTCAGTGATTAATCTAACAGTCTTAGTAAGAATAATACTAGAGAGATTGTAAGGAACTTCAAGGTAACCTGGGCCAAAATGCATAGTTCCCAGACATTGAGAGACTAACATTGGGAAGGTAAGAAACCCCAGGTGTACCCAGGGCAGAAACCCAGATCCACCCTATCTTTTTGTGCACAGTATCCACCCTCCTGGGCTTTCCCTCACCTCCCCCTTCATCCTTAAGTCTCCATTTCTTCCTTGTTCTCTCCTGGCTCTGTTTTCTGAAGAAATGGCAGAGGTGACTTTGTAACTAGCTGTTCACTCTAGACCTGATTGCTGTCTCCCTGCAGTGAGCATCACAGAGCACGTGAACCCCCTTAGCCCACATGCAGCCTATCGTCCCCCTTCCTGACTTCCCTCCTGGCAGTTTCTCTGTTCTTCCACCTGTGGAGCCTGATTTCACTTCCTGTTTCTGCTTTACACCCCCTCACACACACCCTGTAGATATTGTTAATGAATCATATAGTGCCCTAGGCTTCCGTCAGCATCTAGCTGAGTTCCACCTCAGTTCCCTGCATCCTCTTATGGCCTAGTCCTTCTGTGTTAGCTCTGGCCTTGTGAGTAACAATCTTTCTTTACTCTTTCCTGCTCTCGCTGTGCCTATTGATGGTGATAGCCTTGTGTCCCCCACCTGTCTCTAGCTGTCTACCCATGTTCTCAGAGGCATGTCACATATTGTTAGAAATACAGGGCATGTCTTAGTCAGGGTTTCTATTCCTGCACAAACATCATGACCAAAAAGAAGCAAGTTGGGGAGGAAAGGGTTTATTCAACTTATACATCCATATTGTTGTTCATCACCAGAGGAAGTCAGGACCAGAACTCAAGCAGGTCAGGAAGCAGGAGCTGATGCAGAGGCCATGGAGGGATGTCACTTACTGGCTTGCTTCCCCTGGATTCCTCAGTCTGCTTTCTTATAGAACCCAGGTCTACCAGCCCAGGAATGGCACCACCCAAAATGGGCTGGGCCCTGCCCCCTTGATCACTAGTTGAGAAAATGCCTTACAGCTGGATCTCATGGAGGCGTTTCCTCAAGGAAAGCTCCTTTCTCTGTGATAACTCCAGCTTGTGTCAAGTTGACACAAAACCAGCCAGTACAGGGCATCAAGAATATTTAACAGCTCTCTGGTGTTAATAATGCTGTGTCTGGCAAGCACAGTAATCCAAGCATCTGGGAGAGACAGGTGGATCTCTGTGAGTTCAGTGCCAGCCTCGACTATATAGTGAGTTCCCAGATAGCCAGGGTTATGTAGAGAGACTCTTGTCAATGATAATGGTGATGATGATGATAACTTTGTCCAAATTCATTTGACTATAAAAAATATTTCTTGTGCTCACTTTGGCAGCACATATACTAAAATTGGAACGATACAGAGAAGATTAGCATAGCCCATGCACAAGGATGGCACGCAAATTCGTGAAGTGTTCCATATTTTTACATCCTAGTAAAAACAAGAAAACTCCTAAGCAAGAAAACCAAAAGAAGAAAGACACACAGGCACAATTCTACCTCTAAAAGCAAAAATAGCAGGAAACAGCAACCACTAATCACTACCCCTGACCTCAAGCTATATTACAAGGCAATTGTGCTGAAAACTGCATGGTACTGGTACAGAGATAGACACGTGGATCAATGGAATAGAATAGAAGATTCAGAAATGAGCCCTCACGTATATGGTCACCTGATTTTTGACAAAGGAGCTGTAAACATTCAATGGAAAAAGACAGCCTATTCAACAAATGGTGCTGGTCCAACTGACACTCAGCATGCAAAAGAATGGAAATAGACCCTTTCTTATCTCCTTGTACAAAGCTCAAGTGCAAGTGGATCAAAGATCTCCACATTAAACCAGGTACACTGAAACTATTAGATGAGAAAGTGGGGAAAACCTTAGAACACATAGGCACAGGAGAAAATTTTCTGAACAAAACACCAATGGCTAGTGCTCCAAGGTCAAAGATTGACAAATGGGACTTAATGAGATTGCAAAGTTTCTGTAAGGCTAAGGACACTGTCAAGAAAACAAAACGGCAGCCAACAGATTGGGAAAAGATCTTTACCAACCCCACATCTGATAGAGGCCTAATATCTAAGGTATACAAAGAACTCAAAAAGCTAGACACCAGAGAATCAAATAACCCTATTAAAAAATGGGGTACAGAGCTAAACAAAGCGTTCTCAGTGGAGGAACACTGAATGGCCAAGAAATATCTGAAGAAGTGCTTGACATCATTAGCCATCAGGGAAATGCAAATCAAAACAACCCTGAGATTCCACCTCACACCAGTCAGATTGGCCAAGATCAAAAATTCAGATGACAGCAGATGCTGGCGAGGATGTGGAGAAATAGGAACACTTCTCCACTGTTGGTGAGGTTGTAAACTGGTACAACCACTCTGGAAACCAGTCTGGCGATTCCTCAGAAAATTGGACATAGTACTACCCAAAGACCCAGTTATTCCACTTCTGGGCATATACCCCAGAGAAGCTCCAACATACAACAAAGACACATGCACCACAATGTTCATAGCAGCTCTATTTATAATAGCCAGAAGCTGGAAAGAACCCAGATGTCCTTCAGTAGATGAATGGATACAAAAATTGTGGTACATTTACACAATAGAGTACTACTCAGCTATCAGAAACAATGACTTAACAAAATTCTTAAGAAAATGGATGCATCTAGAGAATATCATCCTGAGTGAGGTAACCCAGTCACAAAAGAACAGACATAATATGCAGTCACTGATAATTGGATACTAAACCCAGAAAGCTCTGAACATCCCAGAAACAACTCACAGACTATATGAAGTTCAAGAAAAGAAAAAAAGAAAAGAAAAAACCATTACGCTTAATCCTTACACACCAAGAAAACTTTGACTAATTCCAGGTTACATCCTGTTTTACATGTACTTTATGCTCGTTTAACTAGTAAGACTTAATGCACACTATTAAACCTTAAAAAAAAAAAACAAAGCACTGACAAAAATGTATTCGTATCCTTTTATACAAAAATGCTTAAAATCTGTACATTTATCTTTGTTTTATAAAATAAAGTTGTTCAATTAAAAATATTTCTTAATAACAGATACACAATTAAATAATGCAGAATCTGAAAACGTGTTGGGATCCTATAATCCAAAGAGTGTGAACTAAAGTGTTAACTTCTTGTACATAGTCAGTCCTTGTTTTCCAATATGTTGAAATGAGTTCTGGGGTTCCCCTTCCCAGAGGTAACATAATTTAAGGGTGCTCAGTTCCTTTATTTAAAATGACACAGGAGAACCATGAAGATGAAGTCTAGAAACAGAGCAAATTGGACCAGGTAAATTCAAAGTCACTGGGCAGGCACTGCTAAGACCTGGGGACAGAGTTACATATGATTCTAGTATGCTGTCTGATGGCTTCTCTCTTACACTGAGCAACGAGTTAGGAAGTCTAACTGATCAGTTAGCACTAGCCCAGATCGTTGACCACACTGAGACAGCTAACTTTGACCAAAGCATAGGGCCAGGTCATGCTGATCAGCTGGGGTTTAATTTCCTGCATGGCTGACCCTGTCAGCCTGTGACACTGCAGGACAGATACCATGTTCATGCAGTGTAGGCACTGTGGAAGGTGACATTCCCAATTGGGTTTTTCTGGTTTCTGGCTGTAGACAATTGTGTGGTCCCTAATGCAATTCTGAGGCTCACCCCAAAATCTAAGGTTGGGGGTACCATGTTGATCTATGACCACATCAACCAATCTGGTAGTTCCAATAGGCAAAATGCCATCAAAGGACCCAGTGATAGAAGATCTGGGGTTCATTTCTCTGCCATATCTGATACTCATGATGGCTGAATGAGGTGGAAGGCTCTCAGATTTAGGAAATGAAAACAATTAGAGCAATATAGTGGAAAGCCACTATATGATGTTGGTAGGGCCACCATTCTGCCACAGAAGCTGGGGACAGAAGCTGTTGGCATACACACAATGTATGAAATTGTCAAGGTTGAGGTCTTCCGGTCTTTGGCTCCTCAGAAACAAGGTCATTGTGGATTATGAAAACCTGGAGAAAGCCAGACAAGAGGAAATCCAAGAAGCTGGGGAACAGCCTGGGTAGAAACTGGACCCATTAGTTTCCCTTCCAGGGGCTAGCATCCCACCCCATGACAATGCCATTTGACTAACCACGGGTGGCCCAGTGATTCCCTGATGGCATCTAAGTAGCTCCTGCTGGAGTCAGTCTCAGTCAGTACCATAAAAGGAAGAAGAGCCGGTGCTCACGTGCTTTATCCCAGCGGATGATTTTGATGCTAGATCCCCCTGTTCGGTTAGTCGCCTCTGTAAGATGGTGTTCTTGTGCTCCTGGGCTTGGATCTGCTTCATCTTTAACAATGAAGGCCAAAGGCCAACTCAGTACCACTTGGACTCTATTTAATACCAGTGTTTTGAAATGAAATGAAAATAAAATTACACAAAATGACATGGTATCTGCACACTCTCCCATTATAGGTGTGCACACTGCCCCATGTATTTTCCAGATATGTGCAACCTGTAGCCCATAGAGAGCTTCCAACGTGGCCCAACATTTTCACACACTGTGACATGATGTTGCAATGTGAAAAGGTTGGACATTCTTCCTTTAAACCGTCTTTATTGCTTATAAAATCAAATGTAAGGTGAACACCCTGTAAGTAGCTGTACTAGTGTATTGTTTAGGGGGTGGTGTACATGTTCAGTACATGATTCATTTTCACAGGTTTGCTGTGAGTAGATGTCTGGACACCTGGGTATAAGACCCATGGTGTGAAGGGGCAGTAATCTTCACTAACACAAGGGGTGCTCTTTCTGGTTTTCACAGAAAACAAATCTGAAAAAGACAAAGTCTAATTATACTTGGAAAAAACTGATCTATTGATCTATTTGTTGGCTAGTGTTTAATAATTCAAAGCACTTCCACTTAGAAAAACATATGCATACTTTTTAATAAATAAATAAAGCCTGTTTCTGTGAATCAGTGCTCGTATGTGGGTACAAGATCACTAAACCTAAACTGAGCACACTGTGCACATCAAGGATCTAGGTTTAAAGCTAAAAGAGAATGTGATGCTCCTTTGCTACTCCATGTTCCCAGTGCCCACTAGAGTCCCTTTTGACTAGGTCAGCTCCCCAGCACGGAGGCATTTGTTAGGAGGCCCACACTGGCTAGGGGCAGGGCTTTACAAAAAAGACCTGGCAGCGTCTCATCTGAGAGTAAAGCCCAACACACATGCATAGCACCAGGAGATAAGACACAACACAAGCAAGACAGAGTCGTGGGAACCGAGTCAACTGTACCCCTCCCGTAAACTTCGTGCCGCCACCTGTCTTGTTATGTTATGTGACAGCATGTTCTTGTGATCTCCATAAACTCTCCATGTACGCCCTGCCTTGACTGTCCAATCATAAATCACCTCAAGAGGTTCAACCTCAAGTGAGATTTTTTTTTTCCTATATCCTCGTCTTCTAAGTTTGCAGTGTTTTCTTTGTCAGCAGAGAGTGCTATGGTGTTCCAACCTGCCCTTTATCAACAGATGCTTTTCTTAATAATTGGATTTCCTTCGTGTGAAGGAAATATATTAAAAATATTTGAATGCTGATAAGATGACTCAGTGGGTGAAGAAGGTGCTTACTGCATAAGTCCGGAGATCGGAGTTTAGTTCCTGGACCCCATGAAAAGATGAAAAAAGACAACTGATGACCACCACGCATGAGGTGTGCACACCCATACATGTACCATACACTCGCAGGCATAATAATGACATTTCTTAAGAGAGTTGAGTGTTCCTCCAGTCCTGGCACTGTCTGTGTCTTCGTTAGGGTTTTACTGCCATAATAGACACCATGACCAAGGCGAGTCTTATAAAGGACAACATATATTTGAGGTTCAGTCCATTATCATCAAGAGGGGAGCAAGGCAGCATCCAGGCAGGCATGGTGCAGGCACAGCTGCGAGTTCTACATCTGAAGGCTGCTACTGGAAGACTGACTTGCAGGCATTTAGGGTTTCTTATAGCCCATACCCACTGTAACACACCTACTCCAATAGGGCCACACATTCTAATAGTGCCACTCCCTGGGCCAAGCATATATAAGCCATCACAGTCTATCGTAATCCTAATGTCTTAAGAAGGCGTCTCATCTTTACCTGGCTGTTTATCTGTTTTCTTTTTTCAGCTCTCTCTAATATTATAGAAGTAGTTATGTTAAATATTAATGTGTGCCTAAGTTGGCTGAATGCTTGCCTCATATTATGAAGCTTGGATTGCATAAAACTAGGAGAGGGGCCATGTCCCTGTAATCCCAGCATTTGGGAGATAGAGATCCAAGTTCCAAACTAGCTTGGTATACATGAGACACTACTCAAAATATAATGAGGTTGGAGAGATGTCTCTGTGGTTCAGAGCACAGACTGCCCTGCCCAAGGACTCTACTTTGGTTTTCAGCACCTACATGGTGGCTCACAACCACCTCTAACTCCAGTTCCAGGGGATCTGATGCCTTCTTCTCCCCTATGTAGGCTGTGCACTAGTGTGGTGTATAGACAGACATACGTGCAGGCAAACATTTATACACATGTTAATAAATGAATACACTTGTATTTTTAAGTATGTTTAAAAGGTGATCATTCTTTTGATGTGTGCTTTCCAAAAGGTAACCATTATCAGTTTGTTCTATTCTTCTGTGTTCTTACACACACCTGTGTATACATGTTCATACCCACACACATTTATGTATTTACATTATAACATGGATATAATCAAATTACTAATATCATACTCTGTTTAGCTTTTGTTTTTTAAAATTACAGCCAATGGAATGTGGTATTTAAAATTTAAATATATTAAAAACTATCAAGAGCTAGGATACTTCTCCCAAACTTGAAAGGTCCTGGGTTAAATTCCCAACACTGCCCATTCCCTCAATTGCGGTGAAATGCACTAAGAACTAAGCTGCTGGGGGCTGGAGGGATGGCTCAGTGGTTAAGAACACTCACTGGCTGTTCCTCCAGATAGCTAAGATTTTCTAGTGCCTACAATCCCAGAGGACCCAACATGCCCTTTGGGCTTTCGTGGACATAGGGCATGCATGTGGTAGGTATACAGATATACATGCAGGCAAAACACCCATACATATAAAATAAAAATTAGGGAGGGAGGGAGGGAGGAAGGGAGGGAGAGAGAGAGAGAGAGAGAGAGAGAGAGAGAGAGAGATTGAAACAGTAAGCTGTCTTTAGCTCAGGAAGCATCCCTGTGAGTTGGCCTAAGAATGATTAATGGAGCACAGGGAAGAGAAGCATGTACAGGGGAGAGAAGTGTGCACAGGGGAGAGAAGTGTGCACAGGGAAGAGAAGCATGAACAGGGAAGAGAAGTGTGCACAGGGGAGAGAAGCATGAACAGGGGAGAGAAGTGTGCACAGGGAAGAGAAGTGTGCACAGGGAAGAGAAGCATGAACAGGGGAGAGAAGTGTGCACAGGGGAGAGAAGTGTGCACAGGGGAGAGAAGTGTGCACAGGGGAGAGAAGCATGAACAGGGGAGAGAAGCATGTACAGGGGAGAGAAGCATGTATAGGGAAGAGAAGTGTGCACAGGGAAGAGAAGCATGTACAGGGGAGAGAAGTGTGCACAGGGAAGAGAAGCATGCACAGAATCAGCCTGAGTCCTGGCACAATCCTCGGGGCAAAGGGAAAAAAATGTCAGAAATGTGGGTCATTTTGCCAAGTTGTCAGAGGTCTGGTGGTGTAGCCCAGCAGATACAGTGCTTGCCCAGTGTGCACAAGGTCCTGGTTTCAATCCTGCCATTATAAAAATGCAACGGTGATGATGTACGCCCGTAAACCCAGCACTGAAGCAGCAGAGACTGGGAGATCAGAGGTCCAGGTCATCCTAGAGTACTCTGTGAATTCAAGTCCAGCCAGGGAAGCATGAGACCCTACTTCATAAACAAATAATATCCAAACCAGACAAACTCAAAACACCCTGAAATGCCTTTTAGCAAAATCGTTCCAGCTGCTTTGTAACAAATTAGGGGGAGGACAAAGGACCTGTGATGTTTGAGAACACCAATGGTGTCCTGCAGATGTTTCTGAACTTAAAACAAAGTGGTTTGTCCACGTGGTGGCCTCCATGTGGCTTAGGTCATGACACGAACTTAACTTAACTGCCTGAGGTCTTATTACAAGTCCAGAGTTGCTAGAGCTGAAGAAACTTAAAGGTAGTAAAATGGCCACTGCAGGGAGTCAGTGCTAGAGCAGCTGAGGAGAAAACTGGCTTTTCCGAGGCCTACCTGGCCACAAAGCTTTCCGGACATTTTTACAAAGTGCTGCTGTCAGGCTGGGATGAGAGCTCTTCCTGTGTGAGCGTGTGTGAGTGTGTGTGTGTATGTGTGTGTGTGTGTGTGTGTGTGTGTGTGCATGTATGAGTGCATATGCAAGTGTGTGTGAATGTGTATGCATGTGTGTGTGTGTATGTGTGTATGTGTGTATGTGTGTGGGAGTGTATGTATGAATGTTGTACTGGCTGGTTTTGTGTCAACTTGACACAAGCTGGAGTTATCACAGAGAAAGGAGCCTCAGCTGAGGAAATGCCTCCATGAGATCCAGCTGTAAGGCATTTTCTCAACTAGTGATCAAGGGGGGAAGGGCCCAGCCCATTGTGGGTGGAGCCATCCCTGGGCTGGTAGACCTGGGTTCTATAAGAAAGCAGGCTGAGCAAGCCAGGGGAAGCAAGCCAGTAAGTGACATCCCTCCATGGCCTCTGTATCAGCTCCTGCTTCCTGACCTGCTTGAGTTCCAGTCCTGACTTCCTCTGGTGATGAACAGCAATGTGGAAGTGTAAGCTGAATAGAAGTGTAAGCTGAATACACCCTTTCCTCCCAACTTGCCTCTTGGTCATGATGTTTGTGCAGGAATCGAAACCTTGACCAAGACAAGTGAATATGTGAATGAGTGTATGTGAATATGTATGTGTGGGTGTATGTGAGTGTGTGTGAATGTGTGAGTGTGTATATGAATGTGTGTATGTGTGTGCATGAGTGTGCATGTGAATGTGTATGAGTGTGTACATGAGTATGTGTGTGTGTGACTGTGTAAATGTGTGAGTGTATGAATGTATGTGTATGAATGTGTGTGAGTATATGAGTGTGTGAGTGTGTATGTGTGTATGTGTGTATGTATGAGGGTATATGTGAATGAGTGTGTGTGAGTGTGTGAGTGTATGTGACTGTGTGTGTGAATGTGTGAGTGTGTATGAGTATGTGTGTGTACATGTGTGCATAGAGAACAGCCTTTATTACATTTCCTTGGGTGCTCTTTTGAAGTAGGATCACTCAGTGGCCAGCAGCTGGCCAAGTAGGGTGGGCTGACTGGCCAGAGATTATAAGGGAACAACTAGCTCCGTCAGCTATTTTTTAAACATATTGATTCTTTGCGAATTTCACATCATACACTCCGTCCCCACTCATCTCCCCGTCCCTTTCTATCTGTCCTCCTCCCTTGCAACCCCCTCCACAAAAGAAAACAAAAAACAAACTTGAAAAAGAAAATCTCACCATGGAAACCACAGTGTGTCACGGTGTGTCACACAGTGTACATCCCCTGTTGGCCAAACAGCATTACTTGCAATGTCCGTTGCAGTGAGTCATTGGTCTGGCTTGAGGCCTCTGGCTTCTGCTACTCTATCAATACTAGATCCTCGCCAGGACTCCTCTCAGACATCCTGGTGTTGTCCTGTGTCTCAGCGCTCCTGCAGTGGATCTGCAAGACAGGCCCTAGATGGGGTAAGCCAACTCAGAGTCCAAGACCTGGGCTTGGGACCAACTCAACTGACACAGTCAGATTTTAATGTAGATTCTGGAGATTGAACTCTGGTCTTCCTGCTTCCTATAGCAAGCACTTTACCTCCTCCCACACCCACCCCATCTGACCTTTTGGTGAATTTTTATAAACTAGTCAGGGTATTCAGCATGATACTGTCATTGTATTGGTTAATTTGATTTCCAACCTATTCTAACTGTGTATCACGTGAGAGTCCCACAGATAAGCTTTTGATAAAAATGTGTCAGGGGCTGGAGAGATGGCTCAGCCGTTAAGAACACTGACTGCTCTTCCAGACATCCTGAGTTCAAATCCCAGCAACAACATGGTGTCTCACAACCATCTGTAATGGGATCTGTGTGTGTCTGAAGACAGCTATAGTGTGTACTTGTATACATAAAATAAATAAATATTTTTTTTAAAAGTGTGTCAGATGAACTTACAGAGAGAACCAATGAGATCTCCTGATGGAATGTGGGATACCAAGGAGCTAGGACAAGAAGAAAGACCTCATGTTTAGCAGGACATAATGAGACCTGGCCACAAACAGCTCTCTATACATTCAGTGTTGCCAGATGTCCACAATTACTCAAAAATTCTTTTGGATGGTTGGTGACTTTTATGTTTCACATGATGTCAATTTAATGCTATTTCCGCTACTGGACCTCCCATCACACACCAGCAGGAGTACAGGGCCTGTGGGGCTGGGTGGAGACATAACCCAGGGAGGCAGGCTGCTGCTTGTAACATTCCAAGGTGTTCACACTCAGTAGTCAGATAGTCAAAGTTTCTGTCTTTAAAGCTGTCTACGTTGAAGAGCTCTGCATGTAAATCAGACATTTATCAAAAGGTATATGTTGTATTCTATTTGTCACTTTGCTGGAGCCAACCTCCTAAGCTGGGGCTGGGAAGAGAGCTTATCTGAGAAAGATGCTGTGGCTCAAGATGTTGTAGTATAAGAACCTGAGTTCTGTTTCCAGTGTACGTAGAAGGAAGACTGGCCAATCAATCTTGCCTAAATTGCCCGAGCTCCAGGCCAAAAAGATACCTTGTCTCCAATAACGAGGTGGGCAAAGGTGTGTTCTGGGGGAGCAGCATCCTAGAGGCTGACAGCTCCTTGAGGTTCATGTGTAATACCCGCAAACCACAAGCACATACAACTCGATGGGAAAGAACCATTAGGATCCCCAGAAAAGAGAGAGGTGGATTGTGTAAGGAGGGAGTTTAAAGATCTAGTGTGGCCAGGCCGTGGTGGTGATACACACTTTAAATCCAGCACTAGGGAGGCAGAGGCAGGCAGATCTCTGAGTTCGAGACCAGCCTAGTCTCCAAACAACCAGTTCTACACAGAGAAACCCTGTCTCAAAAAACAAAAGCAAACAAAAACTAGTGTGAAAGGTGTTTACAGCTCTCCTGCAAGCTTGAAGTTTGACGTAGTGCGAACAGTCACACACAAACACAGGTCACTACTGTGTTGTTTCTAAGACTCCCCTGGGAAAGCAGGCTAGAAAAGAAATAATACAACCCGGAGAAACAATTGGTCAAGAAATGGGGGGGGGGGAGAGCTCAATAATCTACAATCAGGAAAGACGCTAGGACCTGGGGTCCTGCTGTCTGGGGAAGGAGGCACCGTCTGGCCTCCCCTCTAGGTCTCCCTGGTTGGAGGCCTCCCTACTTTGGTTTCCAAGTGTAGGGCAGGACCAAGCGAGCAGCCCTTCCCAAGCTCCTCCAGCTGGTGACCAGAGGTTAAGCTAATGTTTGTGGACGGTCTTGGAGAGCTGGGTGCCAACAGCCCAGCTCAGAGAAATCCAAATATATGCGCCTTGAAACAGTTCTACCCTTCATTACCTTGCTGCCTAGAAGCCTGAAGGCAAAAGAAGTGAATTGGGAAAGCCAGGCAGTCAAATCTTAACCCAGAGCCAGCCTGAGCTCTGGGCCCCATACCCTAGGAGTAAGGGGATTGGGGGTGGGGGATGGGTGGATGCCTGCAGGGCCTGGGGAGGTGGTGGAACTGTCACGTAGGGCAGGACTGGGCTTGGGCGGCGATCCAAGTTGGGTGAGTCACCCACAGGGTGGGAACACGCAGGAGAGGGAGGGGAAGCGGGGCGGCCCGCGCAGGGAGGATGGGGCGGGTATAAAAGCCCCACCCAGCCCAGCCGGGCAGCTCGGCTTCTGGGGAGGCTCTCAGCAATAGGTGCCCGGCCCAGGTAAGCGGGGCGCGGTCCGGTTGCCCGCTATGGCCTGGGGGTTGCAGTGCTGAACTGGGAAGGGGCAGGATCCGGCGATGGGGACCCCCCGGGAGGCACGGCAGGACCCTCCCCACCGGGTGATTTGCGGGCCCTGCAACAGAGTTGCAAAGTGTCCCGCGCGTGACAGTGCTCTTTGCACCCCACTCTGAGGTTTCAGGGGGTGGGGAGTGGGTCGTGCCTCCCTTTGAAGTTTCCTCGGAAGCGGGGAGACCCTGTGTGCGGTGGGGAGCCGAGGGTGCGGCATTACAGACTGCTGAATGCCAGTGGGGGAACTGGGTGTGGCCGCTGGGCAGCCTCTGGCCCAGCTGTGAGAGCTCTGTGGACTCCCCCTCTGCCTTCCGCACTGCGCTCGCTCACTCTGCCCCGTAACTTCTGCAATTCAGGTGAATTTCCTTGCAACATAGAGACGTGCATTTGTGAAGTCAGAGCGGAGTACCTGGGGGAGGCCGGGGAGCACCAGGACCTCAAGTCTTGAGTGCCCTTCTTTACCCATAAAAGAATCTCAGCTCAGTCTTTGTCATGAACTCTAGATTGTCTGTTAGGACAGCGACCTCAGACTTCATTCCTTCTGGGGAGTTTGCAGCTTGGCTCGCTAGAACGTGTGGGGAGTGCAGAAGGAAGTGCCCCCGGTGGTTGTCGGGAACGTTGCGGTGGCTGAGGGGGGGATGCACCAGGAGTCAGTTGATAGAGTCTGTAGAAAAGGGCGTGGTTCCTGGGCTGCAGATTCCAAAGCTGGCGTGGAGGGCTGTGGTTCGGGAAGTTTCTTTATCTATGAAAGTGGTTTCCGAACTGTTTTCTTAGCACCACTCACACTGAGATACTGAAGGTTTCCGAAAACAAGTTCATTCAAAAATAGCTGAGTGCCACACACGGAAAACCGAGTCATACAAAGCCAACAAAGTAACTGTTGCTTGAGACATAGTGGTAATCTCAACACTCAGAAGACGGGGGCGGGGGGGGGGGGTCGCAGCAAGATCCCTTTAGAATCCAGCCTGGGCTACATAGTAAAGTGAGATCCCTGGCAAAAAACAAACAACAAAAAACAAAACAAAAACAAACAAAAAACCAAGAGCTGGTGATCCACGATCAAGCTCATTGGTGCCATAGTAGGTTGAACTTCATTCCCAGAACTGGAAAGAGCTATTCATTCGTGTAGTAGTATGCCATGTTCAACTCCAGCCCTGACGCAACCATGAACTCTTAGAATCCAAGGTCCTCAGCTGGTGACACTCAGTGGTGTAATTAGGTGGGTCCGCAACTTGGACTGGGAGGCCAGTCCCCTGCCCAACCCAACAAAGCTAAGAAGGTGTTTGGAATCCCAAGATAGCACGGGGCAGGGGTGGGGGAGGGGGAGGAGCGGAATGGAGGGGGAGGGGTGGTCTGCGGGTAGGAAGATGTGGGGCTCTTTTCCCCCCACCCTTAGTTTTAAAGATAGTCTTGATCAAATCATGTCAGTTGGAAACGCTTCTCCCCGTTTCTGTTTCCTGTGTTCCTTCTAACGTCTTGCAGCCTGTGTCCCTTGACTTGTTAAGTTGGCTTTGGAGACTTCAGTTCCGCCCACTTCCTGCTAGTTTCAGAGTGTGAAGTACTCATGGAAGTCTGTGGATCTGAGTCAGGGAGTTTGGAGATGGCAGAGGAGACCAGGGCAGAGCCCTGTCCTCTTCTGCTCTCCAAAGTACACAGCTGATCTTAAGCCCAAGGATTTCCCCGGAAGCACCCACCACCTCTGCTGCAGCAGGGGGGAACCCACTAGGTGCGTCTCTCTGTGGAGGGCTTCCTGTTTGGTGTGCTAGAGGTTCAGGAAGTTTGACTAACTAGCCAGGCAGCACTTGAGGCTTTGACAGAGTGCTTGGACTGGTGTCTCAATGTTTCACATCCTGTGTCTGAGCTATTAAAGTACCCTATTGATTGGCATTAAGCAGGCAGCCCTGGTCATTGGCTTCCTGGCTAATTTCTGATTTAAGTAGTTTTCCTGGCAAGGCAGGCACTCTTCTAAATTGCTATTGATTTCTGAGGACTGTGGTTTCTCCCTGCACCTTTAGGCCCAGATAAATATGGGAATTTTTGCTCTAATGCTTGGCTTGTTTCATCAACAACAGGAGGGCCTGTTTCATCAAGCGAAGGTGGTTGGGTTACAAAAGGAGTAGCAGTCACTATGAGCCACTTTAAATATCCACATGTTTTATAAACTATCTTGTAGGTATCCACTGTGCTCTAATCACAGTTAATGGTACTGAGAATACAACAATGGACTGGGCACACACACACACACACACACACACACACACACAAATATGCACACAATGTGCACAAGCACACACTCACAAAAACACACCCTCACTGTTTAGATTTTGAACTTACTGGGAAAAGATAAGTGAATCGATTGGGCAGATAGCAATTTGATTTGAGATTTTTTATGTTTTCCGAAAATTAATATTCACTCCCAAGCCTAGCTGGGTCTCCTTTCCTGGCTTCTTCTGCCCAGTTGGTTAAAAGAACTGGACTGGGAGCTGAGCTTATCCCAAAGAGTCCCTGGATTTACGCTATCCTTCAGAATCGACTGTGAGACTTGAGTAGAAATCGGCTGTCCTCTTTGTCTACCTACAAAGAATTGCTCAGGCCACACCCTTCTCTAGCTGTGGGCCATGAAAGAGGAAATTCCAGGCCTTAACAGAAATTCTTTCCACCCATCCAGTCTGGCATGCTTTTCCTTTTGTTACCAGAGGCAGTGCCCATCCAGTTGTTGAGGGGACTTGTGGTTCTGGGTGGGTCCCCTAATATGATCTCCAGATGTGCCAATGAGGGTGCACACTGGAGCATTTAAGTGATCTGAGCTCACATCATCTTAGGGTACCTGTCTGCAGCACCCCAGCAGTTTAGTTCTAACCCCAGACTTGATGTGAACACTGACCATAGGAATGACATGGAACCATTTGTGTGTGTCCTTTGTCTCCTGGCCACACCCAGCGGACACTAACAGCTCAGACGAGTCACAAGGCCACGTGGGTCTCCGTTCTGCCACCTCTTTGTTGTCTGGCTCTCTGCTTGCTCCTGGCATGGCAGGAGATCTGGGCAAGGTGACATCATAACATTGCCTATGGCTTAAAGTCTTGTGTGAGGGAGATCAAGTTGGAGTGCTCCTGGTGGAGGGGCAGATAGCTGAGCTTGCTGAGAGGAGTTACCTAGGCAGACTTCTGTGGAAGGAGCGTATGTGCGTGTGTGCATGTGTGTGCCTGTGCAAATACTATGCTGAAGGACTGATTGTGTTGTGCAGTGGATAGAGTACTTGTCTAACAGACACAAGCCCGAGATTTCATCCCCAGCACCACATTAAACAGGGAGGCAGGGAGTTGAAGATCATCCTCAGCTACAGAATGAGTTTGAGGCCAGCCTGTGCTAAAGAGAGAGAAGAAACCACAGACTTAAGAGGGAGGAAAGTTCAGGGTGTGGTGGATTAGTTTGAACTTGGACTTTTCTCTGGCAGCTGAGCCCTGTTGGAAGCCTGATATGTGGGCCATGAGACACTGAGATTGAGCTACAGACGCTCAGACTTGTTCCCCAACCCTGAACGAGTTCCTTCCTTGATGGTCTCTTTCCACCCACTCCAGCTCTGACCAGCCAAGGCAACATTGGCAGTACGTGTAGTTGGCAAACAAATATTGATTCAGATCAGACGGTCAGAGGGACAGCGAGCACTGTAGAAGTCTTTTCTGAGCCGGATCAAGGCTGTGGCAGAATTCCAAGAATCCTGGGGCTTAACTTGGCCCTGTGACTCAAGCATTAATCAGAACCATAAAACTAAGGGGGAAAGTATGTGCCTTCAAGAAGGTTCTGTTAACGGAGAATGATTTAACGGGGCGATGGGTGGGGTACAGTGGGAACTCCCCTCCCATCATTCATGCATTTTTATTGTTGTTTAAAATCCCAGTGTGGTTTGTATACTATGGTGTCCAGAACCTACGGTAAGGGCTGTGGTGGGGAAACCCAGCCCTCCGCATTCCCACCCCCACCCATTTTGACTTTAAAATCCTGGTTTGAGGTCATTCCATTCCCTGATTGATTCATCGTGGTGGTTGCTAGGCATCTGTTTTGGGGTAACCTAACAACAGACGTGTCTTTTTAACTACTTTCCAAGTGGGTGTGTCTCTGAAACTGCCAGGTTGGATTCTCTACAAACCAGCCCTGTCAGCTCTTGGTTTTTTTTTTTTTTTTTTTAAGTTAATATCTAGGCTTCCTGGAACTAGTCCTTTTAACCCAAGGAATCCTTTTTACTGTTTTCAGTGCTGCCTGTGAGATTCTTTCTCTTAGGCTTTTTGAAAATGTCTGTCTGGGTTTTCTTTTGCAGGAGAGAGGTTAAGAAGAACTTCATTTGCACTTTTTGGTCATCGTGGTAACTACGGTTTTTGGAACAAAACAATAAAATGTAATAAGATCTAGATATTAGTTGGTCTTTTTTTTTTAAAGACAACCCTATACGTTATTTTTAAAACATATTGTCTATTATATGCAAATGGTTGACTGGCTGACCTGTGACAGCTCCACAGACCGAGTTTCTGCCAAGCTTTGCCCCTGGGAGCCTTGAGCCATCAGGTTAGGTCTCACTTATTAATATTTCCAAGGCCACAGGAGACACTCTGTTCCCTTCATTTAGGGAGGAGCTGAGGCAGGCCTGTTTTCCCACCAGTGGGAGTTGGGCAGAGCCACTTCAGATTGGCTGGAGGGGTGTGTTAGCTTTCAGCCTGCCAGGACTTAGCTGGTTTATTTCCTTAAACAAAAACACCTGCCCGAGAAAGGGCCCTTTTCACTGTATAGCCAAGTCCCAGCTCGCCTTGGGAGCAAAGGTCCTGTATTAGCTTAGCGTTCACATCAACAGATAGCTCACCAGATAGCTTTCTGGTATGCAGGTTGAAACTGGTTGGTCAGCTGGGTGAGACTGAGGTGCTGGGAAGAGAGATGCAGTTCTGGGGAACAGAAGGGGAGGGTGGCTGTGTCTGCAACCTTCCCCCAGTTTTACCTTTTAGAGGAGCTAAGAGTTACTTTAGGGAGGGTCCTATGCAATGTCGACTTTTTTTCTTTTCTTTTTTTGGTTTAAGATAGGATCTCATGTAGCCCAGGTTATACTCAAACTCAATATGTAGCCAGGGGTGAGTTTCCCATCCTCCCAGCTCCACCTGCTAAGAGATGAGATTCTTTAAATCTCGGGTTTTGGTGAATGGGTAAATAAATAATAATTGGTACTGAGTCTAGTCACTTTGGCCCTCCCACCTTCCACCGTCTTGTTAACCAAATTTTGCACCATTCATTCGGGTCCATTGGCTTCCTAACACACTTGCCCCCTTGTTTTCCTGAGATATAACATAATGCTGAGGTCTGCATTTCTTCACAGGGCCCTATTCTCTCCATCCCCAGAGATGACGTGTTCCTCTGGCTAGTGATTCACTCCTCTCAGCCTACACAAATCGGTCTCACCTTTAGGCCCTCTGCTTCCTAGATCTTTGTGATGTTAAAGTTCCATTGAAAAGCCATTGGGGACTAGAGGGCAAAGACAGAGGACTCCGAGATCCCTGCTCTTTTGAGGATCATGGCTAGTCTCTTAAGTGTCTCTCATACAAGCGGTTTATTCCTAACTTTTCTGGTTCCTGCGACCAAATACCTAACTAAGTACAAGCACCTTGAAGGAGGAGGGGCTTATCTCAGCTTACAGTTGAAGTGGATAGATACATGCTAACATCTGGGAAGGCACAGAAGGCAGAAGCTTGAGGAGGTGGGTGGTCACACTGTGCACACAGGCTGAAAGCAGAGAGAATAAAAGCTGGTTCTCAGGGTACTTACTGTCTTCGGGCTTTATGTTTTATGTGTAGTTCATGACAGAAGCTTAGGAATAGTACCATTCCCATGTAAGATGGGTCTTCCCATTCTGATGACCCTATGCTAGCAAACCCCTCACACAAACATCCAGGGGTGTGTTTCCATAGTAAGTGCAAATCTACTCAAGTTCAACCGTGAACATTTTCCATGATGTGTGGGAAGCCGAGACTGAGGATTCTTCGTCTCTTTAGTGCAGTGTCAGTGCATGTTTATCCTGAGTTTGTGGGTCACCTGACCATTGCCAGGGTCTAGCGACTTAACTGGTACCACAAGGGCCTTCTCTGACCTCAAGAGTTGCAGCACATTCTCAGTAATCAAACTAAAGTTTTAGCAGTCATGGTAAGAAGCATTCTAGCAACTTCCCAGTTCCGAGAAACTGCACGTCCTAGGGGTGAAGTGAAGGAGCAAAGGCTGTGTTTTATTTCTAAGCTAAACTAGGGTTGCTATTAAACTTGCATGAGATAGAAAATATTTATAGGTATAGGCCTTATATATTGCTTGTCAGTCTCAGTGACTTTGCGGTTATTATGATATTTTTGGATGTTTTTGGTGCAGAATAGTTGTGATATAAATGTGACATATTAAAAACTGCTCTTAAGCTCATGTTTGGAGGCTACAGAGATGGCCAAGTTGTAAAGAGTGCTTGATAAGTGATGAGGACCAAACTTCAAATCTCAATGCAAAGGGGCTCTCTCATTTAGCTGGACTAGTGAGCCATCTTCCTCCAGAGATCTCCCGTCTTTGCCTCTGGAACACTGAGATCACAGGTGGACTGCCATATCCACCTGGCTTTTAGGTGGTTGCTAGGGATCAGAACTCTGGTCCTCATACCGGCGTGGTCAGTTCTTTATCCACCGATCATCTCTCCAGCTCCAGGATACCCTGTTGTAAGTGGGAGGGAACGGGGTGGGGATGACAGGAGCCAGGGACAAAGTAAACCAATTTGCTATAGACAAGCCAAGGCAAGAAACACTGAGTACTAACTCTTCCAGGGGAATGGATAGAGGGAGGTGTGGCTGCCTCCCGATGCTGATCTTAGAAGGCTGGGCTCTGCCGGAGTTAGAGGAGGCTCTGGCCCTGATTTCTAATTATCTGACAAGATCAGATGGGAGATTGAGTTGGTAACAGCAGGGAGGAGCAACCTGATGAAAGAACAGACGATTGTAAATGCTGACACAGAGAACAAGATTTGTGGGGCTTCCAAAAATCCCCTTATTTGTCCTGTCAAGGTGTCGGGCTGTGGGAGAAGAATTAATGGGAATGGAGAGAGTAAAGTAGTGCATCAGATTGACTCTGATCTGCAGGGCACTTGGGGGAGGGCTCCATGTGGGCAGCCGTCCGAGGAGCACTCAGATCCTGGAAGAACAATTCAGCAGAGCTGGGAAAGAACCCTCATTTATGCGAGAGATGGGGATCTGCTAAGGAAGATGTTCGTTCGCCTGTGCAGGCTTCCGAAAGGCTTTGGGGGTGAGATTGGACTGCAGCTTTCTGGAATTCTTTCAGCCCGGCACCAGTATGCAGATAAAGGTTTCAGTTTATCCTGACACAGAATGTGAGCTGCAATATATGATTTTCTACGATACGTCACATTAAACAACAACAAAAAGTTCAGCGAGATGGCTTTACTAGTAAAGACACTTGCCACCAAGTCTGCGGACCTGAGTTCAGTGTTTGTCTTCAACCCACATAATGGAGGGATAGAACCAACCACAAGTTGTCCTCTGACCTCCATGTGTGTGCTATGGCATGCACCTGTGCACACACATAAGTAATCATAATAGTAGTAGTAATTGTACAGGCCCTATACGTTGGCAAATGCTAGGCCATATATATTGTCTTCAAAGCAGGTTTAAGAAAACATTTAGGCAAAGCAAGTTCCCCAAGCCGAATAGAGAGCTTGATTCCCACAACCACTGGTACACACTGTTGGCAACCTTTTGGCAAGGTGGCTGTTTCTTTTGGGGGGTGATTATGCAGAGTAACTCATCTTGTCTCTGTAGTAATCAATCTGTGTGGTAGGGGCATGTGGGGTTATCGGTCCAAGAACTTCCTCCACAAGTAGGGAAAGGCCTCCCCTCAGTACGGCAGTCCTGACTGGTAAAATGTACTCGGTGCACAGTGATGACGTTGCGACTCCTCTAAATCTTAATGCAGGATCAGCTCTCCATGAGATGTGTTCATATCAGAAAGTCAGTCTTTTGCGTGCGCATAGGCATGTGCACACCTGTGTGCCTGGCTGTACCTGTCTGTGGAGGCCAGAGGTCACATCAGGAGTCTTGCTTTTGGAGGCAAGAACTCTCATTGGCTTGGCCTTCCAATTGGTTAGACTGGCTGACCACGGAGCTCCAGAGAGCCACCCACCTCCTAGTTCTTTGAGATTCCCAGATTTTTTTTCGTATGGGTTCTAGGGACCAAATTAAGGTCTTATGCTTATTAAGTGAGCATGTTATGGGTGAGCCCATGGTAGCCCCTGAGTATCACTGGAAGAAATAGTGTGGGGCTAATATCAATAGGTTCCTTTTTGGATCGGGCCAACTTGGAGCCACTGTTGATCTGAGCTCTTTCCTTTTCTACAATATGAAGTTATTGGTGAGTGACTAGTAAATCATGGCAGCTTTGATGGGCTTATCACTTTTGATAGAAGAACACGTTCTCTGTTTGAACATGTGGTGTTTACCACAGGAAGTTTTAGGCTTTGCATTCGAAGACCAGAATTTGCCAGGTCCTGTTTAACCAGAAATCCATCCCCAACCTAAGGCACCTGTCTCTGAGTTTTAATTTTCTCAGTAGTAAGATAGAGAATTGCCTGCTTGAAAAAATAGTTGCTTTAACAGTCTCAGAAGCAGTGGTCCAAGAAGACATTAGTGTGATGAATTGCTGTGCTTCAGGGGAAAGAGGACTTTTAAAAAATATATATATAAAGGCTTTGTGGGTTTTCTTTTTCAGCTTTTTTTCAAGATGTCTACTGTCCATGAAATCCTGTGCAAGCTCAGCTTGGAGGGTGATGTAAGTATCTAATCTCTCACTTTGTGTGATTTTGCAAATTGGACATCTGTTGAACTGTGTTATGATCTCGCTGTATACACAAAGAAAATGGGGCCATAATTCAGTCATTATTAGGTGTCTCCCCAGCGCCTGGGTTCCTCATTGCTTTTAACCGTTCCTAGCAGTTTCATTTGAAATAAATGTCATGGTGCTAAAACCTTTTTTGGCATCGAATGAGACTTGGACAGTCTTTGCGAGGAAATGCTGGAACTGTTTTGCTGGCTTACTACACAAGTGGTGACTTTGCTTTGGTGACATGCTAGTTCTCGATGTCAGCCCTTGAGGGTTTATTTATCATAAACTTCAACCATGTCATAAAACAATTCTCACGTCTTTTTCTTAGAATATCTGCAATACTCTTCTAGCAGATGGTTTATCATCATCATCATCATCATCATTATCATTCTTCTTCTTCTTCTTCTTCTTCTTATTATTATTATTATTAAGCCACCGAGTTCAGTTTGTTCTGCCCATATATGCACGGGTCATGGTTTACTGGACTATGGAACCTACCACGGCCATGTCCCCAAAGAAAAGCGACTCTCTCTCAAAGCAGCCATTAACTACGATAGTTTCTCAGTCAGAGTGGGCCTCAGAAGCCTCGGCTTTTCTGAACGTGGCCCGCTGTTAGGGCCTTGGCAAGTCTTGCTATTATACAATGTGTTTCTCCAGTGGATTTTATCTAATGCCTTTGATAATGAGATTGTCCTTGGTATCAAGTTTTGAGGGGTGGCTGTGGCTGTGGCTGTGGCTGGAGTACACGCCAGCTTAGCTTGTGTGAAGCCACAGGTTCCATCCACAGCTCTGCAGCAGTCAGGTAAGGTGGCACACAGTTATCATCTCAGCTTTGGGACATGGAGGCAGGAGGATTAAAAATTCTAAGTCACCCTTGGCTATCAAGTTTGAGGCTAGCACGGATTCTATGAAACCCTTTTTAAAAAGTTTTGTGAGAGAGCTTTTCAGTCATCTTCTGAAGTTACTCTGCCCCAGGAGTACGAGTTTTCCTGTGTGGAGAGATGGGACTAAACCAGCTAAAGTAGAAAATGTCCCATATTGCCTGATATTTTAAGGGAAGGAAAGAACCCTTTTACCTAGTAACTTAATCTCAGACAAGTGAGTCTTATAGACATTTGGCTATCCCTTTCTTTACGTTTCTAAAGCTACCACAGAGCCACACCCACCTTTGTCCCACTCAGTGATATGAGGACGGTATGTCATGTCATCTGATCAGAGAACCAGGCCTGTGGCACGGAACAGTCAGCTCTTGTCAATAAGTTACTGCTGGCCCTGTTAAGAATGAGAACAGTCTCGGAAAGCAATTCTCATGAGATGCCTTTCATGTATGCTGCATCCCGCCATCATCTTCCCAGAGTGGTCCCCTGCCTGAGCCACTGGTGTCCAGCCCATAACCCCTTAGGCCACAGTCCCAGGAGAGCTTTGGAGGGGACCCACTGCAAAATTAGAAAGTTACTTAAAATACCAGGAGACATTATTTTTCTAACTCAATTATCTCAGGGTTTTTTTTGTTTGTTTGTTTGTTTTGTTTTTTAGCATAAACTGTTAGTGTTCTGGGTTACTCGGGACAATTGATCAACTGATCAACTGAAGAAAAGAGAGTCAATACAGGATGGATTTCAGCCTCTCAGCAGCAGGGGATCCGCCCTCTAGAACTGAGTACTGACAGCTTCCTACAAGCTCTTTTTATTGTCACACAAAAGAGCACCTTTAGCAAGCCAGTTTCTGAATACCAAAACTTCTATGACATAGGGGCTGTCTTGAAAGACCTATCACCTGAGCAATCCTTGACCATATGGAGACTTCCTGCTGGCCGGGCATGCCTCAAAGGCTCTAAGAATTCTTAAAAAATATAACCCCCTAAAAATCTCAGACAGCAGTCACTGGTGAAAAGCTCCTTCAGAGCCTAGGTGTCATCATTCCAGACTCCTGCCAGATGTAACAGTTGTGCTAAAATTCTGCTACAATGAACACTGTAGATAGTAATGTCTGTGATGAGGTTGGGCAAGCCCAGAAGTTGTGAAATGAGGCAAGGGCCAACTTTGCTAAAGCACTTGTGGCAGAAATATAAAATATGAACCAGATTTACCATTTGGCCGCAACTAACAGGTGTTAGTTCTAGCTCATCTCCAGGGACGCTTGGGAGCGTGTGTCTCAGTTGCTTCCATGAGTCGGAACCAAATGGTGTGGTTGCTGGGCTGGCTCGGAGATCCTTAACATCCACAGTCAGCTGACTCTTTATAGGAGCTGCTCTGTGATTAAACACCATCATCACGTGACACCATCCCATGATGCACCAGGGAGACTGTGATGGGGTATCGCAGGATGAAGAGCCTTTGTTTAGGGGATTCATCAGTGGTGGGTGGTTTGGGGCCTCCCACCAATCAAAGCCACAACACACAAACCCATTGTCTGCCCTTCATTTGGGGGCAAGTTATCTGTGCGGGAACATTTGGGGGGCGCGGGGGCGTGTTAGATGAGTGGACGAGAGAATGGACGGAGAAGTAAGCCATTAGCTTGGGGAGTGGACAGAGATTCCTGTCTATCAGCCCAGGAGAGTAGCTGGCTCCCACAGGCTTCCAAAAAGGAAGGATAGGAGGAAAATATCCCAGCAGGGCAGTAGGCGGGGCATCCTGGAGAAGATGGAGGGGACACTGAGGTGAAAGAGAGAGGAAGAGGAACTTGTGGCTTTCACCTTGGAGCCAGAAGGTACTCGAAGCACAGTGCTGGAGGAAGCCTTTCCCTTGCACATCCCAGAGAACACGAGGACGGTGCTGCTCATTAGCTTGTCTGTGGCTTCACTCTGGGCTCAGGGTCTCAGGTATCCCAGGCTAACCTGAAACTTGCCATGGAGCCAACTTTGAACTTCTGATCCATCTGCTTCCACTCCCCAGTGCTGGATCACCCTTCCCTGTTCATACACTGCCGGGAGTCAAACACGAGGCTTCATGCAGCTGGGACACACGCTCTACCAACTGACACACGCTCTACCAACTGACGCACGTCCCCGGTTCCTCGCTCACTGTTTAAAGAGTGGGAACCTGGGCAGCACAGCCCTGTAGTGAACGCTCGGCAGTGCACACTTATCTCTCAGACATCTCCAGTTTTAACTTAGTTCAGTTTCTTGCTAGATCACTTTCCCTTCAGAAACTTGAATAGATGCTCGACCCAAACCCCCAGCTTGGCGCCCTCTGCTCTGAAGCTCCCACTATACATGAAATGTAGAGTAGAGGCACAGCGTGTTCTAAGCCAGTGGAGCCTTTGAAGGACAACTCTTGTACAGACAAGTGAATTCGATTCCCCCCTTCTCTTTTTCTTTGTCCTCCTCCCCTCCTTCTTCTTTTTGGATATAATCTCATGTAGCCCAAGCTGCCTCAAACTCAGAACGAAGCATAGGATGCCTTTGAATTTCTGATCCTCCATCTTTAGCTCTGGAGTGTTAGGATTATAGGCGTGGGCTACGGAGCCCAGTTTATGTGGTGTCAGGAGATGGAAGTCGGGGCTTCGTTACGCTGTGCAATCACTGCAGTCATCGAGCTTCGTCCCCAGTGTCAACATGAGCTTTCTTCCATAATTTACAAATGACAAGTGGGGTGTGCTGCCTGTTGACACCTCTCAACTTAGCAAGAAAGAGGTTAGGATCATGAAGAGAAATGGACACACAATCGGGTTTCGAAAGTGTTCTCTCACTGAGCGGGTGTGCAGTGTGTGGTTTCATTGTATTTGTGTTCTCACCTCAGCATTCTACACCCCCGAGTGCCTACGGCTCGGTCAAACCCTACACCAACTTCGACGCCGAGAGGGATGCCCTGAACATTGAGACAGCGATCAAGACGAAAGGTAGGCCATGCACCTTGTCAGGGTGGCTTTGACCTCATGATGTAGCCAAGTCACAACCACCTGTGATTCCAGATCCAGAGTATTGGATGCCCTTTTCAATCACCATGCTTTGTGGTGTGTGTGTGTGTGTGTGTGTGTGTGTGTGTGCGCACATGCACAGCTAAAAATAAAAATCTAAAAAAATTGCTACCTTAAAATATAACACACACACACAGACACTACATATGATTTACTTCCCTAAAACAATTCCTTTTTCACCACTGGGCACGCCTAGATTTTGTGGTTTCTCCACATGTCTTTGCAGAAAATACCCTGCAAGTTAATAGTTAAGTCACTTGACAAAGATGGTGTTATTTACAAGCTTGGCACAAAGGGTGCTTTTTATCCCTGCATGAGAAAGCTCCTAGCTTACTGGAATGTAAAGATCGCACAGATGAACTCTGGCCACGGCTGAAACTCTCACATTAATAAAAATACTCCCAGGTCCTCTCCAAGCCAGCAGAAAAACACAATGGTCCCCTAAGCCAAGAAAGTCCTGAGGGTTGTTGAGCTATGGTCCCCCCACGTTCTTGTGTGGGCAGAAGTGGCTGACATCATCACCACCACCATCATCTTGGTCATCTGCAATATTTATTAAGTGCTCATCACGAGCAGATACTGCATAGAGCTGTCCTGGAGCTTCCTGATCAGCTGACCCTCAGATTGATTTTGGATGCCAGGTGTCATTCCCAGTTGACATATGACACAACTTAGGGCTAGCTAGTTAACATGCTTCACGTCTGTTGGCCTTGGTTCATACTTGGAGTTGGACCCAGCTGTTAGGATCAGATTCATTCCTTTGTCTTGATGTAGAGCATTTCCGGCATGGAAACCAGTGTGTAGCCAACCGCCATCAGACTTTCACCACGATTGTGGTCCAGCATTAGTGGGGGCGTCTGAGTCTTTTTCCTTTCATCCCACCCACACCCCATCTAATGCTTCATGTTGGTGTTTACTTTTTGCGCCTAGTGGTTTTAGTGAGTAACAGTTTTCTTAAGTCCGTTGCTTTTTCCAGTAAAAGACTTAACATGTTTTATTTTATAGATATCTATATGTTAACATTGGCAGTTTAATATGCTCATTTTAAACATTAAACTTGTCAGTTCTGCAGAAAAATGACAAAATAGAGTATATTATATGTTATTATGACAGTTACAATTTTTTACTCAAAAAGGGGAAAAAGTCAAAGCCATTGGTAATTTATGAATTATTGATTTTTGTGCTTTCAATATATATATTCTGTTTCTATGTTTGTCAAATTGCCCATGATGGTTATGTATTGCCTTTCTAGACTTGCAGGGCAAGTTCATTAAAAACATGTCCTGGGGGCTGGAGGGATGGCTGCAGTTAAGAGCACTGGCTGCTAGAGGTCCTGAGTTCAAATCCCAGCAACCACATGGTGGTTCACAGCCATCTGTAATGGGATCTGATGCCCTCTTCTGGTGTGTCCGTGTCAGCTACAGTGCACACACACACATAAAATAAATAAATGACTCTTTAGAAAGATGCATGCCCCTGGTACTCAGATAAGAAGCATCACTTAGGTAACGAGCTGACAGGAATCATGACACTCCCAAGCACCTTCACTCAGATCAGGAGCTGGCTTTATCCTGACGTCAAAGGAGATGGGTAAACCTTGAGTGTCCAGAGGCTGCCTGTTCCCTGTGACGTGCATTTGAGGCAGAGAAGGTGAGCTGGGCTCTTTCAGGCTAGTCAGAGGGCGGAGGGGAGCAGCCTTGAGCTCTGAGTCCGGAGCCTGGGACTTAATACTTGCTGTGATCTGAGGACTAGGTGTGGAGGAAGCTTGACTCCAGAACAGTTGCCAGGAGGGGCAGAATGGGCAGAGCTCTGGCTCTACCTGTAACTTCTCTGCACCCCTTCTTCCAGCACCCGTGGGAGCTCACCTTTGGGCTTTCTTTTAAACTGGGCTTCCCTGCTGCTTTCTTCTTCTAGCTCCGTCTCCTTCTGTTCAGACAGTGCCCTAAGCCAGGGGTTCTCAACCTGTAAATGTCTCAACTCCCTCCAGGGTCACACATCAGAAATTTACATTGTAATTCACAACAGTAGCAAAGTAGAGTTATAAAGTAGCAATGAGATCATTTGATTGGCTGGTGGTCACCCCACTGTGGAAGCCTGTGTTAAGGGGCTGCGGCATCTGTAAGGTTGAAGATTGCTGCTAAGCAAGATAGATGGTGCCTCTGCCTTTGCTACTCCATGGGCGTGTGACTTTTTATTCCTGACTGTTGCCAAGCATAACTCTATTCCAATATCCTCCTTTCCCACCCTCTAGTCATGGTCTGGCTAACCCAAGCTTTTGATCGTCTTCCTCCGTCTCCCAAGACTCCCTATGTCTACAGCTGTGCAGTGCTAATCAGGTCTGTGTCTCCCAGGCTTCCACTTCAACCCTCCATTCTAGTTCCTGTCACACTCCATACTCACTGACCTCTGGATCTGTCTCTTCTTATATGGTTTTATTTCTTAACCTTTTATGAATGCCCAGGCCCATGAGATTGTGTGAGGAGGTGAAACTCCACATAGTATTCAGAAGTAGTGGGGGTGTCAGAGCACAGAGGGAGCACAGATGCAAAGGCTCCTTCCAGAGTCTGGGTGTTGCCAGAAATGTGAGTAGTCCCTATGAGTTCGGCTCCACCTTCACCAGCTGAAAGTGAGCTTTGTTTCCAGCTGCAGAGACAGTGAACGAGTCCTCTTGCATCACGTAAACCCCGTGCATGGCTGCTTTGTGTTTACTCTCTCGCCTGAGGTGGACCGTGCAGTACCTTACGTTAATCTATGTCTAGTTAGAAGCTGAGTTAAGTCACGCAAAAGTAGTAATATTGCTTAATTAACAAGAGGTTTCTGAGACTTGATCCGTAGGAGTCTCTTGGTCTAGATTGGCCTTGGGTTAAATATACACTGTGGAGTGTTCAACACAGCTGGGGATGGCTTACCATATGGGTCCAAATAACTAGAAAGGAAAGTCAGCTAAATTAGAAAAGGATGAATCTCAACTCCATGAAATAGATGGTAATTAGCAACAGCACAGCCCTGGAGTTAGCGCTGGTGCCAGTGAATCTGAGCAGCTTTGGCGCCTGCAGAAGGGAGGGCTGGGAGTTGCTCTATTATTGTCAGTTTTGATTTGAGCAGTATTTGTGTTCTCCGGAAGGGCGAACAACCCCCCACCCCCTCCTCTTCATGAGCAAGCCCAACTATAGAAGTGAGTTTCTGCACTTCTTTTCTCTTACATTTTAAAATAGAACCACCTAAGATTCCCAGCATTGCTGCAAGACCACTTTCCTATGCACTGGAGAAGTGAGTCAGGATGAGTGATTTTGGTTCCTTTTGCAAGCAGCTGTGTGCAGCAATGAAGGCAGTATATTCTCTTGAGAGTGCCAGGAGGCAGCTGGCTGGGGTGGCAAGAAAGGGAAACCTTGCCTCTGTGGGGGCACACCCCATGAAGAAGTCCTTCCTAACGCATTGGCCCAGAGCCATCTTGTTCTGCTAGAAGAGAAACTGCTCGCTCCTTTAGAGAGGCCTCTCTTGAGGTTCAGGTTACTGCAAACCAGCCCTCATCTGACAACTGTTCTCAGAGTCAGACCCTGGTGAGCCTTTAACAGCTGCTTTAACTCCTGAGAACAGCTTTTCTGTCTGAGAGCATTGTCCGCCTAGCTGTGTGGGACCTAGGTGGCTGTAAGTGCAGGAGAAGGAGTCCCTAGGGCCCTCTCATCACTGGCTTCATTGGCTGCCTCTCCTCAGACCTTTCTGCTTTCTCCTGAGGAAATCCAAAAACCAGCTTCACTCATGAACAGCAGAAGAAAGCAGCTTCTTTTGGGCATCTGCACCGGGAGCTGAGTGAAGGGTGAGCCTGGGGGTTTCTGCTGCAGCTGTTCAGGCTTTTCCTCTCCTGGTCCCCAAGGCAGATGGACAAACATGCCCATAACTCACACGTGTTACCCCGTTTATGACTAGATTTACTTTTTTTGTGTTTTCCTACAGGTCTTATATGGAATTTTAGAAACATACTAGATTAGTCTCTGATGATTAGAGAGGGCTTTTTATTTTTATTTTTTATAAAGTCAGGGTCTCTTGTATTGCAGAACTTACTATGTAGCCAAGGATGACTTTAAATTTCTAA
This sequence comes from Micromys minutus, assembly GCF_963924665.1. Lineage (NCBI taxonomy): Eukaryota > Metazoa > Chordata > Mammalia > Rodentia > Muridae > Micromys > Micromys minutus. The sequence continues at coordinate 3,461,274 of NC_137956.1, forward strand.
TCCTCTGGCTTCTCTTTCCCAAGTGCACATGACACCCAGTTTAGGTGGAGCTGGGTTCCAAACTCAGGACTTCCTGCATGATATACAGTCATTCCATCTACTGAGCTATATCCCCAAGCTTGGGTTTCTAGATTACTAATGCATCCCACGCCGATGACAAAGAAGACTAGGCCTTAGGTCCTATCTAAGACATTTAGCCCACGTGACATCAGAACAGAATGGGAACCGAAGTTTGATGTCTGGGCCAAAACACCTTCTTGGGACTTAGCTGAGCTAGGCTGTCCTTGAACTGGGTCTCTGTCCCACAGCTGTACCACACCAGTCAGAGGCTTGACTCTCCTCAGCCCCTACCCTGTGTATACAATATCTGTCTCAGCTCTGAGGGAGCATGCATAGTTTAACTTGAAACCGTACTGTTCATCTCATGAAAGCCATTCTCTCGGCCCTGTGTTTTCATAGGCTAATAGTTGAATCCAGGCAGGGCTGGGCCCAGGGCTGAGAAGCCGAGAGAGGGACTTGCCTCCTATTGTTCAGTCAGTCTCATTTTCTGTTCCTGTTTTATATCTGGGAAAGCCAGGTGCAGGGAGAGAAGCAGTGTCCCGAGGTCATACAGGCCTGAGTCCGAGGTACCTTCCAGAATATCGCCCCCTCTGCTTATGCAGAGACCTCCTGTAGTTGGTCCTTTCTCGTCCCTGGTCCAAAATGCTGAACAAGGACAAAAGCAACTTCAGGGAGAGAGGGTTTGTTTGGGCTCACAGTCGGAGAGTGTAGTGCCTCATGGAGGCGAAGGTGTGTTGGTTGTAAAGTAGCCAGCCACAGTGCACTGCAGGCGTGAAGTCAAGAGGAATACTAGCCTTCGTCTCACTTCTTCCACTTTATGTAGTCCAGGACCCCGGCCCACAGGATGGCACCACCCACACTTACAGTGGCTTTTCCTACCTCAGTCAACCCTACCTAGGTAACCCTTCACTGTCATGCCTAGAAGTTTGTCTCCTAGGTGATTTTCAGATCCTGTCAGATCGGTAGTAATAACTCTCACAGTAACTCTGGTCCCTGGCACAGTCCTCTCTGGCATACTTCAGACCCTATTGTACAGACAGAAGGATTCTTCTAAGCCAAAGATATTAAGATATCCGGCAACCTGAGCTGTAGTCCCATCCCCCACTGCCCGACTAGATAAGGCAATTTTCCTCTTCTTTCCAGCCAGACAGCTCTTGAGCCCTCACCAAACAGACGAAATCCACTCTCTGTGCAGTCAGCATGTCTCTGGTGTTGTGAGTCAGCATCCTGTTCCAAACGGTTCTTGGTTCCTTGCCACGGACAGTGGAGACACGCATTTTCCATGGAATGTAGGAATCCAGAGCAGGCTAAGGACTTCTACCCGCAGAGAGGAGAGAGATCGGGGAGGGCTCTGTGGGCTTGGATTCAATGCTTGAAACTTTTTAATGCTTGAGAAATATGTTGGGTGGCTGAGAAGCTTCAACCTATGCTGGATAGTTTTCCACAGGAACTAACTGCCTCACCCACTGGGACATCAGGTCAAGAAGCAACAGTGGTCTAAAAATAATATCACTAGGGCTGGAAGTTAAGAGCACTGTTTGTTCTTCCAAAGGTCCTGAGTTCAATTCCCAGCAACCACACGGTGGCTCACAACCATCTACAGTGAGATCTGGTGTCCTCTTCTGCCTGCAGGTGTACGTGAAGACAGAATGGTGTATACATAATAAATAAATCTTTTTTAAAAAGATAACATCACCAATGGGTATTCTGGTGTTTTAGCATAGGCTATGCCTTATGTGCCTTGAGCCAGCATGTAACCCAGAGGATGCTGGGCTTCTTTAGTTCAACTTGAGATATGCCGGCAATGACCTGTGACACAGTTCTGATGTGGATGAGGGTTTGGAGGGTTTAGGTTCCGGGGCTACCCACTTGTAAACAATCTCCATTCAGTTTCTCTGAAGTGACTGTTATCAGTAGGACACTTTGAAACTGTTGATAAATCTGCTTCTAGATCCAGCCTTATACACAGAGATACGCATTCCTTTGTTATTGGTTTTTGTTTTACAAGACAGGGCTTCTCTGCGTAGCCCACACAACTTTAGTCTCAGCAGGTAGGAGGCGGAGGCAAAGACAGAGGCAGGCAGATTTCTGTGAATTTGAGGCCACCTAGGTGAATCTCTGTCTCAAAACCAAAAACTGAAAAAACAAACCAAGAAAAGAACAAAGAAAACAACCTCAAAAATGAATAAGTAAAAAAATCAGATTATACCGAGCACTCTGGTTTATAACCACGCCTTTTCATTTGTATGTTGAGTATTTTCCCCAAATCAGTTAATGCTTCCATGCTCTATTTTAAATGACCACATACATAGTATAGTAGTATTCCAGTATGTAGACAAATGGGGATTTAATCAGCCCCTTATTGGACATACCAAGGGGACATCAGCATCCTCAGACCCGACCCAGGGTCCAGCAATAGGGCTTCTGTGTTTACACTGGCTACTCTAAACTCTAAGCTGAAGTTGTAGACATCTGTTAGTATGTCAATGTGTTTATTGGTGTGATCTCACTTGGAAACGAGTACAGAGACATTGTAAGCCATCTTTCTTTTTATACCCAGAAATTCTAACTTTCTAAATGCACAGAAGCATCAGGACGCTTCTCCTGTCTAACCGGTCATTGTTTTGCTCCCAGACATCATAGTTCTGGGCTCCAAGTGTTTTGGGGCGCCTCTGACTTTCTGTAAGACAAGATGGGTGTAGTCTGTAAGTGACCTTGTGCGCCTACAGGCTCTGGAATTACCCACCCAATCCTGGCAAAGACCTTTCCTTTTATTAAACAAAGTTCAGAGTCAGGCAGCAGACTACGGCAGCTCTCTCGCCGCCCAAATCCTCAAAACTGAGCTTTCCTGAGTTAAATGACATATGAGGAATATTTCTGATATAAAATTGGAAACTTTCAGATACCAGGCACCTTGCTTATCTTTGTAAATACACATGTTCCAATTAAAATAGGGACTGAAACATTTGGGTGGCACTCCAAAACTCCCAATTTAGATTTAATTTAGATTAAAGCACTTATTCTTTTTTAATACAGTTGTAAAATTGATTATTAAAGTCACCTATTGAAGATTGAAAGCATGGGATGTGTACGTTCCTCGTGAGACAATCTCGTCTTCAATAAGTGTGGTTCTATTAATCAATTAGCTATTAAAATGTAACAGGCATATTAAGCCTGACTCATTTGTCATGACAGCTGTTATAATTGTAAAAATTATACCTAGCCATTTATACAGTCACAACCTTGCAGTAACTATAAATAATTGTCTCTATTAATTCATTTCAGAGATTCTGTCTATTAATTCTCCAGTTAAGTGGCTATTTGGGGACCTGCATTTAAACACCCCCCCCAAAATCTTTGTTGTCCGTTCTATCTGACTGCCAGAGCTCCACACAAGTACCTCTCACTGTTGACTTTGGAAACCAATTAATGAATAAAAACTCTTTTTAGGTACAAATACTTAATGGGTTGAGGCCCAAGGTCCATGGCTTTCTGGAGAAGAATGTAATGAGGGTGTCTGTGTTTCCGGGGAAGGGGGATGAGCTCCTCATGACATTCTAGTGTTGGGTTTGGAAAAGAGTGTATGGATGTCACTGTGTAAAAGTCTTGTAAAGTGTGTGGTGGGGTAACTGTTCCCAACTTGATTCCCCACAGGAGTGGATGAGGTCACCATTGTCAACATTCTGACTAACCGCAGCAATGCGCAGAGACAGGACATTGCCTTCGCCTATCAGAGAAGGACCAAAAAGGTACTGGGATCTGAGGGAGGAGGCCAGGCCTGAGTTAATGCCCTCAGATATTACCTGTTCTGTTCTTGGTGTGTGTGTGTGTGTGTGTGTGTGTGTGTGTGTGTGTGTGTGTGTGTGTGTGTGTGTATGTGTGTGTGTGTGTGTGTGTGTGTGTGTGTGTGTCCCTTGTTTTACTACACGTGTTCTAAGCTGCCGAGTGAAGCCCAGAAGGGAGTGTTTTATGTCTCTAGCTTTCCCAGAGGATCTGAGACTTGAGAGAGCCAAGTTCCTGTTGGAACAGGAGATTCACTCTTCTGGACTGTAGGAAATAACTTCTCATTCCATGTGGTCTTGGAACTGTGTGTGCGCACAGAGCTTGATTTCAAATTAGGTAACTGGAGAACACAGATACTTCATAGCGTGCAGGAGTAAACATATTATCAGCATCCTGAGAAAGGCCCCAAATATACAGGCATTACCTAGTGCTGAGGAGAGCCCATTGCCTCGATGATTATCGATCACAGGAAGATACCACAACTGCTTGAGGTAATTTCTGAAGGATGTCCTAGCATCATTTTAGGTGTATTTGTCAAGATATTCTCTACAACAGTGGTTCTCGATCTGTGGGCCATGATCTCTTTTGGGGGTTGAATAACCTTTCCACAGGGGTTGCCTAGGACCATTGGAAAACAGATATTTACACTATGACTCATAGCAGTAGCAAACTTACAGTTATTGAGTAGCTACAGAAACAATTTTGTATATCACTACGACATTTCTGACATGAAGAACTCTGTTAAAGCATTGCAGCATCAGGAAGTCTGAGAACCACTGGTCTAGAGGGACAGAGGGGCCCTGGCTGGGTGGTGAGCTGCAGACCTCGGCGGTTAGTAAAGGAGGACCACAGGGAGGAAGTTTGGTCTTGTGCTTTGCATAGTCAAATGAGTGCTAGGTATGAGGTCTCTCTACACAGGGAACAATCATCCTTTTACTAATCCCTTCTAGGACTTTTATTTGTGCTGAGTCCTATGTTGGACATTCTGAGCAATGAGACTCAACGTGGAAAAACCCAGTAGGTGCCCAGATGTCCGCTGAGGTTAGAGTAGAGACGCTGGTGGTGAAGTGTCAGGGTAGGCTAAGTTGGGAATCACTTAACTTTAGGGTTCCGACTTGGAAAGCTGGCATTCTAATTAGTATGTGTTGTGTCAGAAGATCCTCCTACCTCCCATGCATGTTTAGGGCATCAGAAGTCAGAGGAAGAAGGTGAATGGGCTGGTCCCAAAGCTTCCCCAGAGCCATATCAGGTCTGGAATTCTTGACGCATGTGTGTTCTAGAGGATTGTCTCTAAAGCAGGTTGTCTATCACCTTTAGAGGCATGTGGGTCCTCAGAAATTGTTGGCCAGCCAGCCTGCAGGGCCAAGTTTCAGGCCAACGAGAGACCTCATCTCACACAGAAAGTGGAGGGCATCTGAGGAATGACACCTAAGCTTGTCCTGTGACCTTTACACACATGTTCACCTACACATGCACACTCTCACACACACCACATACACACACACACCACAAACACACACACACCACAAACACACACACACCACAAACACACACACACCACAAACACACACCATACAAACACACACACACACACACACACACACACACACACGAAAACAAATGCTGGAGAGAGTCCAGTCTCTGAGGAAGTGTCTTTAAGCGAGAGCCTGAATGAAGGGTATCTGTCTCCCTCCATATGTGAGTGCTGCCTCAGACCTCTGACTTTATTAAAATTGTGTGCACACGATGATAGGAACATCCCTAAGAAATACTATCCGACAGGAAGTCGAAAGGGGACTCTGAGGGGCTGGAGTTCACATCACATTCACTCCCACTCTGTTCTGGAGGAGGGGATGGCTCAGTGTGAGGTGCATCCCAGCACTGCTAGGACATCTACTTCCCCAACGCCTTCCCTCGGACCTCAGAAGACCCGGGGGACTGCTGGTCTTTCCACCTCACTTCTTTTCAGCTTGACCTTGGCCTTGGAAAGTGACCTTGGAAAGTCTCTCTGTCTCCATGAAACCTTACTCTTGGCTCTCCTCTCTGGAGCTGTTAGCTCCATAGGTTTCTGCACTCTCGGTCCACATGAGGAGAATGTCGAGGAGGAAGTTCTCCCCGGACCGCAGAGTGGTCAAAGACTCACCGCCTGCTTTTTAGATAGAGCTGTCTTATTTCTGTCTTGCTGGTTTCGGAGTGGATACTGGTTCCAAGTGGCTCTTAGACATCTCCCTCTTGCAGGAACTACCATCAGCGATGAAGTCAGCCTTATCTGGACACCTGGAGACGGTGATGTTGGGCCTGTTGAAGACGTCTGCCCAGTATGATGCTTCCGAGCTCAAAGCCTCCATGAAGGTAACACGTGGGCTGTCATCTGTCAACCTGCCCATTAGTGCCCGTAAATTACAGTCTTTTGAGTGTAACTAGGTGATTGTCAGTTATGTTGGATTCTTATTTAAAGTCATTTCCCCCCAATGCTATAAGTTGTCAGGATTTGAACCAAAAATATTTCAATCTCTCTCTTTTTTAACGACTGCAAAGAAATTTCCTGATGCTGAGAAGCCAGTTAGCAGCTGCTCAGACTTGGCACCTGGGCGATTGGCGGGCCTTTTGGGAAGACTGCGTCTTTGATTACAGATTACACTTCCTCCTTAAGGAGGATATGTGTGACATTAAGGAGAAAGAGAAACAGCTTTTGTTCAGGAAAGCCTGCAGATTCTGCCCATGCCCTCTTTGCTGCTGCGTCTTCTGACTTTCCCCCATCTGTGCCTGGGCCAAAACTTAGACCTGTCGAGGACTCAGCAGTGCAGTGCAGGGGAGGGCGGATTTCAGGTCGGAAGTAGCACCCAGATCCAATGGGAAGTTTCAGGAGGACATAATACTGTTATCTAAGTTTTGATTTCGCAAAGCTATCTTGAACGTGGGATTTGAGTTTAAATGAGTAAATTCTAGTTTAGAAATGCCCTTGGATTTTGTGCTCACCCAAGCTACACAATATTACTTAAATATAAGAGATATTCAAAAGTCTGGCACAACAAAGCTCTCGGCCCCTTTCCTGTGTGCTTGTGCCGTGTTGGATAATCTGAGGCTGCCCTCTGCCGGTCAACCTTGGTAAGGCATCTTTAATGAAGGGACTCTGTATGTCACCCTGTTGAGCTGTCATCTTTTCTGGAGAACACGCTGGGAATGAGGTCCCGTCACACCCTGGACTTGATGCCCAGAGCCACTGTAAATCTCTCTCTCTGTCTATCCGAAGAGCTCAAGTGACATCCTAGGCAGGCTGTACTGCAGAAGGGATCCCAGGAAGAATAGTTTCATGACACACCAGGCATAGAGAGCAAGCCAATAAGGAAGGGAGGAAGGAAGGGGAGTGTAGTATCATGTCAGCAACAGCTTTGAATGGTAACATTCCTGAGATTGCCAAGTCATGAGACCACTGGGGTCACGAGTAAGCCAACCTCTCCCCAGGTATTTTTAACTATCAACACTTCGATCGGTTCATCTTGTTTTTGTCAAGAATGCACTTAGTTGTGGTTCACGTGATTTTCTCAGTATCTATGATCAGGTATTACTGACTTAAAGTAGACCTTTGTGAGCTGTCAGCCATTCCACTAATCCAGTACTGGACCCAACGAAAGGCGCTTTAACTGTACAATCTTTGACCGGCCGCCAGCTCTTCCATTAGCTATCACGGTCAAGTGACCCTTCCGAAGCACACAGATCTTCAAGTGACATTAACCAAAATGATACTTTCAAAAAAGCAAAGCAAAACAAAACAACCTGGTTTTCATGCTGGGCAATACCGGTGACACTTGTCACGGGAGAGTTGGTCCTGTGCTAAGAGTTATGATGCACAATAGGCTTGGGCCAAGATTTAGAAATTGCTAAGGTCACCTTTGAAAGTGGAGATAAAACCCTATGAGAATTGTGGGTGATGGAAGGCGAGATACCGTGCGCGGCTCACTTTTCCTCGGTGTCAGGACCCGGCATTTCTTCTGGCACACAGTTAGACTTCATTCCTCTCATCTTTGACAAAACCGCCTCTCCCTGGAAATATTCAAAGTTGCCCCGTGGCCACCTCAGCCACCTCAGCCACCCCTTCAGAGGTTCAGAGTGCTATGCAGACTTTTCACTAACGAGGGAAGAAGTTGGGGTTCCACTGGAACCTGTAAAAAAAAAAACGATGATTAAAAACCTGGGGAGAAGAGTCAAAGATTAGGTTAAAATTAGGATTCAAAATTAGCTATTAACCCGGGGCTTAGCTTAGATTATACAAGACACATTTTAAAGGGGCAGATACTTTCTAATAAGTTTAATTAATAACCGACATACTTTTCATGTGGATAAGTGCCTTTCTTATTGTATTAACACCTTATAATTGATTTACATTTTAAACAGTTGTAATTCTACCTAGTTCAAAGTGGTACCTCTGTATTCGTGAAGACATGTGCTAGAAGGACCCTGGTTATTAAGTCTTGACTTTGATCAGGAAGCCAGCTTTGAAATACATGTTTCATCGAGTCTTTTCAAGCTCTCTAGCACGCTCAAAAGTGTATATATTAAATCCAGATATCTCCCTCATTAAACTCTCATTTCCTAATAATGTGCAGCTTCTAGGCTTATTTGCCACCTTTGTTTTCCCTCTTCCTAAACACCCCATAAGTGCAGAGTAATCAAGCAAAAATGGAAATAACAGGATGCATTTAAAAAAAACATTGAGCCATTTTTGCGAATTTCTATCCTAACTAGCACCTTTGTGCTAAGTAGATGATCTAATCTATGGCAGCTGCTGACAGCGGCCACACATCATTTCTTGTTCAGTAAAGACGACTACTTCCTGTTTATTAAAATAGCGGGTGGCTGTGATAGAAACTAACAAAGACAGATAGCAAGCTGGAGTCCCAGGGCCTCCTCTAGCACAGAGGGACACTCCAAGGCTGTCGTCTCCCCTCATTCAGTTTTGAAAAACACAGTAGAACATAGATCATAGGTGTACTGCCTACACCATCTTGGGATCTGGTGATGTGAGCAAAAAAGAAAGGCCGTTTTATCTAGTGCTTGAGGAGCAGAGCTCACACTGGGATGTCCCCAACAAGCCATCTGTTTGCGGTTCACGGGATGGAGGCCAGCGAAGTAGGCTGGGGTGAGGAGGGCTGCTGATGGCTGGGCTTCTTGCTTCACAGGGCCTGGGGACTGATGAGGACTCCCTCATCGAGATCATCTGCTCGAGAACCAACCAGGAGCTGCAAGAGATTAACAGAGTGTATAAGGAAAGTGAGTAGCCTGTTTCCGAGCTCCACCCTCTTAACTTAGCGCAGGCGTGCATGCTCCTTCCTGTGCGAGCCCGAGTTCGTGAATCTGAAGACAAGGTTCACCGTCAGCTATTGTTCTCAGGAGCCATTCACCTTTCAGTTTGACAAGTTTCTCACCAAATCTGGAGCTTACCGATTAGTTAAGACAGTGAGTCCCAGGTATGCCCCTGCCTCTGCCTTCCCAGCACTGTGGTTTCAAGTACACACTTAGCACATTAGGCACAGTTATAGATGTTAGAGGCTAGTCCCCAAAGCTGCTGATTCTCTCCTTCTACTGTGAGGGGTCCGGTGGCTAGAACTCGGATCACCAGAGGTGGCTGTAAGCAGTTTACCTTACCAGCTTGAGAGACAATATTTTAGTTAGAAATGAGTTTTCTGATTAACGGCAGCCCGAGGACTCCCGGGCTTGACTTAGGCTTATTTGTCTGTTAGAGCTGACAGTCACCCTAGCTTTGATCTCGTGGGAGTAGACCCCCTTCTAGAGACTTCCTCCTCAGCTGGGGACTCAGGCACAGGACTATTTCCACACTAACACAACGATGCCTGCTATTTGAAACTTGGTGGGTGACAGATGGTTATAGTGGGTGGTTGGCTGTGCCAGTGGTGAACATCAAGATGTGTTTTCTCCTCAGTGTATAAGACCGATCTGGAGAAGGACATCATCTCTGACACATCTGGAGACTTCCGAAAGCTGATGGTCGCCCTTGCAAAGGTTGGTCTCTCTCCCTCCCTCCCTTTGCTTCCTTCCCCGGCAGGCACAGCTCCTTCTATACTGGGGAGGGAATTAACTAAATCCGTGTGCCTGCTCAGAAATTCTGCTACATTCCCGTTGCTGCAGAACTGTCATATTTGTTAATAGGATTTCTTATCCTGCAGAACCGTACGGACAACTGGACGCCGGGGCCAGGAGGTGGGGGGTGGGCAGCTTCCAAGCTCTGGCCTGGATTTCTGTGCTAACCTGCATGGAGTGACTTCAGAAAGGTCACTTGGCCTCTATCTGTGGCTACACCAGACCCATTAAAGTGACCTCACCCCTTTCATCTTTCACCTTTTGTGTGTGTGCACCCTCAAACCTGTCCTTCCTAGGTTTTTGGAATGCATGCAGGTCTTTGTAGGATCTTTGCTAACATTACCACATTAACCTGGATGTAAGGCATGTCTCTTGCGAATCTCTGGTTCTGGCTGGCATGCACCGGAACACCTGCCTGTCAAGGGAAGGGAATTCTCTCAGGGAGCCCTGTGGCAAACGGCTGAGGAGCACCACAGCCTGGTCCACTCACATCTCCATGACAATGCCGATTCTGTGACTCTCTGGTCTTCTTTGCCTCCATCTGGGCACCACAGACTCTGGGTCTCTTTAGAATCCATTGGCATGTGGCTTCCTTGACCAAAACCCATAGCCACTGCCCCCTTCCAGAAAGCCCCACAGCCTTCACCCTGGGCCTGTGCCCCTTCCTCTTCATCACTGTGATTTCGCCCTGCTGCTCTGTGATCTCTCTGGGCAGTGAATCAGTCACCCGTGAGCCTGGCCCACTTCTGCCTGTGTGTGCAGAATGCCCCTGCAACCGCCATACTGTGGGCCACATCCCAGCAGTCCTGGGCTCAGCTTACTGTCTACTTCAAGAGCCTTTCCCTTCATTTCACACCTTATCATCATGACATTCTCCATTTGAGGGAAGAGACCTAAATGGGCTCAGTTTCTCTGGGGCGTGGGTCACGGAATTCGGTAAGATGCTTACTCAGGCTTGGGTACCCAGGCTTGGCTAACAATGGTGGGATATAGTGTACCCACTTCCCTCCCTGACCATCTCCCTCTTCCTGGCCTTGTCTAGATTGACATGTGGAAAACTGCAATATTTGTGCAGGAACGAGGTTATGGCTCGCCTGGGTTGGAGAGGAAACACCTCCAGTTTTAGAATGCACTAAGAGCTAAGTCTAATGGCCCTTCTTGTTCCCCCCTACAGGGTAGACGAGCAGAGGATGGTTCAGTTATTGACTACGAGCTGATTGACCAGGATGCCCGGGTATGTACCAAGCTTCTTGGTTGAATTTTGCATGGCATGTGTATTTGGAGGGGGTTGTATCCCACACAACCATTTATTTATGTACAATGAATAACCTCAAAGTAACATTTGTTATCTCTCTGGGCTGACCAGACGATTCTGGCTCAGAGTCTCTCATGTGATTGTCCACAAGGTGTTGGTTAGGCTGTAATTACTGAGGGAGTGACTGGGCCAAAGGAATTTTCCCTGCGTGGCTCACGTGTGACTTACTGTTGGAAAGAGATGTTATCACTCCTCCACACAGGCCTCCACAGGCTGCTTAAATGTCCCTAACAACACTGCGGCTGCCTTCCCTAGAGCGAGTGATCCGAGAGGGATCCAGAAACCCTCAAGTTCCTATGATTCTGTCCCAAGTGTCATACACTCTTGTCATACTCTGATCATTAGGAGTGAGTCCATGAATCCAGCCCACAGCCATGGGAAGGGTAAAACTAAGTAATGTTCCTTCCAAGGGAGTAATGGGCCTTTTAAAGCCTCAACCCATCTGAGAATATGAAGTTTGTTTCCAGGAGCCATAGTTGTAATGCTGAGTTTAATTACCAGATCTGCACCCAGTTCCCACTGGCTCATTCGGGCTTTGAAGTGTTGGGCCCTGACCCTAAGCTACTAGGGAGGCTGGAGCAGATAGGGTAGGCACACCAGGGTAGGAAGGCTCCCTGCTCCACTCAGTGAGGACAGAGGAAAGTGGCAGGGTCCTGTGGCTTCCTCATAAAGCTAATTTAGATAGCTGTGAACTAGGTGTGCCTTATCCAGAGGGGTCAGTGGCTTTGTTATCTCGAAGCAAGTCATAATAACTGCAGACAAAATCATGCACCTCGGTTTTAAAACCTTATATAGTCTGGGGAATACATCAAGTATAAGAAAGGTTTTTAATAAATGCTAGAAATGGGCTTTGTAGTCTAGGGAGGTAGCTCAGTGTGACCCCGAGAAGCCAAAAGCTTGAGCACACCTGTTCTAAGTGGTACACTGTGGGTCACTTGTCTCTTGGAACGAGCTTTTGAGTAACGCTTGCTGTGTGGTTGTCGCTGCATCTCTCACAGGAGCTCTATGACGCTGGGGTGAAGAGGAAAGGAACCGACGTCCCCAAGTGGATCAGCATCATGACTGAGCGCAGTGTGTGCCACCTGCAGAAAGGTAGGAGGCTCTCAGGTGGCCAAGGCGGCAGTGAGGTGCAGATCTCTCAGAACAAGACTTATCCTCCGCTTGGCTCTTTCAGTTTCCTTCCTCACTGTGGATCCTTTGTTCCCAAATATGCTCAACATTTGATATGTTAGCTTGTTTCACTGTGTGTGTGTATATGTGTGTATGTGTGTGTGTTTGTGTATATATATATATATATGTGTGTGTGTATGTGTGTGTGTATGTGTATGTGTATGTGTGTGTGTATGTGTGTGTGTATGTGTGTGTGTGTGTATGTGTGTGTATGTATGTGTGTGTGTGTGTGTGTATGTGTGTGTGTTTGTGTATATATGTGTGTGTGTGTATGTGTGTGTGTGTGTGTATGTGTGTGTGTATGTATGTATGTGTGTGTGTGTGTATGTGTGTGCATGTTCATATGGGTGCATGTGTGCATGTGATAAACCTTAGGTGTTACACCTTTGGAACTGTTCACCCTGGGGTGGCTCTTTGTTTGGTTGGTTTGGTTCTTAGACTCATTGTCCTTGAGTTCAACAACTGGGCTAGACAGCCTGACAGCTGACATCCTCCTGCCTCAGCCTTCCCAGCACTGGGATTACACGCACACCGTCATGCTTGGCTTTTTTTGTTTGTTTTATTTTTTGAAACATGGGTTTGGGTTGGGGGGCGAGTAAACACAGGACCTCATGGTTGGTTGTAAGACAACATGTTGCCAACCAAGTCTTCTCCCTGGCCCTTCCTTCTTCCCTGTCTTGCCACAGGATCCTTTGCTCTTGCCTTGATTGTTGAAGTCCAGGACGTGACTTTATACTGTTTCCCATGACATCCATGTAGATGGATTCCAGTCAGAGAGCATAGAGATGGCCACATTCTGTGGCCTAGGCACAACCGTTAAGGACAGGAGCTAGACCTGGGTCCTCTGGCAAGACACGTACAAATCAGCTCTGGTCCACCAAGGTGATCACAACCCCTGGGATGCATCAGCGATCACCTTTGGTTGTTGGTTTTTTGTTTGATGCTGCTATTGTTTAATGGAAGCGTCTAATAATGTAGGTCGTCTGTGCAGCTCCGACTAGCACTTCTGACAGTATTTGTTGCTTTTCTTAGTGTTTGAAAGGTACAAGAGCTACAGCCCTTATGACATGCTGGAGAGCATCAAGAAAGAGGTCAAGGGAGACCTGGAGAATGCCTTCCTGAACCTGGGTGAGCAAGGGTGGCCTGTCCTCCCTGGCAGGCAGAGAGGACAGAAACAGGCATGGCAAATGGTTGTGTGTTTGCTTCAAGGGGACTTGAGAGATGTGGCTTTTCTGCATGTCTTGGAGAGTTTAGGATTCAAAAGTATGAAACAGGCTTGAGTTGGCAGGAAGGACTGAGTTGGCTGGAGAAGAGAAGGCAATAATGGGTGTCTTAGTCGGGGTTTCTATTCCTGCACAAGCATCATGACCAAGAAGCAAGTTGGGAGGAAAGGGTTAATCAGCTTACACTTCCAAATTGTTGTTCATCACCAGAGGAAGTCAGGACTGGAACTCAAGCAGGTCAGGAAGCAGGAGCTGATGCAGAGACCATGGAGGGATGTTGCTTACGCCATGGAGGGATGTCACTTACTGGCTTGCTTCCCCTGGCTTGCTCAGCCTGCTTTCTTATAGAACCCAGGTCTACCAGCCCAGGGATGGCTCCACCCACAATGGGCTGGGCCCTCCCCCTTGATCACTAGTTGAGAAAATGCCTTACAGCTGGATCTCATGGAGGCATTTCCTCAGCTGAGGCTCCTTTCTCTGTGATAACTCCAGCTTGTGTCAAGTTGACACAAAACCAGCCAGTACAACGGGAAAGTTTACATATACACTGGGTCGTCACTGACCTCTGTATCTCATGGTTAAAGATACCACAGTGGGGGGAACCTTCTGATTCACAAGATTCTGAGTTTTCCTTGGCCTTCTGCATCCATGGGTCAGGCCCATTCCGGTCAGTGTGTTAGGGCTTCATTGAAAGACAGACAAGCAGCCTTACCCATGACCTGTGTCTTCTTTCCACAGTCCAGTGCATACAGAACAAGCCTCTGTACTTTGCTGACCGGCTGTATGACTCCATGAAGGTAAGAGTTGCTGGCTCAGAGGCTCCAGTCCCACTGGGCTCCTCCTCTGTCTAGGCTCAAACTAAATCTTCTTCTTCTTCTTCTTCTTCTTTTTTTTTTTTTTTTGTTTTCTTTTTTTCTTGGACTTCACACAGTCTGTGAGTTGTTTCTGGGGCAGTGCGAGCCTCTGGGGTTAGCATCCCACTATCAGTGACTGCATATTATGTCTGTTCTTTTGTGAGTGGGTTATCTCACTCAGGATGATATTTTCTAGATGCAGCCATTTTCTTAAGAATTTGGTTAAGTCATTGTTTCTGGTGGCTGAGTAGTATTCCATTGTGTAAATGTACCACAATTTTTGTATCCATTCATCTACTGAAAGACATCTGGGTTCTTTCCAGCTTCTGGCTATTACAAATAGAGCTGCTATGAACATTGTGGTGCATGTATCTTTGTTGTATATTAAAGTGTCTCTGGGGTATATGCCCAGAAGTAGAATATCTGGGTCTTCAGGTAGTACTATGTCCAATTTTCTGAGGTATCGCCAGACTGATTTCCAGAGTGGTTGTATCAGTTTACAACCCCACCAACAGTGGAGAAGTGTTCCTCTTTCTCCGCAACCTCGCCAGCATCTGCTGTCATCTGAGTTTTGGATCTTGGCCAATCTGACTGGTGTGAGGTGGAATCTCAGGGTTGTTTTGATTTGCATTTCCCTGATGGCTAAGGATGTCGAGCACTTCCTCAGATGTTTCTCAGCCATTCAATATTTCTCAATTGAGAACATTTTGTTTAGCTCTGTACCCCATTTTTTAATAGGGTTGTTTGATTCTCTGGTGTCTAGCTTTTTGAGTTCTTTGTATACCTTGGATATTAGGCCTCTATCTGATGTGGTGTTGGTAAAGATCTTTTCCCATTCTGTTGGCTGCCGTTTTGTTTTCTTGACAATGTCCTTAGCCTTACAGAAACTTTACAATCTCATTAAGTCCCATTTGTTAATCTTTGACCTTAGAGCTTGAGCCATTGGTGTTTTTTTTTCAGAAAATTTTCTCCTGTGCCTATGTGTTCTAAGGTTTTCCCTACTTTCTCTTCTAATAATTTCAGTGTATCTGGTTTAATGTGGAGATCTTTGATCCACTTACACTTGAGCTTTGTACAAGGAGATAAGGAAGGGTCTATTTTCATTCTTTTGCATGCTGAGTGCCAGTTGGACCAGCACCATTTGTTGAATAGGCTGTCCTTTTTCCATGGAATGTTTACAGCTCCTTTGTCAAAAATCAGGTGACCATATACGTGAGGGCTCATTTCTGGATCTTCTATTCTATTCCATTGATCCACGTGCCTATTTCTGTACCAGTACCATGCAGTTTTCAGCACAATTGCCTTGTAATATAGCTTGAGGTCAGGGATAGTGATTCCCGCAGATGTTTTTTTGTTGTTGAGGATGGATTTCGCTATTCTAGGTCTTTTGTTATTCCTTATGAAATTGCACATTGATCTTTCCAACTCAATGAAGAACTGGGTTGGAATTTTGATGGGGATTGCATTGAATTTGTAGATTGCTTTTGGTAGGATGGCCATTTTTAAAAACTAAATCTTCTTGATTAGTGTTTAGAACAGTGGTTCTCAACCTTCCTGATGCTGTAGACCTTTGATACAGTTCCTCACATTGTGGTGACCCCCCCCCCCAACCATAAGATTATTTTGTTGCTACTTACCATTACGAATTATAAATATCGGATATGCAGGACACCTGACATGCAACCCAAAGGGGTTAAGACCCCCCAGGTTGATAACCACTGGTTTCGAGGACGGGTTCCATCTAGCTAGCTGAGATTGCATTTGGCAGGTGAGAAAGCACCATTCCATTTTCTCTCAGCTGTTTACATGTGTCCGATGCAGCTCCAGAATAAAATGTCACTGGTGGGAAAAGGTTAGGTGACAAGGAACAGTGTCTGATCCCTGCTGGGGGTTTCAGCGATGGCCTCCTGTTATTCCCAGGATAAAAACAAACAGGATGGGAGTGGCCACCAGCAGGTACTACACAACAGCTTGTCAGTCCCCTCCCCATCCCCCTAAAGTCCTGGCAAGGAAACCCTGCAGGGCTTCCATTTTTATCTTCTTGATAAAGAAGGAAGGCAGAGTTCCTGGAGCCAAGGCCAGCTTGCCATCACATTGCAGACGCACAGCTGGGTGTTTTTCCTGCATGAACTGCCCCAGACCAGCCCGGTTCCTGTCCTGCCAGGACTGTTCTGCTTTCCGGGTCGTTGGTTTCCTCTCTGGAGCACCTCCCTTGCCCGTGCTGACTCTTTGCCTGCTGTCCTTGGGTTCCTTGTCACAGATAATTTCCCTAGAGCAGGCTACTCCCCTGCATTCCCCAAAAGTCACAACAGGAGCATGCTGCCTCTCCTCTCGGCATCCCTAAGTGTCCACCAGCCTTTCGCTGCACATGCAAACTTGCAGGCTGCTGATCAGAAGCACGGAGCTGACTAGAGAGGTAGCTCAGTGGTTAAGAGCACATACTGCACCTCCAGAGGCTCTTTTACTTCTCAGCATCTATTTTGAATCATTCACAGGCGCCTGAAACTCCAGCTACAGGGGATCTGATGCCCTCTTCTGGCCTCTGTGTGCACCTACATGCACACCTATGGGCTCCTCCGTACACATACTGAAAACATTTTAGTCTTTACAAATGTAGATATGCTTGGAAGACGAAGGAGCTCATCTTTGCTAAGGAAACAGTCCCACTATTACATTTTTAAGTCTTGTACGATAACAGCATTAAGACCCACATAAGTCGAGCTGGAAAGATGGTGCAGGCATTAAGGAAGCTTGCTGCTCTTGTAGAGATCCTGTGTTTGGCTCCCAACTCTAGGTTGGACAGCTCATAACCATCTGAAACTCCAGCTTCAGGGGATCTGACACTTTTTCCGGATTCCAGAGGGCTCCCCTACACACACACACACACACACACACACACACACACACACACACACACACATTTTAAAAAGCAGAAATAAATAAATAAAAACCACACACACATATAAGAGCCAGAAAAAATGTGGTAGATGTTTTCATAATGATAACATTGTCAAGGAACTTAACTTTGACCATCAATTTGACTTTCAGGGCAAGGGGACTCGAGACAAGGTCTTGATTAGAATCATGATCTCTCGCAGTGAAGTGGACATGTTGAAAATCAGATCTGAATTCAAGAGGAAATATGGCAAGTCCCTGTACCACTTCATCCAGGTAAGGCCTGTGGCACTGATTTGGCTCTGCCAGGCATGGCGTGTGCGTGTGTGTATGTGTGTGTATATGTGTGTGTATGTGTGTGTATGTTTGTGTGTGTATGTATTGGTGTGTGTGTATGTGTGTTTGTGTGTATGTGTGTGTATATGTATGTGTGTTTGTGTGTGTATGTATGTGTATATGTATGTGTGTATGTGTACGTGTATATGTGTGTATATGTATGTGTGTTTATGTGTGTGTGTATGTGTGTATATATGTATGTGTGTATGTGTGTATGTGTGTTTTTGTGTGTGTTTATGTGTGTGCATGTGTGTATATGTATGTGTGCATGCGTGTATGTGTGTATGTATGTGTGTGTATGTGTGTGTATATGTGTGTATGTATGTGTGTGTGTATGTGTGTATGTGTGTATGTGTGTATGTATGTGTGTATGTGTGTGTGTATGTGTGTATGTGTGTATGTGTGTGTGTGTATGTGTGTATGTGTGTATGTGTGTGTATGTATGTGTGTATGTGTGTATGTGTGTATGTGTGTATGTATGTGTGTATGTGTGTGTGTGTATATATATATGTGTGTGTGTGTGTATATGTGTGTGTGTATGTGTGTATGTGTGTGTATGTGTGTATGTATGTGTGTATGTGTGTGTGTGTGTGTGTATATATGTGTGTGTGTGTATGTGTGTGTGTGTATGTGTGTATGTGTGTGTGTGTAGGGGGATCAGTGCAGCCATGTTTCTTAGAGTACACGATTAAAGCCAGGGACAACTAAGCTCTTAGAAATTATTTCTTCATTTCACTAGTTATGTTCATGCATCTTTACAATCCACAAAACTTCAAAGGAGAGCACAGGGAGGTTCCACTCTGACCTCTGCAGAAGGGTGCGGGTGCAGGAGAAAAGCAGGTGTGCTGCAGAAGCCTCTGCAGGACCTGCAGTGTGGGATTGACCCTCTCAGTCATGGAGGAAGAAATACCATTTCCCACTGTGCTTCAGAGGGCAGGACCCTGGTCTGGGCACACACCAAGGCTGTGGTGGCTGCTGTGGAGTCTGTTCTTTTTCTTCCCTGACACTGCAATCGGTTTTCTTCTTTCTGGCCACTGTAGCAAGACACCAAGGGCGACTACCAGAAGGCGCTGCTGTACCTGTGCGGCGGCGACGACTGAAGGGCAGTGGATGGACCGGAAGTGGTCCTACCTGTGCCCCAACCTAACGTTCTAGAGTCAGCTCCCGCTAATGGACCCCTGCGCGCCTCCCTGTGAAGATGATCTTAGAGCTGCCGACCCAGCCCCCATCTTAGCTGCCTCTGCCTGGCTTTCCCCATTCTCTCCCTTATGCCAAAGAAATGAACATTCCAGGGAGTTGGACGTACTGTATGTGATGTGAGACACTCTTACGTCCTGTGTCGTGAATAAACCATTTTTACTTTAGAAACAAGAATGCCTTTGCTTTCAAGCCATTGTTCGGAAAGCAGGCGTACTTGGGATTTGACTGTTCACCCAGGGAGGTTGCCCCTAGAGGAAGTTCTGAGCTCTTCCCTATAGATGTGCTTTTCCTTTTAAAAGAACGAGTGAATTTAAATTATATACAGTTCAAATTTTAATTCCTAGGCAAGGACTGTAGCTCTCATCTGGGTCTGTGTGTACTTTTCCTTGAGAACAACAAATGTTTTGTTCAGCAAGATAAACACCAACACCACACCAAAGAAACGACTCCATCCGTGTTTAACCTGGTGAACAAGTGAGCTTGTTTAGAGTTGCTTAAGAGGACCTGGGTAGAGGGTTATCGTAAAGCATGGAAAACTTCGCCACGGAGAAAATGTCCCCGCCCCGCCCCGCCCAGCCACAATGTCTTATGCACCCTCAGGTGGGGGTAGGGTGGGCAATACACTTCTTCCCACACTCATGAAGTACATTAATGACGTGTGTACCCTGGGGGAGGAGTCTTACAAGCCCCTCCCTGTTTTGTGCTGGACTAATTCTGAGCGGGTATCACAGCTACTGAGATCTCAAGTGGACGGAGGTCCCACCACGTTTGGAAGACAGTGTCCTATAACACACGCATACATGGCCCTCGAACCACAGGGGGAAAAAAAATCACTGCTACCGTCACTCCGTCTATATTTCTTAAGCTCCACTTCCGGTGGGAAAGGAGCACCTGCCCTCTAATGGAAGGTTCTTTTGGCTCACTCCACATGCCGATAGGAGAGAAGGCCAGGGGCACGGTCCCAGGGACACTTCTGCAGGTAAAGCAGATGAAAGTGAGGATCTGAGGTAACCACAAACTGGGGAGAAGTCTGAGGTAGGATGGGATATTTCATGTTTTCTTTGATCGTTGTGGTGGGTTTGCAGGTTTGGTTTTAGGGTTTTGTTACCTTTAAAAGATTTATCTTTATTTTTAATTACATGTGTGTGCATGTGTGTGTGTGTACACACGTGTGCACATGAGTGCAGGTACCTAAAGTGACCACGAGAGGGCATCGGATCCCCTGTACTGGAGTTACAGGCAGTTGTGAGGGACGGCTCACACACAGGCACTAGAAACTAGAAACACCAGTCCCTTTGATTAATTTCTTTGCTTATTTATGTATTTTATAGAGTCTCAAGTAGCCTTATGTGGCCTCGAACTCTTTATGTAACAGAGGGTAACTTTCTGCCTCTAATTCCCAGAATTACAGAATTACAGGCATGTGCCCCCATGGCTGGAGATTAAACCCAGGATTCATACCTGCTAGCGGGCACTCTGCTACTAGCTAAATCCCTGGCCTGGATTCTGTAGCCAATGTTGCAAATGTTTCTGGAAGTCATTAGACTTACAAAATAAATTGCAGCCAATTCCAACCTCGAGAGCCTGCCTGCCAGTGAGTCAGGCTACAGCAAGCATGCTCAGATTGCCGGCTAGGCTGCCCAGCGTGGATGCGGAATCCCGGAAGGAAGGAAACAGCTTTATGGAGAGGACTGAGGTAGATGAGAGTGAGGAGGAAACATTTGTTGCGGGGCCCTAAAGATCCCTGCGGCTCATCCATTGATAGGCAGGCTGTTCATGCAATTGGTTAAAGGTTTAACTGCAGCCTAATAAATTCTACTGCCACTTGATAAAGTCAGTGACTCAAGAGGCCAGGTGACAGAAAAACAGGCCTTATTCAGTTGGCCAGAGAGTGGAAGAATGGGAGAAGGGCACAACAGATGGAGCCCCAGGAAGGACTTACAGGGGAAATAGTGACTATTCATGGCTGCCCTTCCCTGGCATTAGTCAGGGTCCTCTAGATTCTAGAGAGAAGTTCTCAACCTGTGGGTCCAGAGCTTTTTTTTGGGCGGGGTTGTCATCAAATGATCCTTCACAGGGGTTGCATATCAGATATCTATACATTAGATATTTACATCATGATTCATAATAGTGGCAGAATCGCCATCATGAAGTAGCAACAAAGTAGTTTTATGGT
This sequence comes from Micromys minutus, assembly GCF_963924665.1. Classification (NCBI taxonomy): domain Eukaryota; kingdom Metazoa; phylum Chordata; class Mammalia; order Rodentia; family Muridae; genus Micromys; species Micromys minutus. The sequence continues at coordinate 3,482,385 of NC_137956.1, forward strand.
TGGGGGTCGGACACCAGAACATGAAGAAGGATGTTTAGGAATCACAAGCATTGGGAAGGTTGAGAACCACTGGTCTAGAGGAAAGGAACTGATTGAATGCATTTATATCAAAACAAAATAAGATTTATTAAAACAGCTTACAATAGGGTCAAAATAGTCCACACCTGTCTCACACCCGAAAGATCCAAAACTTGGTAGTTGCTCAATCTACATGACTCAGCAGCCCCAATATGGCACTAAAGGTCTGGAGGGTTCCTGGAGAGCTGCTGGTCATTAATTGGAAGTCTGGAAAAACTGGCTTGGGATCTCCTCCTCCACCACCATCACCACCACCACCACCATCACCACCACTACCACCACCACCACCATCACCGCCACCACTACCACCACCACTCCTACCACCACACCCACCACCACCATCACCACCACCATCACCATCACCACCACCACCACCACCACCACCATCACCGCCACCACTACCACCACCACTCCTATCACCACACCCACCACCACACCCACCACCACCACCATTACCATCATCACCACCATCACCACCATCACCACCACCACCACTACCATCATCACCACCATCACCACCACCACCACCATCACCACCACCACCACCACCACTACCATCATCACCACCATCACCACCACCATCACCACCACCACCACCACCACAACCACTACCAAAATCACCACCATCACCACCATCACCATCACCACCACCACCATCACCACCACCACCACCACCACCACCATCACTGCCACCACTACCACCACCACTCCTACCACCACACCCACCACCACCAGCAGCAGCATTAGGGCAAACTAACTCCACAAAGGCCAACAGCACAAAGCTGATAACCTTCCTTCTCCCATACCCTTTTTGTTCTGGGCTGCTACAGAAGGTGCTGCCCATCCGGACCTTCTCACATCCATTAAAGCAATCAAGAGAATCTTCCACCAATTCCAACATGTCAACCTGATATAGACAACTCCTAAATTGACACTCCTGTGCAGTCGAGTCGAAGTAGCGGCAAGTTGACATTTAAAACAGGGATCAAACCCAGAGTTTCGTGTGTGGTAAGCAAACATTCTACCACTGAACCACAGAGCTACCCACCAAGTTCTCTCCCTAAGTCCTTAGTGCTACGGCTTCGTGTCCCTGTCCCTGTCATGGCTTTGAGCTTTCACTCATGGACACTTGTAGGTGTCTACAGCCCAAAGATTAAGACAAGACAGACAGATGCAAAGACAAATGTCAGAAGCATCTTCCTCGTGTTCCTGTCACCTACGGGACTGCGGCAGGTCTCAGTGAGAGTCCCTGTAGAGTAGCCTAGGTACTTGTCATTGGTGGATTTCTAACATTTATTTCTAAGCTTTATACACGTATATATCTTATGTTGAACACACTCTTTCTCATGCTTCTTCTTGTTCCCTATTGATTCCCCTTACGCCCTAAAAAGTGTTACATCTACTTTAGTTTAATACACACAGACACACACAAAGACAGGGACACACACAGAGACACACATGTCCTTTTTTGTGTGTGAATGTATAAAAATCTAGGAGTCACAAATGAGTGAAAACCATCAACGTTTGGATGAAACAATGTGACATTTGTCTTCTCTGCACCTGGCTAGGTTCACTTAATTACTTAATCTCTGTTTGTATCCTCTTTCCTGCAAACAACATAACTCAAGAACAGGTCACTGTGTCCGAAAACCACATTCCCTTATTCATTCCCCTATTGCTGGACACCTAGGTTATTGTCACACTTTTCCTCAGTGTGACTAACTAGTGCCGATGTATGTCTCTGGACAACATTGACTTGAGGTCTTTGAGGTGAATGCACTGGAGTGTCATAGCTGGGGTATTGTTAATATTTATGAGGCAGCTTCCTATTGTCTTTCATGGGGACTCTGGACTAGTTTACAATCCTACCATCCCAGAGAAGTGAGTTTTGAGTGAACCAAATGCAAATAAAGTGCGTTTATTTAGACTTGGCTTTGACAACACAGTTGTAATGCAATGGGAGTGACCCCACTCCTCTGTCTGGCCCTCCCTAGGGTCCCTGGTCTCTGGCAGGTCCTTGCATGAATGGGATGTGTGAGATAAGCATGTGTGCTTTCATATCACCTGTGCTCATACATGTGATTGCCCTGGGTGTAGGCTGCTGGTCCCCGGGTTCTGCTGACGGCAGTTTATATCATTATCATCCCCAAGCAGAAGGAGGGGCCCCTCTGGAGTCCCTCACTGCACTCTCCTACCAGAGACACCTGCCTGCCAAAGGTTGTGTGCAATAGTCTGCAGGGCTTAGCCATGCACAGGACTGTGTGTGAGATGAACCCGGGACAGAAGTGGGAGTTAGAAAACCCGGAGATTTAACTCAGTTAAAGCAATGGCGGCCGCAGCAGCGTTGAGCAAGTTGAACATGGCTGTGAGCTGACCGCATTGCTACAATGACCCTTGGGCAGACTTGAGATAAAATTCAGCTGGAGTGTGGCTCCTGGGTCGTGTATGGCCCACAATGCACCATAATGCGACTAAGATATACTAATAAAGGGTTGCTCGAAACTAGGCTGTTCGGTCAAATAATCTCCCAGCGCATTAGAATCAGTGCTCCGGACCCCCACATCCACTCATCTGTGTGCTTGGGGCAGAGTGCAAGGAATTGCATAAGTAACAGGACCTCTCTCTTTAACCCGAGTTACTGAGCTGGACTGAGCCTAGAGGGCAGAGGCTGCGAGACAGCACTCCCTCCACTCCCTACAGGAAGGGAGCCTCAGGGCACAGGGTGGAGGAGGGTGAGGCCAGACTCAGAGGGACCGAATAACCCGAATAACCCGAATAACCTCCGCCTCTTATCTGCTGGCCCTGACCCTCCCGAATAACCTCCGCCTCTTATCTGCTGGCCCTGACCCTCCCAAAGGAGTGAGGGAAGTGCCAAAAGGTAAACGGATGTGGACAGGCTCCTGTGAAAACTGGTCAAAACCTGCTTGCTGCTTTCTGTTGTGAGCTGTGGTTGTCCGGTGTCTTCCAAAGTCCAAAGGCCATTGGAGCTCCATCTCAGAATCTTCCAGATTCCAGCCCACTCTCTTCAATGTATCCGAAGCCTCTCTTGAAGCAAAGGCCACTGTCTGGAGACCGCTGCACTCTCTCAAACTATTGTCAGAGAACAAAGTCAGGCAGGGTTTAGCATTTCGTCAACTGATCACAACAAAATGTCTAATTTTATTCTTTGAGGCACAAAAGGCAATGGACGTGCCACGTAACCGTGGAGTGTGTTACTCTTTGACCCTGTGCATGAGTTTGTTCCCCCGTGACCTGTTTGTGCGTCAGGGAGGTCATTTGGCACAACTTTACAAGCCTTGCACATTGAAACCCATTTACATCCGTCCACTTCACCCACGTGGGTGTATACAACCGGAGTGTTCAGACATGGCCGGTCTTTACTGTACCTCAAAGGCATGTGTGGAATGGGATGGTCTGTTAGGGTTTGTTATTGTATTTTGTTTTATTCCTTTCTTGTTTGGTAGTTTGCTTTTTGTTTTTCTTTGTTTTGGAAGTAGGCTTCCATATTAAGAAGCAAGAAACCAAGGCAAGGGACGGGCTTCATGCCTAGCATGCATGACGACCTGGGCTTGACTCCTAGTTCCTGACAGGCTTGGTTGTGTGTTTATTTATTATGCTAGCATTTAGGAGGTGGCGCTGGAGGGTTAGAAGTTCAAGATTATCCTCAGCTTCATGGAGATTGAGGCAAGCCTGGGCTAAAAAATTAAATAAAATAATAAGATAGATAAAAAGTAAGAGGGGAATCTTAACTGGAAGCTGAGGGGAAGACCCCGAAGGTCACACATTCCCTCAGCTGAGTCCCCGGACAATGGACAAACGACCATGTGTAAGAACCTTCCTCAGAAGATGAAATTTCCAGCTTGCAGATTATTAGTATCAAGCTCTAAAGCAGGGGAAACCAGGCTTACAAAGTAGCTAGTTACATTTAGCAAGAAAAATGATGTGAGGACAAAAATCCGTTAGATCAGTCTGGAGCTGTCCAAGGACACCAGCGTCTAGGCTTCTCCTCGGGCTTGAGAAGTTTCTTTTTCCTCCATTTTCTATCAATGATCAAAATGAAAACTCTGGTGCCAGGGCCAAACGGGGAGGGCAGAGGACAGACTGAAGGGAGGAGAGGGAAGGGGAAAAGGAGACATTTGAAACATCTCATACCAATGAGGCAGAATATGCCACAGCCATCCCATCCTGGCTGTTCATTCTATTTATTGAGAAAAGCTTGAGGCCTGATTTCTTTCCTCCCCATATGAGAAAGCAAAGTTTATAGAGATGACTTATCTCATTACGTTAGAAGGGTGACTTTTGCTATCTCAGCATCTATAAGCAATCTGAACCGACGTTGCTGAGTGAAGAAAGGCTTTTGTAAATATATGCGAAAGATGCCATCTCGTTGGGCGTTAAGTTGGAGGAGCCTAGGGAAAAATATTACATTTGTGCATTCAATTAGCTTGCTTGTGGCTGGAATTCTGTCTGAGGAAGGCAGCATTTGTGCAGAAAGACTGAAGCATCCTCTGTGTCAGCAGGTTTCCTGTGAGACAGAAGCACACTCGCCCCCTCTAATGCCCTCTTCTGCATTCGTGCTGGTGCCAGCCATGCATTCCTAATCAGAATGCTTAGCCTAGCTCTCCACAGTAGGGTGAGGGGGTGAGTGAGCCAGGAGCCACTTTATATAGGCATCCTGACGGTGGTGCATATGGGTGCGGAAAGCTTTCTGTGTCCTTCAGTTCTGAGCAAAACTAGGGCATCGTCGGGGTGGATGTGAGTCCTCTCCACCTAATTCCTTGGATCCTTCTGGGTTCATCAGGATGCTGTTTAAGCCTGTTAAGGATGCCTGGCATGTGGCACACATCTGGAATATCAGCATTCGGAGGGTTAGGCAGGAGCATCATATATATCAGCTGTCTCATATTATATATGTGTATGTGTATATGATGTATATGTATATGTGGATGTAAATGATGTAGATGATGTATATGTGTATGTGTATATGTATATGTGTATGTTGAGTTCCAGGCCAGCTTGACTACAGTGAGACTGTCTCAAAAGCCAACAAGAAGGGGAGGAGCTGGTATTATGGTCCTGGGGTGGATCACCTGCCTAAGGTTTGTAAGGACCTAGGTTTGACCCCCGGTTCTGAAACAAAGAACAAGTACCTACACCATTATCGTCTACCTTTGGTGTGGTTTGGCTGGAAGGCCTATTTTGTTTCATTGGTGTTGCTGTGATAAAAATACCTGGACAAAAAGCAACTAAGGGATGAAAGGGTTTTATTTAACCATACAATTTCAGGTTATAGGCCAACATGGTTGGGGAATCAAGTCAGAAACTTCAAAAAGATAATCAAACCATGTCCAGTTAAGAGCATAGAGCATTGGATGTGCACACCCTCACTTGCTTGGTTTCTCATTCTTTGCTTTTTCTACTTTTACACTGTTCTGAAACCATCTGCCTAGGGAATGATGCTGCCCAGAGTAGACTGGCTCATCCCACATTGATTAATGTAATTTAGCCCATCCCTGACAGACACACCCACAACCTCTGCATATAATCTCTTACTGAGACTTTCTTCCCCAGATGATTCTATGGTGTGTCAATTGATGATTAAAATTAACCATCACATAGACTGAATGCCTTTCCCAGAGGCGTGTTTACATGGTTGGCCTTATTTTGAAACTTGGAGTGAAAGCACTGACTTTAATGAACGAAGACACTGAGGAAGGTTGGATACAAGAGGACCTTCTCGGATTCCTAAAACCACAGTGAAGTAATTTGCTTGGTATAGTCATTATCAGTCGATGGCTGCACTGCTGTGTTAGTTGTGTCAGTCATTGCTGTGACAAGTAATTAATGAGTTAAAAGAACAAGGGATTGTGGGATGGCATGGTGGCAGGAATTTGGGGCAGCTGCATAGGCCATCAGGTATGAGAGATAGAGACAGAGAAACAGAGACAGAGACACATTATAGACAGAGAGATAGAGACAGACACAGAGAGAGAAAGAAATAGAGAGAGACAGAGACAGAGACATAGAGAGAGATAGAGAGAGACAAAGAGGAATAGAGACACAGACCTACAGAGGGAGACAGAGAGACAGACACAGAAAGAGACAGAGACAGAGAGAAACACATGCAGAGACAGAAAAAGACAAAGATGGAGAGAGACAAAGAGAAACAAAAAATACAGAGACATAGAGAGACACAGAGAGACAAAGAGAGACAGAGAAAGACAGAGACACAGAGAGACACATACAGAGAGACAGAGAGACACCAAGAAAGACAAAGAGGCAGAGAAACAAGAAAGACAGAGAAATAGAAAGATAAAGAGATACAGAGAGACAGAGAGACACAGAAAGAGACAAAGAGAGACAGAGAGATAAGAAAGACACACACACAGAGAGACGGAGAGAGATAAAGAGAGACAGAGAGACAAAGAGACACAGAGAGACAAAGAGATACAGGGAGTAAGAAGACACAGAGACAGAGAAAGGCAAAGAGAGAGAGACACAGAAAGAGGCAGAGAGACAGCAAATATGAACGCGGGTGCTTAGCTCACTTCCTCCTGCTTATTCAGTAGAATATTCCAGCGTAAGGAATGGTGCCATCCATATTTTAGAATGGCACCTACTTCGAGGAGCTTGATCTAGACTGTCCCTGGCAGACTCGCCCAAAGGCATGTTTACAAAAACAATTCTAAATTAAATCAAGTTAACAACAAAAATCACCGGGCTTGGGAGACAAGTCAGTGGTAAAGCATTGTAGAGGGCTGGGGTCTGACTCCCAGTACTCACATGATACCCCAGGGGCTCTCACACCCTCTGCTGAACTCCTCAGGTACCAAGCATGTACATAACACACAAGCATGCATGAAGGTAAAATGCTCATACACGTAAAATAATAAAGTAGTTCTACAAGTTTTTAAGAGATTGATCATTAGTATTGAACATTATGGGTGTTATAGGAAATGCACCATTCGGTGAGTTTTGGTGCTGCAAACACCGTCAAGAGTGCAAACCAAGACGGTTTACGATGCCGCTGGGTAATACACAACCTTACGAAGCAGTAATATTTCATCTTACGGATGAGCTGCAATGTCGGTTTAGGACGTGAGGCTGTGTTTAGGATGATCGCTAGCTCTCCCTCACAGACCCTCTTCCATTGCTTCCATGTAGCCAAACCATGGCTAGAAGCTAATCTGACTGTGGCGGTGGCTGTTTCTCTAAATACTAGCAGCTTCCCTTGTTACTTGTCTATTACAGCCGAGGTCTCCTTACTTTCAAGTAGCTGTCTACACATTAACTACGTGCTCCAGGGGAATGCAAGCCCGCAGTCCCGAGCACTCAGGAGGCTGAGGCAAGATGGCCACTTGAGCCTAAGGGTCAAAGGTCAGCCTGTGCGATATGGGAAGACCCTGTCTCACAATAACCCAGACCAAACCAAAAAACAAGACGAATCATGAAGTTCAAGAAGTAGGGGCTGGAGAGATGGCTGAGGTTAGGAGCACTGGCTGCTCATTTTGATTCTTCAAACCCACATGTGAACTTACAACCATCTGCAACTGCAGCTGCAGGAGATCCCACACCTCACACGGCCTTCACAGGGCACAGACACACATGTAAGCAAAGCACTCATGCACATAAAATCAAATTGAAATAATGTTTAGTTTTAAGAGGTAGCAAGGAGCTGGGGAAGGAGTGGACAAATGTTTCAGAAGAGTGTCATCCAGGAGTTCAAAGTTCACTGTGGATCCTTTAGCTTGGAAAACCATCTTGGTTTGAAGCAGAAATGTCTTTCACAAGTTCACTTGACTAACACTTGGGTCCCATGTTGTGGTGGTAATTTGAAGGCCATGGGCTTGTCGGAGGTGCCGCTTGGTTTGTGGCAGTAGGTCTCTGCAGTTGGCCTTTGAAGTAGGTGCTCAGCCCATATTCTCTTCTTTCTCACTCTTTCTAGTCTTCCGTAATGCCAATATGGCCACGAAGGTTCCCCTGCCTTCCCTGCTATGACAGGCTGAGATCCTCTGAAACCCTGAGCCATACACTGAGCTACTCTGTCTCTGGGTTTTGAAAGGATGTGAACAATGGCATCACGTTGAACATGACTTACTGGATTCATATAACGAGGAAGGCACTTAAAGTCTGGGCTTAATGCAAGTCTTGGTCTTTTGCTTACTCATTCTTTGCAAATACACATATACTAACATACACACACACATACACACACAGCAACACAAACACACACACATACATCAACACATATATACAAAGTGGAAGAGAGAGAGAGAGCGAGAGAGAACAGAAGACACACATGAAAATACAGCCATAACACACACACACACACATATACATACAAATTTACATACCAGGACATACACACATGCAAACACACAGCAGCACATATATCTTTTCACACTAACATATACATACTTACACAGAAAAATTTATGTGCATTTATACAAACACACACACACAAACCCACATCAGAATGCACATGATCACACACACAAATATATATACACATACAAACACACACTCACACAACATGCACACACTCACATGCACACACATACACACATGCAAATATATATGAGCATGAAAACACACTCACACACTCATTACAACATGCCCACACAACTCTCTCTCTCACACACATACTCACATAAATGCACACACACATTCACACTCACACATGCAATCTCTGGCATACACCTAATTTTGTCCCAGGCTTGAAACTCCCTCAGAGCACCACATGTCCTTTAACAGAACTTTGAAGTGCCAGGAAGGCACCATCTTTGGGAGGAGGAGCAGATTATTATGTCTGTGGCGTCAGGACTCTAAGGACTGAGGCACATGAAGCCATCTTTACAGCTCACAATTCCATTTGTTCTGAGACTGGGAAAGCCACTTCCTGGAGGAGAGTTTACAATAAGGCGGAGCGCCGCCTTGTGGAGAAGTGAAGAAAGGCAACAGCCGTGGATCAGCAGAAGACGCGAGGGAAGCTGATCTTCGGCTTAAAAAAAAAAACGACAGCAAAGTCTGTGGACTCTTCTTTAGTGACTAAAAAGTCATTCCTAATAACCGTGAAGTCAGTCTCCGAAGTGTACTGTGGTTCTGAGGGCAAACTTCCTCGTCTCAGGTCTTTGCATTTTGTAATTCTTACAGTTTTTCTTGTGAGCCTAGCCTTATAATGACTGAGCCCTCTCTCCAGTCCCAGATTCTGTGATTCTGTAAGAACCGTGTGCGGCATGAATAGGCATGGGATAGAGTTCCAGAAACTTTCAGAGAGGGTACCTATTTCTACTCTTGCAATGGAGGGTTTTCTAAAGCTACCCCTCTTGTCTTAAAAAAATATGGTTATTATTATGAAGAACGAGACGCTCTGTAAAGCATTTGTTGTGCAGGCTTGAGACTCCGAGTTCACTCGTCATAATCCACATCAATTAAAATAAAAGCGTGAGTGCGGGGGCACACGCGCAATCTCAGTGTTGGGAAGGCGGAGACCATTGGAGACCAGCAGGTCTCTGGGGCTTGTGGGTCTGGCAGCTAATGTCAGCAGCGAGCTTCAGGTCAAGGAGAGACAATGTCTCAAAAAGCAAGGGGACAGGGACCTGTGAGAAATGTCACTGAAGGTCACCCTCAACATCTTATACACACGCAGGGACCCACAAGTGCAAGCGCATGTTCATGTGCACACGAACACACACACACACACACACACACACACACAAAGAGACACAGAGACACAGCGACACAGAGAGACTAATAAGTTAGAAGGAAGCCAGTGGCGGCAGCAGCGGCCTCAGGGAAGCAAAGGGCGGCAGAGCCCCCTGTGAGCTGCTCTCAGTGTGGAAACAGGATGCTCTTCCAGTTCCAGGTTTGGTTCCGGTGTGTGGCTCTTTATCCTGACTGTGGCTAAGATTCTACCCACGGTGGGGCTTCATTTTGCCGTTTGTATTTCTTTTCTCTTTGACTCAGATTCTCACCAATTTTCACAATTCTCCAGTTTAACCCCAAGTGCTTGGGCATGTGATGAAGTGTATTTTGTAATAAAAAATAAAATTACACTTGTTGTGGCTGTGCATGAGTGTTCACACATGCTACAGTGAATGCATGCATGTGGTGGGGGATGGGAGGACAACCTACAGGAGTCAGATCTTTGGCCACGTGAATCCCAGGGACTTAACTCAGGTCATCAGCCTTGGTAGTATGTGTCTCTGCCCACTAATCCATCTCACTGGACCTCAACCAATTTTGTCTTGTTTTGTTTAAAATGACAAGTTTGAACGCTGTAGTTCCAAGCTTTCTCAAGATCTACAATTCCCTGTGTTTAGGAAGAGTCCTAGATTAAAGAGTCTCTCAGTGTGTGGATTGTCTACAGGGCAGACACCAAACCTTGGCTTCATTACTTAGCACCACATATATTCGGTATGGATCAGGCCTGTCATCCCAGCACTCAGGAGATGGGGGCAGAAAGATCAAAAGTTCAAGGCCATCCTCGACTACTTACTGAGTTTGGGAATAATCTAAGCTACTTTGAGATTCTACCTCAAGGAAAAGGTCCTCATTTATCCATTCCCTTTTTAATATTATTACCGAGCTTTGAATTTCTTATATGAATAAGAAACATTGTTATACTTTAAATGTTGAAATTAGCAATTCAAATTGTATAAAATAAAGATGTGTAATATCTGCATTGCTTATTTTGTCTTAAAAAATTCTATGAACGATAATAATGGTGATTTCAAATTGTATTCATTTCTTTAAATTTTTTCAAAACTTATTTCATGCATCTTGGTGTCTTGCCTGCATGAACATCTGTGTGAGAGTGTGTGTGAATTACAGACAGTTGTGAGCCACCATGTGGGTGCTGAGAATTGAACTCGGGTCCTCTGGAAGAGTAGCCTGTGCTCTTAACCACTGAGCCATCTCCTTCAAAATATATTAATTTCTCAGCCCAGATTTTCTGGTAAAATGCAACAATCTTCCCCAAATAACTTTATTTTTAGTGAACACTGAAGCATTAAAATGCTTTCAGACTTTACTTAAATTATTAGGTTTTACACAGTTAACATTACATTTTGCATAGTCTAACGTAACTAACTCCTTTAATATCCTTTCTCTTGCTGAAATTTTCATGCCCAATGTAAGAGGGAGGATCTCAAAACAACAATAACAACAACAACAAAAACAAACACATTTTACCCAAGGACAGCAACTACTGAGAACGGACCCAACAGAAACCTATCTTCACAGCGTGCTGGCGCCTCGGGCAGTCATCATGACTACGTGACCACCTCAGCCTACACGCTTGGATCCTGCCCCTGGCATCTGACAGTGTTGTGAGGTCAGGGCACAGGAGGCATTCCCCCCCCCCCCCCCGTGACTTTCTGTTGGATACTTGGGAACAGGTGTAAACTTTCTCTGCTTTCAATCACTTTCTGCTCTGGGGAAACGTTCTATGCACATTTTAAGCGTTCACATACATTTAAAAACTCTCACTTCTTTGCTTCAGTGAAATGCATTTTTACATTTTACAGTGCTTCTGGAGTTAGGAGGAGCCCAGTGTCTTGGTCGTGTGGGGTAACCAACTGCTTTCTGTTTGGACTTGAGGCTCTCTTCAAAGCAGATCCTTGCCATGTCCTGTAAACCTGGTCAAGAGTCTGCATCTGGGGAAGTCATAAGTCTAAGTGGGGATTGTATTACTGTTGTTTTAAAAATAGATGTGATGTCAAAGTCTCCCCTAATTATTTATGTCCATACCCATAGATTAATGCTGGACCAGAAATAAATAAATAAATGCATACATAAATAAAATAATCATAAAAAATTTAAGACAGAAGTTGCATTGGTAAAGTCTGGTCACAAGAGGGCGCTCCAACAAAACATCTCAACTCAAATCTCCATTGAACATTTTGGTTTCCATAATTTCTGTCTGGTTGTATAATGAACAAACCTTATGTTACAAATATTGTTTCAAATAAAAAACATATGATTTTTGTAAAGGTTAGGAGGTTTGTCAGTGAGCCTCGAACACAAGCCACACTACTTTGATGAGCTGAGGGAACTTGGTAATTCCTCTACCAGTTTTGAAAACGGGCAACACTTGGCACACCTTTCTTGCTTTAACCACAAAACAAAGCAATACAAACTCGAAGCACATTAAGAGAAATTCCGCTTTCAAAGAAGACGTGAACCATCTCTTTAAAAATACTAAGAACTGTGATAAAAATATTAAAAACAAAACAAAACAAAATCTTGGTATCTAACCTGGATAGGACTATGGCAGAAAATACTGTCACAGCTTTTAGGGACATGGATAATTGAAAAAGAAAGGACCACAAGCTATCTGCTGGCATCTGGAGCAAAGACCCACACCTCCAGACTGTATGTCCTGATGGTTCTTGTAAGCATAATTGTGGAGAATAAACAATCTTTACCTCTAAACAGGTTTTACTGATAATAAAGTAATTAGAATAATTTATGTGCCCTGGTGTTATTCGGACCACAGCTTTGCTTAGAGGAGGTTAAATCAGTTATTGACCAGTATCAAGAGGGTCTCCCCTCCCACCTTATCCAGTGACATGTTTATGCCCAGCTGACACTTCTAAATATTTAATAGAGAGGAAGAGATTCCGTTTAATTAGGCAGAGTGGCTTGTTTAGTGCAGGTTATTCATGTATCGGGCATAATGAAGAACGGAAAACACCCACTGAACCACCTTTGAAGTCCCAGCTCCTTTAGGGCCTATTGTGAACTCAGCTTAATGGTGGCCGTTGCTTCCATCCCGAAACTCGGTAATTCAGAGAGCTAAATCTAGGTGAAGCGGTTGCACAGGGTACATGCTGGTCCACGTGCAAAGCATCCCTGTCTCCTCCCCACCATCCCTGTCTCATCCTCACCATCCCTGTCTCCTCTCCACCATCCCTGTCTCCTCCTCATCATCCCTGTCTCCTCCCCACCAAAGCTCTTCTGTCTTACGTTTGATTGGAGTCTTGAGATGGGGTTACAAAAAATTCACTGTTTTTTATAATATTCTTTCTCATTTTCTTTCAGTTTTATCTTCATGTATTCTGCATGTGGTGTGTGTGTGTGTGTGTGTGTGTGTATGTGTGTGTATCAGGTAATGGACATGTGTTACTGTTACAGTGTCTCCTGTTCATAATCCCTTCTGAAAATGAGAAATTAATTTTTTTCTTTAACTCCGACCTCGGGTAAAAATACCAAATATTTGTGTGCCTCAGATGTACAGCAAAAAGGCCACCTAACTTAATGAGGTTTCTCGAATGGGTGCTCAGAAATGAATTACACAGCTTAAGGAGTCGGAGAGATTGCTCGTGATTCTTGAGGCAATCCGCACGGTGCTGCAGAATGAGAGACAGGGCTTTGTATTATCACTGTAGGATTAGCTCTTAGTTCCTGAAAGCAGGTCTATTTATGGGTATCTAAGATGGAGTTAAACTCGGCAAAGGTTATTATGTGGTTTTTTTGAACCGGCTCTGCTGAAGGTCTATTTTCTGTCACCTTTTAAAGTTTCGCTTGGAGCTGGCCTTGCTATCTGCATCTGGAGTGAGCCCAGGAAGCTTGTATAACAATCTAATCCCTGTGGAGGCTCTTTGAGCAGAGGGAGGAGGAAGGATGAGATGCTTCCACGCTGGTCCGGATCAGGTATCCATCTTGATGTGATCTAAGCAGACAGACCACAGCCAAGCTTCCCACATGCCTTCCCTACCTCCTCAGATTCTGCAGCAACTCAGAGACACAAACTGCTTTGGAATTAAGCCACCCTAATAGGAGGATACACTAAAATGTTTGTGGAGAGAACAAGTGTTTGTTTTTCTGCAGACGGAGAGGAGGGTTGAGTATAAACGCGTAGAGAAGGCCGGGAAAGGAACCTTTGAGTTTTGCTTGGCTTTCGGGCCACGTTTGTGGCTCTGGAACATTCTAGCAGTTGCAAATTCATTTTCCCCCCGACAGGGTGCTTGTCTAATTTGTTTTCATAAGGTAACGTGGCGCCTGTCCTGAGGAGCCAGCATCATGTAGTTGAAATCTTAAGATCAAACAGGACCTAATAAGATGGGATTTGTTCTCGTATTGATTAGCAAGCTTCGTCGTGATGGTGGGGAATTGGATTAGCTGCTCCTCAGAGAAACGAGTCTTAGTTGGGATTCCTGGGAACTGTAGGACAAAGAATGGCGAACGGCTCAAAACACAAGGGGTGCGGGGACGTGCGGGTTGGAAAGGGTTTGTAGAATATTCATAATGAACGTTGAGAGTGGAAGGTCAGGCTGGCCCGATGGTCCAGCCTGCTGAAAGGCTGGCCACTAGAGCTCTATCCTCAGGACCCACACAGTGGAGAAGAGGACGGACTCCCACAAGTCATAAGTTGACCCCTCCAAACACAAACCCCATGGCACACAGGCACAGCCTTCTCATATTAAAAAAAAAAAGTTCAAAACAGAAGACGCAGGCTGGTTTGTTGTGGTTTGTTTTTCTTTAGGCTCTGGCAAGTTTGACGGGAGTTGGTCCCAATTTTGTGGAAGCCTCTGGAAGGAAGGGAGAAACACTCATTACAAAGGAATAGAAAAGTGAGTCGGTGTGACACTATTTTTTTATTTTAAGGAATCAAAGCGTGGTGAGTGTTTCGAACATGCCAGAGGAAGTTGGATGGGGAGAAAGCATTCTTGAAGAGAGAACCTAGGTGTTCCACTTGGGCAGGGAGAACGTCCTTACCTCGTGGGGATGGGATGGGCTTCAAGGCCAGCTACTCTTCATTTTCATCTCACTTCGCAGACAGAGAGATGGAGGTCCTGTTGCCACTCAGTGAATATTATATAAGACCACACAAGGAGTGGGCAGGGCAGTTTCATTCTGATTCTGCAGGGGATCTGTCAGGAGGTGGCTGCCAGGGAAATGGCGGTGTATCCGGGTACTGAGAGGAGCCAGTGAGGAGACCATTGAAGTCCCCGAGCCACGTCTATGGGTCATCTAGTGTTTCCCAGACAGAGCATCTTGGTTCAGCACAGAGCTGCTGGACTTGGGTCACATTTTGATACAGCCTGTGGGTGGGCTCAACACACAGTAGAGAGAAGGGAGCACCAGAGCCCCAAACTCTGGCTAGAATCACGGGAGAGCCCTGTCCCGCCCCAAGAAAAGCAGTTTCTGCAGAACATGGCCTGTTTAGCTAATGGTGCATTACTTACTGGCCTTATTGCTGTGACAAGATACAAGTAACTCAAGGACGGAAGAGAGAAAGGGAGGGGGTGATGGAGGGATGGAGAGAGGGAAGGCTTATTTCTGCTCACAGTTGGAAGGTTTAGTCCACCATGGCCTCAGGAACATTAAGTGACTGGTCACACTACATCTGTGGTCAGGAAGCAGAGAGCTGAGCTCTAGTGTTGCTCAACTTCTCCTTCCTGCAATCCAACTCCAAGGTCATAGGATGAAGCTACCAACAGTTAAAGTGGGTCTTCCCTCCTCATTCTAGAAGCTCTCTCTCTCTCTCTCTCTCTCTCTCTCTCTCTCTCTCTCTCTCTCTCTCACACACACACACACACACACACACACACACACACACCCCAGGAGATGCATCTCCTAGGTGAGCCTAGTTCCTGTCATGTTGACAATGGGTATGAACTAGCACAGTGGATGCGTTAACATTTTTAAGTACCAAGCACAGAGAAGAAAACTTAGCATCATGGAGTGTAGGGGAGAATGATGATATTTCATAACTCAGGCTCTCTGAACAGCAACCTGAGAGTAGCTGTTGGACCTTAGACTGTGAAGTTGTCTGGTCTCCTATCTCCTCCCTTAGGAAGCCACCCTGAATAAGTAGTGTCTTAGTTAGGGTTTTATTGAACAGACACAATGACCAAGGTAAGTCTTATAAATGACAACATTTAATTGGAGCTGGATTACAGGTTCAGTGGTTCAGTCCAGTGTCATCAAGTTGAGAGCATGGTGGCATCCAGGCAGGCTTGGTGCAGAAGGAGCTTGGGGTTCTACATCTTCATCTGAAGGAAGCCAGGAACATATTAATCATCCTTAGGCACCTAGGAGTGTCTCCAAGCCCACCACCAGAGTGACACACTTCCTCCAACAAGTTCACACCTTCTACTAGTGCCACTCCCTGGGCCAAGCATATGCAAACCATCACATTCCACTCCCTGATCCCTGGCTTGTTCAAACACATGAGTCTATGGGGGCCATACCTAAACATAGCATAATAAAAAGTACATTTAGTCCAACCTCCAAAGTCCCCATAGTCTGTAGCAGTTTCAACAATGTTAAAAGTCCAAAGTTCAAAGTCTCTTCTGAGATCCATCCAATCACTTGACTGTAATCCTTGGATTAAGTCAGGCAACCAGCTGGGCAAACTCCAAATTCTGCCATCTCCATGCCTGATGTCAAAGCAGTCTTCAGATTCAACTCCTTTTTCATCTTTGTTGATGGCAACAGACTTCTCTCTCCTGGGCTGGTTCCACTCCCTGTTAGCAGTTTTCCTTGGTAGGTATCCCGAGGCTCTGGCATCTTTAACATCCTTGGGTCTCCAAGGCAGCTTCAATGTTACAGCTTTTCGTTTTAAGGTCTGGGATCTACACATGACCTTCTGGGCTCCTCCAAGGGCTGGCTTCACTTCTTTAGCTTTGCCCACTGTAGCACTTCAAGCTCAGGTTTATCCACTACACCTTTGCTGTTGCTCTTGGTGATCATCCCATGGTACTGGCATCTTAAATATACTGAGCTCTTCCGTTGCAGCTAGGCTTCACCAACAACCTCTCATAGGCTCCCTTCATGGTGCCAAGCCTTATATCTTTTGCATGACCCCTTCAATCCTAGATTGTCAACTACAACTAAGGCTGCACCTTCATCAATGGCCTTCCATGGCCTCTCACAGTCCCAAGCCTCAGCTGTTCTCCATGATGCCCTTCACGCCTTCAAAACCAGCACCACCTGGGTGATTATTACACTTTACCAAGTACAGCTGCAGCATGAGATACTACCTTGGCTCTCTCTGGAACACAGTTTCTTGTGCTCTCAGAAAACACTTCCCAGAAGACTGATGCTGGTCTCTTCTTAATCACCACTAATTTCTTGGCTCCAGCTGACCAGCATCAATTGTCCCAGTGTCTCCTTCTCCTAAATATAAGGAGAGCCACATGGCTGAAGCTGCCAAGTTCTGCTGCTCGTAGGAGCTGGAACATACTCCTCTTATTCTATTACATTATCACTAGATTCCTCTTTTCTAACTCCTTCACTACCTAAGCTTAGCTGTCCTGGATCTTTTTCTGTAGATTGACCTTGAATTTAGAGATCTGTATGCCAGTCTCCTGGGATTAAAGGTGTGTACCACCACACCTGAATTTAAGTTTTTTTTCACCTAGGACTTGCTCTGTCCTAGGCTGGCCTTGAATTTCGACATTTGCTTTTCTTTGACACCTAGGATTAAAGGTTTGTACTAAGTTGCCTGGAGCTAATTTAGCTGGGTGGGATCTTGCCTCAAGGCCCTTACTTCCTTCCTTAATTCAACTTAAAATTCTTGAACACAGGATTTAGCTCCATTTCACTTAACTTACTCCTTTTCATTAAAATGCTCTTAAGGGTGAGCTTTAGTAACCACACAAAAGCATTTATACCAGGCTGTTTTGAGACATTCTTTTTAAAAGCAATTAATCTAAATCTCTTCACCTTAAACTCAGGCAGACTCTTTGGACAAGGGCAAAAAGCAGCCATGTTCTTCACCAAAATACTACAAAAACAGTTTATTGGCCACATACTGAAATTCTCCACTGAAACTGCTTGATCCAAGTCAGCACATTTCAAATCACTCTCAGTAACAAAGTCTTCCATATTCTTACTAGGATAGCCCATTAAGCCCCATTTAAAGCCTTCCACAGCTTTCCAAATCCAAAGTTCCAAAATCCTCATTCTTCCAAACAAAAGCATGGTCAGACCTACCACAGCAATACCCCACTCCTGGTACCAACTTCTGTCTTAGTTAGGGTTTTATTGCTGTGAACAGGCACCATGACCAAGGCAAGTCTTATAAATGACAACATTTAATTGGGGCTGGCTTACGGGTTCAGAGGTTCAGTCCATTACATCAAGATGAGCGCATGGCAGCATCTAGGCAGGCATGGTGCAGGAGGAGCTGAGAGTTCTACATCTTCATCCAAAGGAAGCCAGGAATGGACTGAGCATCCTCAGGCAGCTAGGAGGAGTGTCTCCAAACCCACCCCCTCACTAACACACTTCCTCCAAGAAGTCCACACCTTCTACTAGTGCCACTCCCTGGGCCAAGCATATGCAAACCGTAACAAATAGTGATCAAAGTTGTGAACAAAGGCATTGTTGTGTTTATAATCATTAACATCACTGGAATAGGGGCAGAGATCCAATCATGGAGGTGGTTCTTAAAGGGATTATGGTATTGTGGGGATTTGAATATGCTTGGCCCATGGGAAGTGGCAGTATTAGGAGGTAGCCTGGTTGGAGGAAGTGTGTCACTATGTAGGTGGGCTTTGAGATAAATATTAACAGTTGTTGGTGGGCAATACTAGTACATGTATGCCACACACATGCAAAAACATGCATATGCACCCACACACACAAGCACACACACATGGAAAATGGGAAGAAAATTAGAATTTATAAATTGGTGCTTTGGGTTGGACATGCCTTCTAGAACTTATATGTTAGATATTTGACCCTTAAACTTCTTTGTTAAAGTGTTTGGAGGTAGGGTGGGGTTTTGGGAAGTAAGTTTAGGTGTTACCATGAGGTCAGTGTTGATGGCATTGTGAAGAGACCAGAGACAGCACACTAGCGTTGTTTCATGTGCGGCATTTCTCCACCATGAAGCCAGAAGGCTCTCACCAGCAGGAACCCCCAGGACCACACTCTTGGTCTTTCCAGCCTCTAGCACAGAGGTTCTCAACCTTCCTAATGGGGACCCTCAAAGTAGTTCCTCATGTTGTGGTGACCCCACCCATAAAATTATCTTTGTTGCTACTCATAACTGTAATTTTGCTACTGTTATGAACCATAATGTAAATAACAGATATGCTGATGGTCTTAGGTGACCCCTGTGCAAGATCTTTTGACCCCCCAAAGGAGTCAGGACCCTCCGGTTGAGAACCACTGCATTAGACCCATAGCTTCCAAACCGACTACTTGATACACTACCCAGAACTCTATATTCTGTTACAGCTACAGACAATAAACTGAAAATTGAAGGTGTTTCTGACACTGCTAAATATTGAACCATGGATATTTGTTTATAAGTTTTTGGGGCATCTTCATGCATTGGCTTGCCTCTGTTTGATGGCCTAGGGTGACCTTGAAAACAATGAAGGAAGAGTCCTGATGTGGCCCCTGATTCGTTTGTTACTGTAGCATAAGAAGTGGGCAAGAGTAGCAAGAAGGTAACAACCATGGGGAGAATGAGGAGAGCATATATCTAAGCCCTTGCTAGGCTCCAGCCATTGTTCTAAGTGCCACTTGCTTACTAACTCACTTGGTGCAACAACAACAGCAGCCTCACGATTCTCACAGGTAAAACATGTATGTTGGGCGCATTCGATAAGAGTATACTATTGTCAAAGTTTGGAAACTGTTGATTACACCCGCAGCTAAAAAGATGGGATGGGAAGAGAGGGCTTAGTCTATAACGTGGCTACTATACAAGCATGAAGATGTGAGTTTAAATCACCAGCAAAGGTTTCTTAAAAAGCCCAGTGTGGTGGCATTCACCTGTAACCCTAGTGTTGTGTGCAGGGACCATGGAGACCTCAGGCTCCCCAGAGTGGGCTGGCCAGACAGTGTAACCAATCAGTGTGTTCCAGGGATGGGGAGTGGGGGGGTGAGGAATGAAGACTTCCAACGTGGTCTCTAGCCCCTCTGCAGGTATACAGGCACACAAGTGCACACATACTCTCTCTCTCTCTTTCTCTCACACGAGCACACATCCCCCTTGCTCCACACACAGAACATATAAGACCTGAATCAATTTAACAAAAGGTGGCTTTTCTTTTTGGTTTCCGGGAAACACCGTTTCTCCCTCTCCTTTATTTGTTGGCTCTGAAGAGCAGATTTCATACAGCACAGGAAGTGAGCTTGTGTTTGATACAGACTGAACACCAGTCCCATCCTAAGCTCCGGTTTTAATCCTAATCAAGCCATCTCTGAGAAGCAGCTCTGCCCTCCAACAGAGGGAGGCTGCCTTTCAAGACTCTCCAGTGACACATCTGTGTTGTGGCAGCAGTAATGTCCAGCTAATTTATTATCATTTAGTGCCAAAACGAATGAGAATAAAACCTTTGTAATTTTTAAGTGTTTTATTAGCTATAAAAGATGAAGTGTGGAATAAAAGGACATAAAGTGGTATTTTGTCAGGTTGAGGGATGGATTTATGCTTTAACTGATAGATGCTCAGTGTAAAGGCCCCGGGCAGCTGCCACCCACCTCCCTTCTCTTATGTATGAGTTCAACAAGCTTCCCTATGTGGGTGACCTACTGAGACTCACCCAAACTCCAAGCCCCTTTTGTCTGAAAGAATTAGCTCAGCGGTTTAGATTAAGATTATCACAGGGCTTTTAAGGCAGACATTAAGCAATGGGGTAAGTTTAACTGAATAGGATGCTTGATGCTCTCAGATGGGTTATTTGTTCTTCAGAGACTGGGGGGGCACACTGTGTCTTGAATGAGCAGAAACAAAGTATGGGAGGTAAATAGAATATTGCAGAGAGCTTGATATTTGGGAGTGGTCGCTGTGGTGTGTGTGCAGGGGGAATGGTCCAGGACCCTTAATACAGTTTCTCCTTAATGTAGTCTCTACAGGAAGAGAAGGGTAAGGAAAGAAAACCAGGAACAAGCTAAACACACTGCAAAGTGATGATCAGGCCTCATGATGTATAGGTTCTTAGAATCTGCTGGCAGGCTAGTTAAAGCTCAGAGTTCTGGGCCACCTCCTGATTCCTGATGCAGGAGGTCTGGGGTGGGCAAGCATCATTTCTTATGTTCATGTATGTGCATGCGTGGAGGCCAGAGACTGCTTGCTGTCAAGCATCTCTTAGTCATTCTTCACTTTATTTAGTGCATGTGCTTGGGCATGTGTGTGCACATGTGTATGCTTGTGAATGTGTGTGTGCCTGTGTGTATTTGTATGTGTGTACTGTTGTACTTGAATGTGGAGGCCAGATGTCTATCTTTCGTGCCTTTTATTGTCTCTATCTTATCCTTTGAGACTAGGTCTCTCGTTAAACTCAGACTTGATGTCCAGCAAGCTCTGGAATACCCCCGCCAGAGTCTTCATCATTTAGACACTCAGTTAGTTGTATATGACCAGGCCTTGCTTTTTTAAATGGGTCTCGGCATTTGAATTCAGATCCCCATATTTGTGCTGCAGACTGAGCCATCTCCTCAGTCCCACCCCTTATTTCTGTGGTCAGGGTCTCTTGAAGAACCCAGGGCTCTCTGACTGCCTCACCAGTGAGATCTAACAAGACATCTGTCTTTCTGTCTGTCTGTGTCTTTCCAGGCCAGCACAGAGAGCGTAGACCGCAGCCCTGCCTCGCTTGTATGTTGTATAGGTCCTGAGATTACATTCAGGTTCTCGGGCTTGGATGAGCACCTCACCCACTGAGCCATCTCCCCAGCTCTGAGATCCCACACTTTGAATGGGGTTCAATCCTAAGAGACTTCAAGGCCGCTGTGTGGGGAGAGAAGCCCAGAGTAAATGTGTAAATGTGTTAAAATGGGCACGGCCTTGTCGAGGACCCGGTGCCTCAGACCTGTGGGACTGGTAAAGCCTTCCCCAGGTGAGTCTCAGATGGACCGCAAAGTCTTCTCGGGTCCCTGTGGATGTTCACAGAGTTTGCAGAGACTGTCTGCTACAGCTCCTACTGAGATTAGCCAACTCTGCCTCCTTGTTCAGCTGTACTAACCCTGCCCCTTATCTCTGTTTGCTAACTGTATCCTTGCTTTTGTGTCTGTAATACTCCTGCTCCTTGTTCAGCTGTACACAATAAACACACTGTGCTCCCAAGATCTCAAGATCATTATATGTGTCTGTCTTTTCTTCATCCCCCTGTTGCCCCTCGTCAGAGTTGCAGGATCCAAGCAGGGTAAGGACTCAGAGGAAGCCTTACCCGGTCCTCATTTGTCTGTCCATGCCAGAATCAACTGGATACCACACAGGTGCTGTAGGGGTCCAGGGACACTTATTTTCCAGCTCAGAAGCATGAGGCTCATAAGTCTATAGAACTGTGCACACATGATATACGTGTATGCATATATGTGTGTGTATGTGCGCGTGCATTCGTGTGTTTTCTGAGCAAATAAAGGCCTGCCCAGAGGATAGTTTTTATCTTTGCAGCTTCCAATCCAAGACTGTATCAGGAATACAATGTGCCCATTTCCTGCTTTCCTGAGTGTCCTGTTTGTTTTCTTGGCTTTGCTTCCAGAGTAATGCACTTGCTTGGAACTCCTCAAGCAGCCGTCTGTTTTCTTACTGTGCTCCGGATGCTGAGCTCAGGGCTGTGTGCCAGGCTGAGTCTGGGCTCAAAAGATTTGGTGCAAAATGGAGATGCTGGGCCGTTTTACCAAAGATTCTGAGTGTGGAGGTAGCAGCAAAACCAGGGAACCACACAGGTGAACCCCATGAAGGTGCTGGGGACAGCACAGGCACACCCCATCGGGAGATACTGAGCCCTGACTGTAGGTTAACCACAAGGTGACTCCTGCAGCCAACACTGAAGTCGGTGTAGCATTTATTATGGATGCAGCAGTTTCCTACACTCTGCCGCCTACAAGACACACAGAAGCCTCAGCTCGTTCTCAATGGTTGTGGTTCAGACATATTTTCTGAAGGCCACAACTTAACAAAAAACATTTTAATTTTTTTTTTTTAAATATCATAATCACCTCTGAGATTTAACTACCAGCTTCACAGCTGGACCGGGGAGATGGCTCTGCCACTCCCTAAATAACTTCCCAACTGGGAGGACATGGGTTTAGATCCCCAGAACCCACGTCAAAAGCTGGGCACGGTGACAGCAGAGACAGAGATGCCTGGGTCTCATTGACCAGCCAGACTAGCTGAAACAAAGTTTCTTCTTCAGTGAGAGGCCCTGTCTCAAAAAACAAAGGAGGGGAGCAACCAAGAAATGATGTGAGGTCCATAGCAAGAACACACCCACCTGCACCACACACTTACACAAACCGCAACTGAATATTTTAAATTCTGGTTGGACATTCTTTCTGCTCCCGGGCACTGAAGACGTGAGGGGAGTTCATTGATCCATTGACCTATGTACTAGAGATCTAAAGTTCGTATTGATTCTTCTAAATCTAACTGCCTCTTGGTTTATATCTATCCCCGTGTGCTCTAGGAGCAAATGACCACTCTATTACACCCTGCTCCCTGGGGAGTTGGGCATGTTCTCTCTTATTACTGAAGGCTCTGAAGGCGTTCTTTCTGAGTCAATTCCTATTCCCGCAAGCTTCTGCATTGCTACCCAACTGTGATGGCTGCTGTTGTCTGTCATTGTGACAGGACCCAGACTCACCTAGGAGACACATCTCTGGGCGAGGGTGCTTCTAGGCGGTGCTAATTGAGGATGGAAGGCTCACCTTAACTGTTGGTACCCCATCCCATGGGCTGGAGTCCTAAACTGTGTGAAAGAGACGGGATGTGCTCAGCTGTCTCACGGTCCTGCTGCCATGCCTTCCACCAAGATGGAACTGGATTCTCGGAGTGTGAGATGACACAATCTCTTCCTGGAGAGATGGCTCAGAGCGTAGGAGCAGCAGCTTCTCTTCCAGAGGATCAGATCCTAACAACTTCACAACTGCCCGAGACTCCGGTCCCAGGATGCCCTTCTTCTGCCCTTCGTACGTGGTGCACAGACACACACACATGTAAAAACACCCATACACGCAGAATAATTCATAAACCCTTCCTTAAGTTGTGTTTTGCCACAGCAAGAGGACAAGTTACTAAACCACCAGTGTTCAGATTAAATTACAATACCAAACCCCAGTTCGCCTGAGTTCTCTTGTCCTTCCTGTCCTTGCGTGACAATGTGTGCCTGCTAGGCACTTCCAGTTCTTAGTGGGTATACAATCTTTACCTCCCAGAATGTAAAGCCAGGCACGTGTGGTAATTACAGCTGAGCTCCATGACCTGGGTTTGGCTCATGCTTCTACCTCTCTTGGGCTAACCTTGGCCAAGCTTTGTACTTAGATTGACCTTGTTCCCTGATCTGGAAAGCAGGCCTCAGGCAGACGGCAGAGGTTTGCTGTGGCCACTGAAGGACAGCACTTTGGTAACAGAGGCATGGTATGGTCACAACAGATGAAGGTGGCAGTTTTATTAAAGGAGATTTTTTTAAAGTGTGTGTGTGTGTGTGTGTGTGTGTGTGTGTGTGTGTGGAGGCCAGAGGACAACATTTGATGTCATTTCTTACTCCCTCTCCCCATGTAGCTCAGGCTAGCTTTAAACTCAGCATATAAACAAAGATGACCTTGGACTTCTGATCTTCCGTGCCCTCACAGCCTTGGTGCAGGGATTACAGCCTGTGCTACCATCCAGGCCTGAGCTGGCCTTGTCTATGTGACCACAAGGAACGAATCCAGGGCTTCTACTTTCCTATCTCACTTTGAGACCAAGTTTCTCACTGGCCTAGAACTTGGCAGGAAAGCTAGACTGGTTAGCATGTGGGCCGAGGGGATTCTCCGATCTCCATCTCCCACGGCTGGGATTGCAAGCACATGCTACCACACCCAGCTTTTTAAAAATAGGTTCTGCAATCAAACTCGGGTTCTTATCCTTGTATGACAAATGTGTTACTGATCTCTCTCTATGTCTGTCTGTCTGTCTCTCCATCCTGCCTCCTTCCCTTCCCCTCTAGCTCCAGAATTCTTCTGGGGGGCTAGTTGAGCTATTTTGTATGATTGCAATGTTTACACACTAGGAGATAGTGCATTTGTGTGGAAGTGAATGTCTAAGGCAAGTGTATCTTGAACTCACGAGCCTCTTTGTGCTGTTTTACTTTGAGGCAGAGTCTCACTGGCTTGGGGCTCACTTGGAGATCAGGCTGTCCCAAACTCTCAGAGATCTTCCTGCCTCTGTCTCCCAAGTGCTAAGATTGAAGGTGTTGCCACCACATCCAGCCTGAGCCTCTTTTTAAAAGTCCAGCTAAAATCTGAAGGACGCTTTCTCTAATCCTCTGGGCTCCTTTCTCTGAAGAGAACTCACTCCCACCCCCAGCACAGCTTCTGGCTGACCACCAGTGCTGACCACCCTTGCTTTCTCAGAGCCTAACTCCATCTCCTTTCCAGACAGCTTCTCCAGACAGATTTTCTCAGCTTGCCTGCCATGTTATTTTTCTCCCAAACTCCAGTACAGTGTTCCTTGAGCTTCCTTCTGAGTGCATTTTAAATTATTTTATTAAGGAGACCGAGAATCCTACAAAAGGGGAGCCCCAGTTCCCAGGTAACACTGCTACACCGGAAGTGAGCAGGCTCCTCCTCCTCCTGGGTCAGGAGTGCTGAGCCTGCAGAGTCTTGGGGCCCGGGTGGGCCCTTCTTCCTACTTCTGATGCTCTCCTTGCCCCTACGGGCAGGCGGTGCTCAAGGGAGCAGGAGATGGCACGGTGCCAGGCATGAGTAATGAACAGAGCCTTCATTTCCATCTGTAGGTTGGCTGTTTACACACCACATTGCAGGAATCTGGAGCCTGAGGAAATCTGACTTGCAGCCGGCTCAGGCTCCCTTCCTCTTGTGTGCCCAGCTCAGGAAAAGGCAGAATTGTTACCCGAACACCATCTGGCGCCTTCACATGTGCTTATTAGGAACTGCAGAGGTGGGTCTGTTATGGGAAGGCATCTCGAGCACAGATGCTGAGTTTATGTGTAAAATATGGCTTCCGGCCAACACGCTAATCAGGAGCGCCTCTGAAGTGCTTCCAATCGCCCGGATGAGGGGGCTCCGGTTCTCACGTTGTTTGTACAAGCTACAGTTAGAGGTGTTGTGTACAAGATATTTGTAGTCATAATTTCTCCAAACAGGTTAAGGCAAACACGATGAGAATCAGCATATTAATGTGCTGTGTTTCAAATTAGAATCATAAACACACTTTCCTCATTGGAGGCCTAATCTGCTAAGAAGCAGCCAGATGTTTAATGACGAAACCATTATTCAGGAAGACCCATCAAAGTAAAACAAATTGTTGTTGTTTAAGTGGAAGGCAACACCTGCTTCCTGACTGGGAACTTGCACAATCTGCTTGGAGAGGGTTCTTGCTTGTGTTGAATTTCTAAGTCTTTTGCTGTTGTTTGAGGAGCCTTCCAGAACAGTTCAGCACAGAGAGAAATCTTTTTAGGCCAGTGAGTTGCATTTCCCACTGCAGAGGCAACTGATGGGACGGGGTGGGGTTTGGGAAGAAGTTGAGCTAAGTGACTTTGGGGATGTCCTTTGCTATTAAGTCCCCTGGTCCTTCATGGCTTTTGTTTCTAAGCAAAGAGCTGGGAAGGAACAGGGCCGTGAGCGACCCCCACCTACATTCAGAGCTGGTTTACGCTCCTCTCCTTCAGGGAGAGATGTCCCGCCAGCACATCCTCATCTTTAGGGAGTCCCCAACACCCTCCAGGGCGCAGGAATGGATCCCCTCCCCTGTACCCCACTCCACTGTCCTGTTGTCCCCTTCATCCGAAGCTTCCCTACCCTCTTTCTTCCCCCTCCTCTTTCACACTTCCTGTCTAAATGCATCTTAAAGCTGGGCGTGTAACCTTAACACTAGGGAGCTCATCAAGGAAGGTAATAGGGTGAGCCTGGGCTAATAGAGAGCATCAGCTGGTCAGATCTATGTGGCAAGACTCTAAACTGTGAAGCAAGGAAGGAGTTCATTCAGTTGCTTAGTAGGTGGAAGAACACACACAAATCAGGTCGGTGTTGCCAGGTCAGACGCTGTAGGGGATTTTACAAACCTTGTTACTTTCCTGCATCTTGTCTTAAATATCCAGAATGCTCCAGAGATACCCTTTTAAGAGTTCCAATTTATTTATTTTTTTAAGTTTGCCTCAATGCTGGTAGATTTGGGGGGAGCTTGTACAAGAGGCTAGTCCTTTGCAAGTCCACCCGGCTGTTTGATGCGCACCATCCTAATAACTACAGCAGAGGGCTAAGGTAGCTGGGAGTAGAAAGAATGGATTTCTGGAACTTCCCTTTGCAGGGGTTGGGGGGGTGGTCTAGCCTCTGGCCACAGCTGAGTTCTGGAAGGAGTCAGGTTTCCCATAAAACCTGGAGGATTGGCATGGCTCCAAGGGCTCCTTTGTCCTGGATGCTGTTTATCAAGGACCAGAAGAAATAAAATCAGTCCCAGATTCAAGGATGTGCTCTCCTGTTGCAGACATCTCAATGTGATGTGTGGATTTCTTCACTCTGTCAAAAACACTCGACAGAATCAACTCATGAGAGGAAAGACTACTTTAGGCTCAGAGCTTCAGGATATGTTTAGGGCCTGGCTGAGCTGTGGGGAGGGTGTGTGTTATGGTAGCTGTCCACATCCTGATGGACTAGGAGAAGAGAGAAAAGCCAGATCCCAGGGCAGGTGTAGTCTTCAAAGGTAACCTACCTCACCGGGCTCAACCACCTACAACCAACTAGTTCCACAGCCAACTAAGCAGCAGCACCAGCTGAGGACCAAGTACCCTGAATTCAGACTGTGGGGGATGTTTGGTTCCCAACCATGACATCCCAAACATGATGTCTAGGAATGGCATCTCGTTCTCTTTGAAATCACTATGATTTCTCTCTCGGCTTCACGCCCCAAGCCATTTTTTCCCAGTTTTATTTCTTTGAAAGTATCTCTTAGCAGTTCCTTTCATTCACTGTGTCAGAAAAGGAACTGAGCAGGCTCTGACTCGGCTAACACCCGAAGTCTCTCAGGAGTACCTTTTCCCTTGGGGTTCTGTTTAGCATGTGACCGGTTATATTCTGTGACAGTACACTTTCCCTGTTTCCGCTCAGGGTGACTCTAATTGTTTGGGTTCCAACTTACATCTGCTTATTGGCGATGGCCATTACGTTAGGGTCGCAGTGGCAGTTTATGGGGGTAATAAATACTGTGTCCTTAGCATGCTGTCTGACTCAGGGAAATAGGTGGTGTAGGGTGACCGTTTTTTATCAGCTACATTAGTGTAGGTTTGTGTTTTGATTCTGAGGATCACATAGTAAAAGCTAGTTTATCTATATAAAAACATTTTGCACAACTGACAGAAACTTCTGTCTCCTTTTCATCCCGTCCATACACACACACACACACACACACACACACATATATATACATACACACACACATATATATATATATATACATAATCTCCCCATCCCTTATATCCACCTTTGACTTTGCAATCCCCTCCCCAAAATAGAAAGAACACACATACAACAACAACAACCACCACCAACAAAAACAAAACAAATCATAGAAAACGTCTCCTCGTGGAAGCTGTAGTGTGTCAGTGTGTCCCACAGTTTGTCCCTCTGTTCACATATCTTCACCTGCAAATGTTCATTGCAATGAGTCAATGATCTGGTCCGAGATCTCTGACTACTGTGTCACCATCCACATCAGGCCTCATCGGGACTCCTCCCAGTTATCCTGTTGTTGCCCAGTGTCATGGAGGTCCTGCAGTTTGGATCACAGATGGTATAGATGTTGGGGTGAGCCAGTTCAAAGCCCTGGCTCTGGGACTGCATGGTAGCTGAGTTTACCTGCAGCACCAGGACAAGCTGCCAGCACTGCTATGACTCGGCCACCCAGTGCTGCCACAGGTAGGTGGCAGGTCAGCTCTCCTGTTCCCATGCCCTTAGGGCCTCTTGCCCCACCCCACCCCCTGAGCCAGGCCCCCAGAGCCAGCTCCACTGTCTTGCCCAGACAAAATGCAGGGCCTGCCCTTCCACGTGCTGCATGTGAGGGTCTGGGACAGCTCTCCCGACTGTCACCCCCTCACACCCTCTGTGCTGGCTCACCTGTGCCTTTGTCATCAGGGCCAATTCCACTGCTTTGCCCTGCCCAGATGCAGGCCCCTCTCTCCGAGTAAGGAGGCAGGGTTTTCCTGACCGCCACAGGTTTCAAGGGGAGAGAGGGCATCATCCGCACACCCAGGTCACCTCACAGCACGTGAATGGTAGGGCCAGCCCCTTTTCACTCTCATCCTTAGGGCTGGCTTACCCACACCCCTTGAACCAGGGCCAGCAGTAACGGGCTATCAGGTGAGGCACAGGGCCTGTTCTGCCAAACCCTTGGACTCTGTGTGTGGTGAGTGTTTTCACCACTGAACCACCTCCACAGCTCTCCCCCTTAGTTTTTGAGATAAAGTTTTATTAAATCCTGGATCTTGATAATCGAGCCAGAGCCAGACCCGGTGGTCAGCAAGCCCCTGGATGCCTCTCTAGTGCTGGGAGTGCAGGCTAGACCTGCTGACTCTGCTTTTATGTGGAGCTGGGGATCCTGCTCAGGACTTGGTGCTTGCATGGCAGCACTTCCCAGCCTGAGCCATCTCTTTGGCCCCTAGCTTATTTGTTTGGGCACAGTCTGTGTTAGAGAAAGTAATACCCATGCAGGGGTGTGAGTGGTTTTTTTTTTTCTGATTTGTAGAGGTCCCATGGCCACGATGTTTAATTGACAGCGACCTTCTGCAGGTATAATTACATTAGTGATTCATACCATATTTATTTCAGGGGGATAAGCTATAGTTTTTTAATGGAAGTAAAGGCACTTAACATTGATTATATCTAAATAACATCTTATGATATATATATATATATATATATATATATATATATATATATATATATATATATATAGTTTATTTTTTTCTAGTGATCAAAACTTTCAACTCCATGCATGTTGCATATAGTTGTTGAGCCCAGAGAAGTTTTTTTGATGTTCTATGCTTTATATTTATCTAAGAGGAGGAGACAGATGGAAAACTTACTAGAAATGAGAAGAGCAAGTCTGAGCCACTTTCAACCTTGATATCTGCTCCTCCCCGGGGCCCAGAGGCCATGTTCAATTATGGAAGAATTGCCTACAGCTGGTTGGGATGAGTGGCTGAGTAGTGACAGACGGTCGACACTCAACAAGTCCAGTCAAGCGGTGATGATGACTCACAAGCCAGCACAGCTGAACTCACGGAGACAGTGGCTGTTTGGCTGGGAGGGTAGTCCTAAACAACACATACAGCAAGTGCCTCTACCCACTGAGCCCTCTTGCCATCTCTCACCGGGCCCCAACAAATGGATCCTAACTGTTAAAGAAATAAGATATTTCTTGATTGCTCCGAGTATCCAGATGTCAGCAGCCAAGCCTATCTTGAAGTTTCCTCTTTGTGGCAATATAGCAGGTCTGCTTCTGTAGCCACACTGTGTGCTCATCATGAGCCTAATGTGTGCTGGACACACAGGGTGATGTATTTGGCCAACACTCTTTAACTAGCTCAATTCATTAGCTTGTACCATTCTTCAAGGCTTTAAAGTTTTGGATGATTTCGAAGCATGTGTTGGGTGCCTTCCCTCTTTCCACCTCTGAGGGTCCATCTGACAAATTATCCACTTCACCACACTTGAGGCCCTGTGGCTTAAGGAAGTTAACACTCACATTGAAAGTGAGCAACTTTATTCTGAGCCTTCCACATTAGAAGGATCATCCCCAATTTTTTTGAATTACTTAAGGATGTGAAAAATATCTTTATTTTCTGTTTGATGACACTTCTTGGTAATGTGAGGAATTATAGAATAATACCTTAGCTTGGTAAGGATTGTACTCCGAAATAAATCAAGTCAGCTTCTTAGCTCTTGCCTGTTAAGTACCAGTTTGACATTGGAAATGATCCCAACTTAGTGATTTCGAGAACCCCATGGCCAACGCTATCACCTTCAGCTACTCGAAACCCATTTGGCTGAGGCTGATGAAGAAGCTCATTTAGTTTGGTAGGATTGGGTTTGAAAACCTAAGTAGTAATGATAGAGTGTCCACTGCGTAACCTGAGGGTTCAAATCTGTATTCGTTTAAAAGTTTAAAAAAGAAACCAACACTCTTACATCTGTGCCTCTTCTGATGAAGTTCAGAATGAAATGAAAATTGATGTTGAGAAGTGCTAGTAGCAAGCCCAGAGGACTTCCTGTCTTAGGAGGCAACACTGGCTTCTGTGACTGGGTCCTGGTTCTTCCTGCAGTGGCTCTGTAACCCTGAACGGGTCTGTCTCCCTGACTTGGACTACGTCTTTTTAACTGAAAAATGAAGCTAGAAACCATACCTGCTGTGGGATGGTGTCCTCTGGGACAGAGCATGCACTACCATCAGAGCAATCACCAAGACCAGACCTGTTGACTGGAGTGGTGGAGAGGTTTTTCCTCTGAAATTTGACAGGCACTGCCTCCTGTACTGCTCTCTCAGCTGTATGTGATAACCCTCAGCCACACATGTCTTGGGGAGGTGCTAAGCATGTGGACAGTAAAAAGTTAAAAAGTGTGAAGGACTCCATCTATGTGGCTATGGGGAAGGAAGACATCATGCTGGGCTGATATTTCTCAGCGATCGGTTGGTTTTGAGGGCTCTCATGTTCCTTTAAGTTAGCACAGAAATCTCAGTGGTTGGCCAAACAAGACAAGTGTGGAATCACGACCTTGGCTAGTCATTGGAGGCCTATCTGAGAAGACATAGCTCACGTTTTCAGACAAGGCTTGTGTAATGATGCCTAAAGACCAACTGGTTTTCTCATGTACTGGACCAGCAGGTAGACAGCACTTCCTTGGACGATCTTCAGGAGGGGGAGCAGAGTTACTGAAGTATGTAGAGCTTGAATTTCAGGACTCCTTATTTGCATATACCTCTTTTAAATAGACATCTGTATGGACATCTAATTTCGTAGGGTTTGTGATTATGTTTTTCTCAAACTGGGCCTCCTAAATTATGTGGTTCACTCTTTTTGAAAAATAATTCTCTCCCTCTTCCTCTCCCATTCTCTTGCTCTCTCTCTCTCTCCCTCCCTTCCTCCCTCCCTCTCTCTGTCTCTCTCTGTCTCTCTCTCTCTCTCTCCCTCCTACCTAGCTAACTATCTCTGTGTGTGTACATGCATACATCCACTCATCACAACATGTGTGTGCAAGTCAGAGGATAAAGTTCAGTGGTTTGTTCCAGGAGGTGACTCAGGCTGTCAGGCTTGATAGCAATTGTCCTTAGCTGCTGAGCCATCTTACCTGCCCTTATCAGACTGGCTTTCTTCCTTATCTGGCTAGATTTTCCCGTGGTAAACCCTATCACAGGATAGTTACATCATTGCTCTTGCTTTGGCTTTAGAATATCCATCTATACGAAGAATGATTTTAATAACTGATAAAATATAGTGCTATTTTAGGATCTCTGCATGATATATGTCCAATAGGGCTCTCTAGAGCAGGAGTCATCTAGAGGGAGAAGAATTAATTTGTCTCCACACATATATTAAACAATGAATTTATTTCTGCCAAGGAAAACCAAGAGTATAGATGCTTCCTTGATGAGATTTAATAATTTGTAGAGTGATCCACTGATGAATATTACCTGGTGTTAGAACAATAAACCCACTGGAATAAGAAATATAGCATTCATTAAATGCTTCCGATCTGAACACAGGGATGAGCACAGTTTATTGTATTTGGTTGGGTTCATGAGTTTGTTTTTCACCTTGTGTGTCTGTTTATTTATCAGAGGTGGAAGAGCTCACTAGTATCAAAGAACAGAGTCATGGGCTGCTCCAGCCAGACCGGGAAAGGGAAAGGGAGAGGCACTGGGCATCCAGAAGTTGTGGATCAAACTCTCAGACATCCAACAGCTAACTTTCTTAGAGAAGGGAGTTTAGTTGATGAAGGTCTGAGAGAGAGTTTTTATTGTTGTCGTTGAAAAAATATAGCCTTTGACAAAGGGGGTATTTGTGTGTGTCTCCGCGCATGCTCACACATGCTCTGTGTATCTGACAGGTTCAGATAGATTGGATGGCCTCTGAATGGCCACAGAACTTGAAGAACCCTATTGTTCCTGCTTACAGACGTGCAGTGATACCACACTCTGCTTTTTTATGTAGGTTCTGGGGATCTAAACTCAGGTTTTCAAGCCATATGGCAAGCTCCTTACTGACCAAGTTATCTTTCCAACACCCAAAGGGGGAAAAAAGGAATGCTTACCAAGGTGTGGGAAACTCTCTACCATTGACCGGATAGTCTTCTGAGCTGGGGCACGTAATGGGGGGGGGCGCTCCCTTCATTGTCAGGACTTCCCCTTCTCTGACCTTCTCTGGGAAGTTCAACCCCCTCCCCCATCTCTACCTGGGGAATGTCTTGTAGCCTTGGTTAAGAATACAGGTTCACCTTCCTTGCTCCTTATAAGAACCCATTCAGCTAGCACCTGAGATTCCTGAAATTCGTCCCTATGCAAATGATGCATTTTGGTACTCTAAGCTTTCAGCTGATGATCTTTGCCCACCCTGTATGTTTCTAACCCCCTCCAAAAGTAAATAAACCTAGAATAATCCCAGGTAAAGTTGCCTCCCTGCAGCTGGTGCTGGTGTGTCTTCTTCACTCTTGGTACCAACAGGGCTTCTGAAGCACCAGTCTGTCATTTGCTCATGGACTGATATCAGCCAATGATCTCTGAGGACAGGGAGGGTTACATCAAGGACATATACTCGAACGCACACTCACACACACACACACATGAATATATACATATTAACATATATTATATATATACATATGTATATATACACACACACTCAGTACACTTATAAAATATAACTAACTAAATCAAACCTTTTCATTGAGAGAAGAGCCTGATTTATCAGTGACACCAAGTTGGAGCAGACTCTACTGGCTGTGGTATAAAAACTATGTAAGGGTTACCCTGATTTTTCACTCTATAGTTACTGAGTGATAGGTCTCCAAGACAGGGTACCAAAATTGGCAGTGAAGGGTAGCAATATTTTAGGGTGATGGTCCTGGCCCCACCAGGACCTGGCTTTGCTAGGAGACTTAGTTTTGCTAAGAAACAGAAAGGCCCAGAGAGCTGGCTGAGCATTCCAGACTGACTCCTGACACACCTAATGCTCCTGGCCAAGGCAGTTAACACCTGTGCACTTTTTAAAATTTTTTTATTTTACCACAATGATGCATCTCCAGAGTCCCTGTGGTAACCCACCTGCCTGGATTACCTTCCAGTAAGGGCTGATCTCCCCTGCCACACCCATTTGCTCCTATATAACCCACCAAACATTCTCAGCAAGATGCTGTTCTCTATTATTTGAGGCAGCCTGGAATTTTTTTCCACTGAGTTTGGCTGTGCTTGATGATTTCTTGCTGCTCCTGAGAGCACCCAGTGGCAGGCTGGAGGGCCTTTAAAATCCCTCAGGACTGGCAATGTGAGTTTCTTCTCAAGGCAACTTTCAGAGGCAGCATCTTGGTTACTTGAGGTGGGCCATGATGGGAGTCTTCACACCATGGGGACTGGAAGTCATGATTTAGGATTTTTCAATACTTCTGAAAAGGTGATTGAAAACACACATTTATCTCATGAACAGGGCACTGTGCTGGGTACTGTTGGGGATTCAAGTGTGGGTTGCATATGAAATCATTGGGATTATAAATTCCTTGGAAGCAATAAACATATTTCTCTGATTTTTATTCTCAAAGTCCTGGTAATTTTGATGAATAGTAGATCTCAATAAGTATTTAAACATACAAATATGCAAGTTTCATCATGCCCCATGGATTGAACTTTGAAAGTATTATTTTTCACACTTTAATTTTACATGTCTGATCTATTGCTTAAGAATTTAAGTGAAAACTCCCTGGGCTTCTTATTCATTTGTGGTTTTGGACTTTCCCTAGAGATGGCAGGAAGGGAAAGTTGAGACAGATAAGCTGTTTTTGTTTCTTTGTTAGGTAGGTAATAGTTGACTTGGATTGAAAGGTTTTGGAAACCATCTTGTTCAGCCTTTAATCCCAGTACTTGGAAGGCAGAAGCAATCAGATCTCTGAGTTTGAGGCCAGCTTGGTTTAAAGAGTATCTTAGTCAGGGTTTCTATTCCTGCACAAAAACATCACGACCAAGAAGCAAGTTGGGGAGGGAAGGGTTTATTCAGCCTACACTTCCACATTGCAGTTTATTACCAAGGGAAATCAAGACTGGAACTCAAGCAGGTCAGGAAGCAGGAGCTGATGCAGAGGCCATAGAGGGATGTTGATTACTGGCTTGCTTCCCATGGCTTGCTCAGCCTGCTATCTTAGAGAACCCAGGGATGGCACCACCCACAATGGGCTGGGCCCTCCCCCCTTGATCACTAGTTGAGAAAATGCCTTACAGCTGGATCTCTTGGAGGCATTTCCTCAACTGAGGCTCCTTTCTTTGTGTCAAGCTTGTGTCAAGCTCAATTTGTAGCGAGAGGCTGTGTTTTATCTTAAATACAAGTTTGCATTGTTGATATCCTGACTCTCCAGGTCTAAGTTCTGGCATCTTCAGAACAAACTGTTTATACCATATCTGTCTACTCTATGTTCCCCCACTTTCATCCCACATCTTCTCAGGCTATAGGGTGTCTAGAAGGTTGACCATCTGGGATCTTGCTATAGAAAGCATCTTAGAACCCCTTCTCTCTCTTTGTATGTATGTATGTATGTATGTATGTACATATGTACATGTTTGTATGTGCATATGTATGTATGTGTGTCTGTATGTCTCTGTATCTCACTGTCTCTGTCAGTCAGTCAGTCAGTCAGTCTGTCTGTCTGTCTGTCTGTCTGTCTGTCTCTCTCTGTCTGTCTGTCTCTCTCTCTCTCTCTCTCTCTCTCTCTCTCTCTCTCTGTGTGTGTGTGTGTGTGTGTGTGTGTGTGTAGGTAAGAGGCCAACTTCAAGCACCACTCCCCAAGAGCTAGCCATATTTTTTTGAGACAGGATTTTTAAATGTCCTGGGGCTCATGAAAATAGTCTAGTCTGGTTAACTAGCCAGCTCCAGAGGTTTGTCTGTTTCCATTCCCCAACTCTGGGGCTACAAGTGTGTGACACCACGTTTTGTTTTTAATATGGGTTCTGGGGATCTAAACTCAGGACCTCATGCTTTGGCACTGAGCACTTTACTGACTTGAGCCATCTCTTCAGCCCCTAACTTTTTATTTCCTGTGACTCCTAATCCCTCCACCCATCTTAAGGTTGCTGTTAACTGGAGTACACACATTCATATTCAAGTATCTTTAAGGCATCACTCCTGAAGAAAGGGCAGGAGTCCTAAGTGGCCATCATACCTTTGGGGCAGGGATTTTTAAAAAAAAAAACTTTGTGAACATCCCATGTTCTTGGAGCATCTAAGTCAGACACCAGAACAAGGAGCTTTGAAGATTTTTACCCAAGAAGTTAAAGTGAGAAGGTCAATAAAGATGGCATTGGTCTAGTCTTGCTACTTGAACCGTGCCTGAGCACACCACCAGGAGGAGTTCTTAGATGTGTGTTGGTTTGCATTCTTCCTCAGCTACTTGACATGGGTTTGGTTGGAACCTCATTTATAACTGGGGATATTTTATTCATTTGAGGAAGAAATATATACCTATCTCTGTAGATAGACAGATAGATAGATGGATAGGTAGATAGGTAGATAGATAGATAGATAGATAGATAGATAGATAGGGAGGGAGGGAGGGAGAGAGAGAGAGAGAGAGAGAGAGAGAGAGAGAGAGAGAGAGAGAGATGGGTAGATAGATGGGAAGCTAGCTAGCCCTTTCAGGAATTGATCAGAATTCTAGCTAAGAAAATTTATTTAGAATCCCAGTTTAATCCTTACTTTCTTGGCCAGAGGAAAGTGTAGCTTGTGAGGAGATGTTTGGTTTGGATCATGAAATCGAGACCCCCGTCATCCCCAGGGATTGCACTTAATTCTCTTTTT
This sequence comes from Micromys minutus, assembly GCF_963924665.1. NCBI lineage: Eukaryota > Metazoa > Chordata > Mammalia > Rodentia > Muridae > Micromys > Micromys minutus. The sequence continues at coordinate 3,519,422 of NC_137956.1, forward strand.
TTCCTTTCAAGCTTTCTTCCTCAATATGAAGATGGGTTAGTGGGCTGTGATTTTCCTAATAGATAACACTGAGACTAAGAGTTTCTGTACATGATTCATTTCAATTCTGCTGTTAAGTGTTGGGGTAAACAGGCCACTGAGACCTATCTGTTTCTGTACATGGTGAAATGTGGGTTGCTTCTTGAGTAGCCATTCTGTCGCTTGTGATGGTGTGGGCTGCGAAACAATAAAGTCTTATCCATTTCTCTGCTATAAATGCACATTTGCTGGAGCTAGGATGAAGATTGTCCAAGGTCATCCTTTGGGAGGCTCTGGCAGCACGTGTGCAAAAAGAAGCCACACTCTTCCCTTCCCTTCGACCTGAACTGGATCTTCCGTCTATATGCAGCTGGAGACTGGAAACCATAGGCAAGAAACTTGGAACCTGCAATAACGCTGGGTCTCAGTACAAGGCTGAGAGTGCTTGGGAGCTCCATCGGAGCTCTCCAGGCATTTTACTTCCTGGGCTGTTGGTACTGAAGAAACAGGAAGAGCAGATGGCATATACAAAAAGAGAGAGAACAAAGTTTAAAGCTGGAAATCGATGATCTGGGTCAGTAGTCCTCTTCTCTTTTGCCTATGGGATGGTGGATAAACTCTGAGTGTTCAAGCCACTTGGTCAACAGAACAAAAATTCCAGAATAACTATGTTAGGGTATTTTAAATGTCTTCCTCCCCCTCTTTCCTTCATCCCCCACACCCTTCTCTCTTTCCTTCTGAGACTGGGTCTCTTGTAGCCTAGGCTGGTCTCAAACTTTTTTATGTAAATGAAGAGGAAGTGTGTGTGTGTGTGTGTGTGTGTGTGTGTGTGTGTGTATTTCTGGAACCTGACAAGAAATGTGTGGCGGTCAGAGCATAGCCTCAGACCTTGGCTTTCAATTTCCTCTGTGCTTGAGACAGTCATTCTTTTGCTCGTCACCGTGTGCCCTAAGCTCACTCTCATGAGTTTCTTGTGATCCTTCTGTTTCCATCTTCCCAGTAGGCATTGTGGCGTTACAGACATGCACTTTGCTATGTTTCTATGTGGGTTCATACGGCTTCTATGTGAGTCCTGGAGACCCACACTCAAGACTTTCACAGCAAGTGCTTTAACCCACGGAACCACCATCATCCCAGTCTGACCTTGAACTTCTGACCTTGAACTTCTGATCCTCTTGCTTCCACCTCCCAGGTGCTGGGATGACAAGTGAATACACTATGGCACATTTAAGTGGTGCTGGGGTTGAGTCCTGAGCATCCTGGATGCTAGGCCCGCAGTCTGCCGACTGAGCCACACCTCCAGTCCCACGCTGTCTTTCTTTTAAAAAAAAAATAGCCTCTTCTGCATGATGCTTGAGCTTCCATCTGTCATGGGGCTCTTTGCAGAGTTCCCGTTTGATATCACTACTGTCATTCTTTTGTGGAAAGCTCAGACATCCTTCACATAGCACCCATGCTTCCCCGGACATGCTCAGAAGCACCGCTCTCACTTCTGCACAAGTTTAAGTAAAGAAAAAAAATATTTTGAACAAAGGAGTTTGAAAACCAGGAAAGAAAGTCCGGGGGGCTGGAGAGATGGTTCAGAGGTTGAGAGCACTGACTGCTCTTCCAAAGGTCCTGAGTTCAATTCCCAGCACCCACATGGTGGCTCACAACCATCTGTCATGAGGCCTGGCACCCTTTCCTGGCATATAGACATATAAGCAGACAGAACACTGTGTACATAATAAAAAAGTATTTAAAAAAAGTTAGTAGATGTGTGAAACCCCAAATCCAGTTGCTGTAGCTCATTTTATTTAGATTCTTCACTAACAGAAAACCTAAATTGTGAACTCTATGGAAACGTGGGGTGGGAGGAGGACTGCTTCGAAGGTTGGGAGGATTCATTGCACTCTATTCCAGCCACATTCCCCAAAGTACTCAATTGTCATGATCATCTAGTGAAAAAGTATTTTCTGAGGCAGGGGGATGACCCAGGGAGGTTCTTGTCTTGCCGTAGGATAGAGAGTGGCTAGGAGAGAACTGGAAGGCTTGTTTTATTCAAGTTGGTAACCAGCCCCATGGAAAATGGATTTGGGTGTGTTTTGCTGAGGAGACATTAGGACATCCTAATTCCTCAGGCTCAAGAACAAGAGTTTCAGGATCTTGGTTAAGTTTAGGGGTCTTGGGAGATGGCTCAGTGGGAAAGGGCATGTGCTCTGTGGGCATGAGAACCTGAGATCAACTTGCTAGTGTTAAAAGGCCGGGTATCGCTGTGCTTGCAGCTCCAGCATTTTGGGGGTGGGGAGTGGTAGAGGCAGTCAGATCCCAAGACCTCACTATCCAGCCAGCTGAGCCTGAGAGGTGAGTTTCTGCTTCAGCGAGATCCTGTCTCAAGGCAGTAAGTCAGACACAGTAGTAACAGAGGAACACACCTGCTCCTCTGTGTACTCATGGGCATACAACTTGCAGACCACATACAAACACACACACATACACACACAGATACATACACACACATATACACACACATACACACACACGCATACATATACAGACACACACACATACACACACAGATACACACACACATACACACACACATGCACACACACACACACACACACACACACACACAATCTCAGTTGACTTTTACCTTTACTGACTGGAGCAATTCTGTTTGACAGGCCTTTGATGTTTCCCTGTTCTAGTTTATCTTGTTAATTTTAATATATGCAGTTCTTTCTGACCCCTATGAACTCATGCCACCAGGAAATTGGTTAAAGATGCCTTGTCTACCTTCATCTTGTCTCACGGAACTGCTAACATGACAGGGCCAGGCACAGAGCTGGTTCTTGCCCCGAGAGGTCTTCCCTTTGGACTGACCTTGCTCTTTCAGAACAAGGGTTCAACTGGATTTGCTTTCCCCGAATTGTGGTGTCACTGATACTGAATAATCACATAACAGCTAACTACTGAGGGAGGCCAGGCTAGGGACACCATTCCTGCCTGTCGTGGAGTGGCAAGTCAGCCACAATAACCTGAAGAAGCAGAGAAGGCATATTGGCCCCTGCAGACTCTATTCAGGCCAGAAGCTGAGAACCAGAGCGGTGTTTACAGTGAAGAATGGGAAAACCTGCTTCTTGGGTTTGAGGACTCTGAACCCAACATAGTGTTTGCTGGTCACCTCTCTTGAGTTCTGAGATGGAAGGTGTGTACTACCATGTCCAGTTTTATGTGATACCGTGGGTGGATAGCTTTAGTCATGCTAGGTGGGCTCTTAAACATCCTCAACCCTTAGAACGATCTAGAAAATTCAAGATCTCTGCTTGTTCAAACTTTGGTAGTAACCCTCTCCCTGCAGGCGGGAAAATGTTTGACTGACCTTGACCCATCGCTCTGCATGAGCAAAAGGCTCCTTGAGATCCCTTCTTTCTTATACCTGCCCTGTTTTCTCCGTGCCCCTTTTCAAGGAAATGTTACATCAGCTATTTTGTAAAAAGTCTTTGTCTTTGATCAGAATCGTCTTGTCCACATGAGTTCACTGTTGTGTCCCAGGGCTACCTAATGTGTAGAACATAAAAAGGTGACTCAGTCTCACAGACTTCCTTGGCTGGCTCACAAGCCCATGCTGATGCACAAATGAAACCACACTTGCCATGGTTTCAGTGCCTGCGATGTCTCACATGTCACAAATGTCTGGGTCTGGGAAGGTTCTTGCAGAAGGGATGTCAGCTAAGCTTAGCTAGCACTCAGAAAACCCAGAGAAGAGTAGAAGTAGTTCTGTGTAGGGCAGGACACCAAGCTCAAAGCAGGCTGCTCACCCATGGTTGTTCTGGATGCATCTAACCCAGTGGTTTCCAACCATTCCTAATGCTGTGACCTTTTAATGTCCTTCCTCATGTTGTGGAGACACCCCCCCACCAACACAAAATTATTTTTATTACTACTTTATAACTGCAATTTTGTTATCATTAAGAATCATAAGTTAAGTTTTGTTAGAGAGAGAGGTTTACCAAAGGGGTCATCAGACCCGCCCTGCAGCAGAAGCCGCTGGTGTCCATCCCCATCGATTCTTCCCACTCTCCCTTAATAACTGAGCTGCAGACTTCATCTAGGCATATGGTTTCCTGCCGAGGTACTTGATTCTTTCATAGCGCTTTGCAAAACTATGATCAAGTAGCAAGATTCCAGCCAGTGCAAACTAAGAGGGCAAGGGTGCTTATTTCTAGTTCTGACTTTAAAAATTGTGAAGCACACTGTAATGGTTAATATTGATTGTCAAGCTCGTCAGACTTAGAGACACCATTAAAAAAGAGCAAACAAGCAAAACCCTCTGGGTATGTCTGAGAGGAAACTTCTCAATTAGGATAATAGAAACACAAATATCCCCCCCTCCCCGAGCACGGGCAGCACCATCCCATGGACAGTGTAAGACCCACCTTAAGCATGGATGGTACCAGTGGACTGGGGTTCTGGGCTGAATAAAAAGGAGAAGGCAAGCTGAGCACCAGCAGCTCTCTCTCTTTCTCTCTTTCTCTCTCTCCTTCCCTCCCTCCTTCCCTCTCCCTCCCTTCCCTCCCTCCCTTCCCCCCTCCTCTCCACTCTCCCCCTCCCTCCTCCTTCTCTCTCTCTCCCTCTCCGTCCCTCCTTCCCTCCCTCCCCCTCCTCTCTACTCTCTCCCTTCCTCCTTCTCTCTCTCTCTCTCTCTCTCTCTCTCTCTCTCTCTCTCTCTCTCTGTGTGTGTCTGCCCACAGCTTGTCCTGACAGGTATATTGATGTCTTCCCTGTGAGAATTTGTTTTGGTCAACTTGACATAAACTAGAGCCATCTAAGAAGAGGGAACTTTAACTGAGAAAATGCACCAACTAGACTGGACTTTGTGCAAGACCATGGCGTTTGATTGACAATTAATGTGGGAGGGCCTAGCCCACCTTGGATCTTGCCATGCCTGGGCTGTTGTTGACCATGAGTGCTATAAGAAAGCAGACTGAACAAACCATGGGAAACAAGCCAGTAAGCAGCACCCTCCGTGGTTTGTGCCGTCTTTATAAAATATAGTCTGTTTTATAAAAAATGTTACATTTGCAGTTAAGAAGAATCTCAAATTTTTAGAGATTTAAATTTTGGTTTAAAATCTGGTGTGTATATGTGTGGGTGTGTTCATGTGACCACAGTGCCCACAAGACAGGAAGAGGCCATTGGATGCCCTGGATCTGGAGTTACAGGAAGTCCTGAGCCACAAGACATGGGAATTCTGGTTCTCTGTAGAAGTAAGTGCTCTTAACCCCTGAGCCATCTTCCAAACCCCTAATGTCAATTTTTTTCCTCTCAAAAGCAAATTTTATTCTGGTTTTATGTTTGTCAATGTATGCATTATTTTATACTTTTAACTACACATTTATGTACCTCTGAGTATATATAACATTTTATGTTTGAACTTCATTTTAAAACAGTCAAACCAATTTTTTCAAATTAATATTTAGTTTTTAAAATTTGTCCAAGGTGATTTATGAATGAATATTTGAGCTACTTTGTTATATTTTTGTCATATTTTATCATATCAGTAATTTTAAGCAATCCTTTCATTGATGAATTTTGAGGTTGTTTCTGTTAGATCAATTGCTAACAAAAATAAATAAATAAGTAAAAATAAAAGAAGATATTTTCTCATGTTCAAAACATACCTAGAGGCAGGTGGACTTTGCAGTATATATGGCTCCAATTTTATATTATTGCTCTCCAAAATACTTCTGAGTAAAAACAACCTACAGTCTCGTTGCAGTAAATATTATAAATGGCGGTGCTGTTCCCACATACTGCTCCACACCCCTGGCTCCCACTGACCTGGGCGGCCCACCAGCGTCCACTCACAATTCCCTTGGCGTGTTGTTAACACGCCAGGCACACACATCAAAATTCCACTGAGCTGGGCTCACCACGAGCTTCTCCACACGCCCCACCACTGCACTTTCTCTTGAGTCAGATGAAAGAACACTGCACACAATACCTCTGATCCAATAGACAAGATATAATTTTCCCATCTAGACAGCACAAAATCCTGACACACCCACCCCTTAGAAATATTCATAATGGCCTGTATCTATGCACAGAGAAGATTCTTAACGTCTGCTGCTCCAGCTCTTCCTGTTTGCTCTCACTCCTCCCTCCTTTTCTAAAACTTTGTTTCCACCCATCCTTCCTTCTTGTCCAATGACAGGCCTCGCTTTATCCTGGACCCGCCTTCCTTCATAAGCACATCATCTTCACATCCCCATTAGCACTATTCCATGTCAATGTGTGATATTGTTAGGCATTTTTGTTACCAATACAATGACACAACTTTTAAAAAAGATTTATTTATTTATTATATGTAAGTACACTGTAGCTGTCTTCAGACACACCAGAAGAGGGCATCAGATCTCATTACAGATGGTTGTGAGCCACCATGTGGTTGCTGGGATTTGAACTCAGAACCTCTGGAAGAGCAGTTAATGCTCTTAACCACTGAGTCATCTCTCCAGCCCCTGATGACACAAATTTTTAAATTGCATTTTTTCACTTTTTATGTGTGTGTGTGCCATGTTCATATGTATGTTCATGGTTTTGCATGTAAACAGACACACATATGAGTGGGTATACAGGAATCTGAGAGCCTGTGCAGGTGGAGGCCCAAAGTTGACATCTAGTCTTGTTAACCAACCTGCTTGGGTGATTTCTGTTTCTGCCTTCCGAGGCTAGGATTACAGGCCACCACATTCAACTGGCATTTATGTGAGTTCTGGGAATCCAAACCTCCAAACTCCAGTTCTCACTTTTGCATGGAAAACTCATTAACCACCGAGAAATCTCCCCAATCTCCAAATATGCATTTTAAAAAGTACTGAATTTAAACAGTATTTTATCTTTTTCTTTATCATTCTGTCATCATTGGTGAACTGACATTTTCCTTTCTTGTTGACCTGAGGATATTTTAAAGAAAACTATGGTAGTTATTGAAGCCTGCCGGCTTTGTTTTTGCTTTTTGTTTTTCCTAATTTCTTATGTTAGGAACCAAATCCAGGCCCTCTGGAAGAGCAGCACATGCTAGTTCACTGAGCCATCTCCCCAAGTCCTAAAACTTTAAAAACAAAACAGCTTATGGTTGAAGATAATGCTCAGTGGTAGAACAATTGTTTAATATGTGCGAGGCCTAGGCTCAATCCTTGGCACCATAAAAACAATAATCATAGTTTATTTTTAAAATCACTGTGGTTGGTAATATTTAAATGAAGATGAGAAAATGAAAATTCTTATTGAGGAATGAAATATTAACAATTTACTGAGTGGAAATTGTTCAAACAAGAGTTAAAGTTTTTTTTTTCTTATGTGTGCATGTGCGTAATACATATGTGCCCTTGTGTGCAGGTATTTGTAGAGGCCAGAAGAGGGTGCTGATCTCCTAGAGCTAGGTTTGTGGACATCCAAGGTGTGTGCGTGGAACTTAACCAGGATCCTCTGCAAGAACAACATGTGCTCTTAACTCTGGAATCATTTCCTGGCCTCTGAACTCAGGAATGTAACCTGAATTTATTAACAGTGTTGTAAGACTGAAGAGATCAGTAAACTTCAAGGTAGGAGAGGTGGAAATATTCAAATCTTAGAAGAAGAAAACAAGAATAAATTCCAAATTGAATCTGGGATCCTTTGAATAAAACAAAACACAAAGAAGGAAAAGATTAGCCCCAGGAAAAGGAGTGGGGCGTTACTAGCTACAAACAGTAAGACAGATGGCCGACTTCACCCCAAATGCAGAGGCCAGGAGATAATGGTGCTAAGTGGTAGAGAGAATGTCTTGTGTAGTGTATGGATGCATCATCTGTCCATCCTTTGGCCTACAGGAAAAGGTAGAATAGAAGGTGGGACATCCGGGAGGCAGAGAGAATTCTGGGATGGATCCGGGTACAGGAGATCTGCCCAGGAAGATGTGAGGAGACAGACACATGGTGCCTAAGCCCAGGTAACCAGCCACATGGCAGAATGTAGATCAGAATAAATGGAATAACTTAATATATCATCCAATAAGAGAAGAGCTTCACTCTGTGGCCAAGGCGAACTTACATTCTGAGTCTGAGTATTATTTCTGGGGGCATGGGGCTAAGAGGAATAACCAGGACCTGACTTCTATACTATGTTGTGATGGCACGTCCTCATTTATCCTGAGCAATAATGAAAAGTGAGTATCACTCTATAAAACCAACTAACCATCCACATAACGGTCATTGGGTACATGCTGGGTAATGAAATAAAGTAGTGTGGAAAGCTACATGCTGTATGATTCCAACCATGTGACTTCCCAAGAATAAACTACAAAGGTTGTATAAAGACCAGGTTTGGTAGAGAATTCAGGAGGAAAGGTGGGGAAGAGGAGGGTGACCAGTGAGCATGGGAGAGATTTGCAGTGTTGAGTATTTACTATAGAGGCATCAAAGCTCTTAGACCTGTACGGTACAATCAATAGACCTCAAGCAGTGGCCCTCTGTTAGGACCATTTTAAAGCCGTGGAGTGCTGAGAATATGCCACTGATGAAGTGCTCAGCCCTCCAGGAGACATTCCCATGACTTCTCCCAGGCTCAAGGAACATCCCGGAAGAGGGGGTGGAGAGAATGTCGGAGCCAGGATGGAGAGGAGTGCTGCGAGAGCAGTTTTCTGAAACAACGTGGTCATTAGCACGCAACGCGGTGACCACCTGCACACAGGATATGAAAGGAGAGGTGAGAATGACTGAAAGAAGGGAACTGCAGGCCTGGGGAGGGGTAGGGAAGGGGCGGGGCCGAATATGGTCACAGCCCCTGGGACACGTGGATATAGTCTTGTTCTGCTGATAATTTGTCTAGAACATGTCATGGTGAAGTTAATTCTTTCATCAGTTCATTTATCTTCCTATACCCGGATGCCCACATCTTTCCAAGATTAGAGTTTTTTTTTCTTTCTTTCTTTCTTTCTTTCTTTCTTTTTTTTTTTTTTTTTTTTTTTGCTATTATTTAATTGAATAGATTTCCCTTAACTTCTATTTATTCTGTTTTAAGTATGCCAATAATGTGAGTGTTTGGTCTTTTAGTGGAGTCACAAAGATTATTTTCTTCATAGTTTGTATTGATTTTTTTGTGTGAATTTTGTATCATGCACTAGAATTCCACTCATTTCCCAGTCCTTCTGTATCTGCCTGTTATCCTCGTAATTTTCCCCAAAAGAAAACAAAAAATAAAAAACAAACACGCAAACAAAATCTCACTATGAAAGCTGCAGTGTGCCACACAGCACACCCTTTTGTCCACGTGTCTTTACTTACAAATGTTCATTGCAATGAGTCATTGGTCTGGTTCAAGGCCTCTGGTTTCTTTGACACCATCAGTGGTGGATCCTCACAGGGACTCCTCTCAGTTATCCTGTTGTTGTCCTGTATCATGAAGCTCCTACACCTTTGGTTCTGCAGGACCAACAACCTCTTCACATGCTCCAGCAGCTCATAGATGTGGTAGATGTTTGATGGGTCAACTCAGAGTCCTGGGGTAGATGTTGTGGTGGGCTGACTCAGAGCCCTGAATCTGTGTCTGGCCGGAACCTGAGTTGATCAGCCTTCCAACTCTATTGTTCCCATACTATCAGGGCCAGCCCTCTTACACGACCCAAGCAAGAGACAGGGATCAGCCCTCGTACTCCCACACCACCAGGGCTAGCTCTCCTGCGATGCTTAAACAAAGGGCGAGACCAGCTCTCTCATGTTCATGCTGTTGGGGACATCTTCATAGTGCAACCCAGGTGAGGGGTGGGGCCACTCTTTGTTGCTTAAGTCACTGCTGGTTCCAATGTCCAGTAGCCAGTGAGGGGCAGGGCCAGCTCAGTGTGGCCCTCAGACATCAACATAGCCTCAGACGAAAGCCTAGACCATGGACATCCACATGGACTTTGGCCTTGAGTGGTGACACAGGCCATGGACAACACAGAGCTGCGAAGCTGTAGACACATGGATGAAGCCATGCCTTTGGTGGCAGCATGAGGCCCAGATTTCACCATGGCTTCAGGTTGTGATTCAAGTCTCTCACATCAGGCTGTTCCTCACCACTGTCTCCAGTTCTGCCTCTCTTTTAGTGCTGGAAACTCTCTGCTTCTTTTTCTCTCCTATCTTGCCATCATATACTTGCCCATGGTAGTGCTGCCTGCCTAGCCTCTGGCTATCTTCTGCCTGGCCTACCTCCCTTTGACTTACAAAGATCTTATATGCTCTCTCTCTTCTTTTTTACTTTTTATGAATGAAATACTGTATTATGTAAGTATGTATGTACATAAGTATGTTTGTACATGTATATGTTTGTATGTATTGAGACAGGATCTCACTGTGTGGCCCCTAGCTGTCTTAGAACTCACTATGTAGACTGGGCTGCCCTAAAGCTAACAGAAACCTATCTGCCTCTGCCTTCCTAGTGCTGGAATTAAAGGTGTGCACCACCATACCTGGCTTTGTGTGTGATAATTTAAAAAGACCTACCTTTAACTCTGATATTTTAAAAATTTTAATTGTGTGTGTCCACGTGTGCCTGTCGGGGGCATATGTACATATGACTGCAGTTGAATACAGTCACCAGCATAGTGTCAAACTGCTGGTTTTAGAGTTGTAGGCTGTTGTGTGAAACCTGAGTTAGTGCTAGGAACCAAACCTGGGTCCTCTGCGAGAGCAGCAGGTGCTCTCAACACCTCTTCTCTCCTGATCTAGTCTGTTGTCTAGGTTTTCAATTATTTTGCTTTTTAAAATCTGTTGTCCAAAGTCTCTCCTCCTTTGCTGATTTTCTTGTTCACATGCTGAACTGTCTCCCAGACTTCATTTAACCGTTGATTTATATTGTGTTGGCTCTAGGCTTTTCTGAATGATCTTCTTGAGTTCTTGATCAAGTATTTTACTGACTTAATCACCTTTGGAACACCCTACTAGCATGCCATTGCATATCTTGCCCTGCCTTTTGTGTCCCTAAAGCAGACTTGGCCTATCTGGTTGGTTTTCTTAATAAGGAGCTTTCTCCTGGAGATTGGTTTGTTCTGCAATATTGAGTTTATCTCCAGGTTGGTGCAAATAGTATGATCTCTCTGGAGCATCCTCAGAGGCTGTGGTTAATCTCTGTGGGCAAGCATCTTTGGAGGCTGTGGTTAATCTCTGTGGGCAAGCATCTTTGGAGGCTGTGGTTAGTATCCTTTGGCACAGTGCATACTGTACTGAAGTCAAAGAGACCCACAGTCTGTAAATCATTTAAGGTGAGAACTGGCTTGATTTAATTCAAGCAGGTGTGATGGGAAGAGCTGTGTGGCTGGCACACCCTACGCAGATACTTCCACAGTAGGTGCCCAGTGGCCTGAATAGAGCAATGGGGTTTTCTCAGCTGTTGCTATCTCAACAGGTCTCTGGTTACCCCGCTCTGGTAGTGCAGTCTTGAAGCACTTGTCTCCTGGTTAGGTACTGGTACCAGTCCCAGTGCTTTATTGGGAGCCTAGGCGGTGGAAATCACAGCACCTGCTTTGTGACACCCACACTGGACCTTGCCATCAGTGGGTAATCAAACAAGAAGCCCGCACAGGTGATGCAGTAATAAAGGTTGTATTATTCTCTGCCGCCACTATGGGCATCTCTGCCCGGGAGTAAGGCCTTGGACTGCCCTTGTTTTAATATCTGGGATGGGGTGTTGGCTGGGTTTTTTTCTTCCCTCAATTCTTAACTATTTTTGAATCTCTGTGTATATGTCTGCATGCTTGTTCCAGTGCATCTGCAGTCAGGAAGCTGAGAGGTGAACGCTGGTGTTCAGCTCCCTCCTGGCTTCAGGCTGGAGTGCTAGCCCACAAGATGGCACCGTCCACATTCAGGGTGGGTCTTCTGGCCTCAGTCAAACCTCGCTGCAGAGTCCCTCACAACAGGTCCTCACAACGGGTCTAAAGATGTGTCTCCTAGGTGACTCCCGAACCTGTGATAATTAAGATTAGCCACCACAAGGGGAATGGGCAACCAAGTGACTAGGCCATAGAGCCAAAGGATCAGGGAAGCCTGGGTTTAGGTTTAGGTCTCAGTGCTACTGGTCTGAGTGTGACTTTAACACAGCCCAAGCAAGACGTCCCTGTGAGCCTTGATGATCAGCTTATCTAATAGATTCAGAAACAAAGCCCCATCTCTGCCTTCACTGCAATTTAAAGTTATCTTCTCATGTGCAAAGCTCAGCAGCACCCCACAGCCAGCAAGTATGCCGACCCCCTCAGCTCTGCACTCAGCGGATGAGAGAGCTGCTCCTTCCAAACGGTTTACACAGAAATGTAAATGAATGGGGGACATTAAGAAAAAGAGGAAGAGGAGAAAAAAAATGAAAATAGATTTAAGTTCTTGCCTTTTAAAATTTTTATCATTTTCCACCCGAGCTGACTGTTTTTGTTTAATCTCGCCATTCTTTTTCTTCTTCCAACGGCGCTGTTTTTCTTAGGGATATGCAAACTTTATTAGTTAGCTCCCCTTTCAAGCTCAGTAGGTTTCTGTGTTTGAGAATTGGGAATCAGGTACTTTTACTGTTAGCCCCAGGGTGGATCTGAGCAGGAGGAAGCTTTATGAATAATCAGGGCTGACATTTGTAGCGTTGGCGCCTTCATTATAAATATTGTTGAGGGAGCTGTGGCCACCGTGAGCACCCACGGAACAGAGTGGGCAGGGGAGGCAGCGAGGAGCCTTTGATTTCAGCTCTTTCCTGGTTACTGCTTCACTTCTGACCCTGGTCTTGACAGGTCTCTTAGATTTGGCTGCCTATTTTTTTCTTCCCCCAGAAAGTTTCTCCTGTATTAGCATAAGTGTTTGGTCTGCGGGATGCTGGGTTCCTCTCCACGTCTCCACAACTCCGAGGGCTAAGAACCATAGTTAATATTAGTGCTCCTGTCGCCTGCTGGAATCACTAATGAGCACCAGGCTGCTCAGGGACCTTAACCATTGGCGTCCCATTGGATTCATTACAGCTTCGTGATGTGTTTCGAGGGAAAAGGGGATGATAGTGCCCTTCTCAACTTCAGTGAGTGCCCAAGGAAGACACACGTGTTTCATGTGTACACTGGTGCTCCCATATATACCCCACTCATCTCCGGCCATATAATTTGCAGGTGTGGAGGGCAGGGCTCCACACCAGGTGTCCTCCTTTATCTCTGTCATCATCATCATCACCGTCATTGCCATCATTGCTATTATTTTGAGACAAAGTCTCTTATTGAATTTGGGGCTTGTTGTGACTAAAGTGACTAGCTGGCTAAAGCTTTATCTGCCCATTTCTATCCTCGGCACTTCAATCACAGGTTCATGTTGTCTCAACTGGCTCTTTACATAGATGCTGAGGACCCAAACATAGGTCCCGGGCTTTCCCAGCAAGCACTTTACCCACTGAGTCTCCAGATTTATGTTATTTATTATTTTTTATCATTTATTTTTAATTTCATCTGGACTGGCCACAAAATAGCTGGGAAACGAGATACTCAGTTCTAGGCATAGTTGCTATGGTAATTTGCCCTTCCTTATTTGTTTTAAAAATAATTTTGTGGAGACAGTGTGTATATTTTCATACATGTTCATGTATGTGCAAGTTCACGGGCACACATATGGAGGTCAATGTTGAAGCTGCCTGTCTTTTTAAATTACTCTTCACCTTATTTTCTGAACAAGGTTTTCTCACCAAACATGGAGCTCAGTCCTTCAGCGAGGCCGGCTGACTAGCAAGTGTCAGAGAACTGCCGATCCCCACCTTCTCAGATCTTATGTGGACCCCAGGGATCCAAACCCAAGTCCTTACACTCCACCATAAGGGCTTTATTCCCTGAGACATCTCCCCGGGCCCCCAAGGAGAGATGTTTTTACAAACTTATAGTTGCAACCCATTGATAAGAGACTTGATAGATCCAATATCATGTTCTGAGGAATGAGGCATGTTTCAGAGAGCACTTGGGATGTAGTCACAGTTTTCAGGTATGTAGAGAGATTAGATTCATTGTACAAGAATCCAAGGGGGTGTCAGTAGGGTCATCATGGATTAGAACCAGAGGGCAAAACTGGTGAGAATAAGAAAGATGCTTTGGAGATGATGTGAGAAAGTTATGAGCCCTCTCTAAGGGTGTAGATGGCCTATCCCCCTTCCCCCGGAGCTGATTTGGCAAAGTCTGGACAGCTAGATGTCATAGCTGTCACCAAGAAGACTCACGCTGTTGGGGCGGGGTTGTGAAACCTAAAATGGGCCTAGAGAGATGCTCAGAGAGCACCTGATACTCTTCCAGATGACCCAGGTTTGGTTCCCAACACCCACATGATATCTTATAGCTCCAGTTCCGGAGGATCTGATGCCTTCTTCTGGCCTCCACGGGGACCAAGCATGTGTACATATACACACATGCAGGCCAATATTCAGGTCTATCATTTTTGTTTAAATCTTAAAACCCATTTGAGCTCTTAGTTTTTAAAGTTAACAGTTATTTTAATGAGTCACTACAGGCATCTCACTAAATAGCAAATGTCAGATAGAATTTTAACAATCTGATTAATAACCAACAAATGAAAAATTTTGTTTTTTTTTAAACTCTAGGAATTCCACTGTTCATTTTATGTTCAGAACTCCAAAGCAGAGAAGGTCCTGCCTCCTGAAGAGATTACAAAGCTGATTGTAGATTATTGGTTGTGCTTGAAAAGGGATCCTTGAAAAGAGAAGTTTCCAGAAGTTACTGCATTAGAATAAAGGAGTCCTTGACAATAAAGGGGAGTTAAGAATAAAGGAGTCCTTGGTATTTGTCAAGAGTTTATCCACCCTCCCCCCATCTCAAGCCTATGACAAATGATTGTAAAAGTAAGTTTGTCATCTATTTACTGTCTAGGGCTTTGGTACATCAAAGCCATGGGAATTGTAAAATTACCTATAGAAAGACTACAGGGGAAAGTAGCTCCGTTGTCCAAGGTTATCTCTCTCTGGGTGGCGTTTCCTATTCATGTATGACTTTGTTCCCGTCGAGCCTGCCTACGTTTGTTTTAGGTGGTCTTTGGCTTTCAGATGTTTGCAAAAACAGTTTTCTTAACCTTAGAAGTTGAGATAGGCACCACAGCAAATATTTTTGATCGCATGGATTTTTCTCTACCGACCCAACAGAAAGCTGTTGAGTTTCTGTAGAGACAATTACTCTTTGGAGTTAATGAGGTATGTAACACACTTAGATTGTGCAGCAGTGGAGTGGACTTGTGTCAAATGTTAGGATTAAAATAGCCATAGGGCAGGTCACATTCACTGCTCTGGAAACTGCTGGCCAAAGACCACTAAGGAAAAATGCCAAGTGGCATAGACAAGACAGAAAGAAGGGGTCTTAAGAGGAATATCACCCCTGATGTGACTGCAGTCTTTTCTCATTGTTTTCCCAAAGCTAATTGGCATGGCTACAGGAGGAGAGGCACTCACAAATACATGAGGAGTGAATGGCTCCTACAAAAAGATAAGCTGCACCAAGTTTCTATGATTTTGCTTTCTGGAAGCATGCTTGTATGACTGATCGAATAGTCAAAATTCCAGTCATCACCCAGTTGTTAAATATTTAGGCTGCCAAGTCATTTATTTGATGGATGTTTGTCCCCTTGGAGTTGACTGACTGCCTTGGCTCAGGGTAGACAAGGCATGAGTCATAAGTTTCTGCTCTTGTCAGTCAATGGCTTCGTTCTCATGAATAACCAGCTTGACTTATGTTGGTCCCATCAGGTACAAGTATAAATCACGACAGTCCAGTAATTGGTATGTGTACCTTTTCTGACTAGAATGATCTTCCTTTTTCCCTCCTGATGGTTGATGACACTAAACACTAATGACTGAGTGTCACTGGCCAGAATGAGGTAGTTTCTTTTCCTGGGAAGACCTCGGAATAGGATGTGATACAGAATTGGCCTGGGAGCCTAACTCAGGTCATCTAAGTGTGGAGTAGTTTCTAGAGTGTGAGTGGAGAGTATCTGTCCACTCGGGAGAACTGGGCAAGGTTGGGATAAATGGATGGACAAGCTCTATTCATATCTCAGTGACTGCCTCCTGCCATTCCACAGGATTCCTGTCCTGTGTGGGGATAAGCTCTGTAACTTATTTCTACATAGCTGATAGGGCACCCTATAACCACAGCATACAGAGTAAGACTCCATCTTTCTAATAAAATTGCTATGGCATTACCCTCTCAATGTTGATTTGAAGACGCTAGGGGAGTCACAAACTCCATGACTGTAAGTACGAGGACCCTGGTGACAAAGTGAGTGAGGGTGAAAGAGATTATCTGAGCTGAACTTTCGGATGAGAAGCTAGGCTTGGCTGATACCTAAGAGCTTCTATAAACAAACAACTGAAGGAAAGTCAGGGCAGGAATTGGTAGGCAAGGACCTCGAGGCAGCAACTGACACAGAGCCGTGGAGGAGTGCTGCTTGGTGGCTTGTTCCTCCTGACTCACTCTGCTTTCTTACATAACCCAGGACCAGCAGCCCAGGAGTGGCAGCGATCACATCAATTACTGTTAAGAAAATGCACCACACACTTGCCTACAGGAATATCTTATGGAGGCATTTTGTCAGCTGAGGCTTCCTTTTCCCAAATGACTCTAGCTCGTGTTATGTTGGCACAGAACTAACAAACCCAGTTGACCTTGTCAGTGACCATCGACAAGAGTCAGGAAAGCTGTCCCTGAACTGACTCAAGAAACTGTGAGATCCTAACTGTTATGCTTTTTAAATGATGTGTGTAGGTATGTGCATGTGTGTGCACATGTGAGTGCAGGTGCCTGTGGAGGTCTGAAAAGGGGTATCAGTTCTCCTGGAGCTGGACTCAGCTGGTTTAGAGTCACCCAGTATAGATGCTGGGAGGTAAACTTGGATCTGCTGGAAGACAGTAGGGCTCTTAACCACTGAGCCATCTTTCTGGTCCCAGTAGCTGTTGTTTAATCTGCCATTTGAGGGCTTTTGCTATAGAACATGTGTATGTTCATTACATAATCTTCACTGTGGCTTTGGTGTTCCGATGCCTACCCAGGAATCAACTGACGGGAACCTGTAACTTCTTGTACACTAGCTTCCTTGGATTAGTATGCCCAAATACTGACTGTGACTTGTCCGAACCCCTTGCTGGCACATCCAAAGCAAGAAGGAAAACTGAAACGGAGTCTTATTGTCATGCCTAATTGTTTGGATGTTTTAATTATTGACCAAGACATTCTTATTTAGAGGAAATAGAAATGTGATTAAGCTCCCTCACGTGATCAAGTCCTGGATTTGTCTCAGGTCTGTGAATAGGCACTGTTTGATTATTTCCTCCCCTCCCTTATTCCCATAGTTTCTAGGTGAGTGAAATAGATTTCCATGCCCACATGATCTGCTTTAGCCAATGGAAATGACCCAGAGTTTGGAAATTATTTTTCATTTTAAGTGTGTGTATATGTGTATGCGTGTGTTACCTCAGCTGGCCCATGCCCAGATCTACCTCAGATCTACCTCAGATCTACCTCTGCTCTCCAGATCCTGAGGTTACAGGCTCCCTGCCTCTGCTCTGGCCTTTATGGAGGTGTCAGGCATCAAACTCAGGTCACGATCGTATGACAAACACTAATACACCGAGCTATCTCTCTAGCTTGAGGGTTAGCAAATTTCTTTCTTTTCCTCACTCCTTTCACTACCTTGGTTTTCCTTTGAGACATAGTCTCCTGTAGCCCAGGCTGTCCTTGATATCCTTGTGTAACCAATTTTGGCCTTGAACTCTGATCACCCTGCTTCTACCTCCCGAGGGATCACAGGGATACACTGCTATGCTTGGAAGTGCTGGGATCAAGCCCATGACCTTGTGTATATTAGCTGAACACTTTATCCACTGAGCTACATCCCAGGCCAAGTCTGACAAATTTCTGCTCCTGCCTGATGCTCTGATAAAAGCACCGGAAGAATCCATTTTCTTTCATCCTGAAGCGTGGGGTGAGAAGTATTTGGAACAGATATTTGGGCAACTGCCTGGAGTCAAAGTATCCTTGTCAGTAAAGAGAAATGAATGAGAAGTATTCCCTTGAGTGTCTGAGATATGGATATTGTTATGCAGACATATTGTAGTAATAACTAATGAAAAAAATTCCTGGCCGTCCCACATCATATGTCTCTAGGATGTAAATGAATCCAACAACCACATTACCCTTTATCCCAGAAATGTGAATGAATGAATGAATGAATGAATGAATGAATGGCTTTTCCCTCCAGCAGCAGTGCATGTGGTTTCTGCTTGGACAGACCTTCTAAAACAGAGCTCCTTAGTTTTTTTCTGTTGAATACTGTTATTTTGCATTCTTTTGGTCTATTAGTTGGTTTTTCTATTACTATGATAAACAACATGGCCAGAGCAACTCATGCAAGAAGGAATTTATTTTGGCTTATGGAGCCAGAGGGGTGAAAGTCTATCATATTAGGAGTCATGCCAGAAAGCAGCAGGAACTGGAAGCTGAGAGCTCACATCCAAGCCGTAAGCATGAAGCAGAGAAAGTAAATGGGAAATAGGTGGGGCATTTTACTCTCAAAGCCTGCCCTAGTGCCACACCTTTTCCCCACATAAACCTCCCCAAACAGCATCACCAGCTGGGGACCAAGGGTTCCAATGCCTGAGACTATGGGGAGAATTTCTCATTTAAACCACCACAACAGGAGTGTGCCTTTGAGATGAGAAGTCCACATTGCTCTAAGTTAGAAGACAGATAATGTTAATTTGGTGTAAGAAATCTTGCATTCAAGAAAGGACTCCATCTATGAAATGGTGTTTTCTGGACATAGTTCAAACTCATGAACTCACTGCAACCATGGTTATCTGCATGGGATCTAAGCAACAACATCCCAACAGGCAGAGCTAACTGGAATCTCCTGCAAACCCCACCCACTCTTTCAAAGCACCAGTTCAGCCATTATTTCTCTGAAACCAGTTGGTTTGTTAGTTTGAGGCTTTCTTCTTACTTCCCTGGCCTATCACATTTCCAGGAGGTGCTGGACAGCATTAATTTGAGATGGTGCCCTCAAAAATCTAAGATAAGGTAGGTGGCTTGTGTGGAGGTCACTGACTAGAACGCCTGTAGCAAAGGTGCTGTGAAACCCGGAGAAGCATGGTGCCCACTGTTAGTCCAACAGTAAAACAGAGTCTTGCCATTGTAAACCCATGGACTCTTCAGCAAACTCAAGAGTTGTTCCCTATCAAATCATCAAAAGTTTAAGAGTTTGAGGTTACCTGCCCTGCTTAAATAGAAACTGGTTGTATTCTATGAATGAACAATTCAGATCTGAAACAGAGTGACTTCTGTTTTGTGCGCATTGACCTTATGTGAGGTTCATGCATGTCTGTAAATGCAGAGGATCACTCAGTAGAAATCCGTGCAAAGCACATGCACATTCTTAATGTTAGTAGGGAGCCAGACACCGGAGGATCCCTGGGACTTGCTGACCAGCCAGTCTAACCAATCAGTGAGTTGCAGGTTCAGTGAGAGACTCTCAAAAAAATAATGTAAAGAAAGAGAATGAGGAAGACCCTGGTGTCACCCTCTGACACCCACATGACACACACACACACATACACACAGACAGACACACACACCTGCAGGCACACAAAAAACACACAACACATAGGAGCAAGTGTCTGCTCAGACCCAAGTAGCTAGTGATACCACCTCCTATTGCTGCACTTTTGGGGTAGTGAATAGGTTTTCTGATTTTATATCTTAGAATGAAAAACTAGGATACATTAAGGTGAACACATAAACCATTTGAAATACCCTTTAAAAACATTCTGCGACTTCAGTTGCTTGTCACTGTGATAAAATGCTTAGGAAACCAATGTAAGGAAGTGAACTCATGAGGGAAAAATGTCTTCAGGAGCTAGCTGGTCACATGACATCACAGCCCATGAACAGAGAGATGAACATTGTGTTCAGCACCTTTCCCCATGTTCATTCAGTCCAGACCCCCTCTGTGGTATTTGAATGAGAATGACTCTCAGAGCCTCATGTATTTTGAGTGCTTTGTCTCCATTAGTGGAACTGTTTTGGAAGGATTGGGTGGGTTGGCCTTGTTGAAGCACGTGTGTCACTGGGTGTTGGCTTTGAGGTTTCAAAAGTTCACACTATTTTCAGCTAGTTCTTCCTCCTTCCCTCCCTCCATTCCTCCCTTCTTCCATTTATCCATCTATCTATCCGTCCATCTGTCTGTCTGTCAGTCTGTCTGTCTCTCCCCCTCTCTTTCCCTCTCTCTCAACATGCAAGCTTTCAGCTACTGTCACAGCATTATCATTATGTCAGCCTGCTGACATGTTCTCTGCCATGATGGTCATGGACTCTAACCCTCTGAAATTAAATTAAATTTCCTAAGTTAAATCCTTTTTTAAAAAACAATACAAGTTTTCCTGGCCATGATGTTTTGTCATGGCAAAAGAAAAGTAACTGTAACACCAGCCCATGGAATGGCCTCGTGCATTTAAGGTGGTTCGTCCCACTTCAATTAACCCTATCTAGAAAATCCCTCAAGCACACCCAAAGGTTTGTTTCCGTAGAGAATCTAAATTCAATCACACAGATAATAAAGTTATAAATAGAATAAAACGAATCCTGGTCCCCAAATGCGTTTCAGTTTTGTGACGGGCTTCCCCTGCTCCCTCAGTGTCTCACCTCCCATTACAGTGTCTCCTGGTCCTCTGCTAACTTTCTCTCTAAATGACTCAGTTGCCTTGAATGAACTCTGAGGCACGGATGGTTGGTTTTGAGTCAACTTGCCACAATCAGAACCACCAGAGTAGGAAGCCTCCTGTGAGGAATCTGTGAGGGAGGGCCCAGATAAAACATGGCAGGAAGAGGGAAGACTGTTGTAGACTTGGCCTTCAGGGCTCGGTTGATGCACCATGTTGCAGCAGCTGCTGATACCTTCAGGGACAGGACCAGTATTCCCAGGCTTTCTTCACTGACTCAACTAGTTCTCCAGCAGCTCTTTACGGTCTGGGTGCCCGATTGGGACTTCTAAGGCACCTAGCCTCATGGACTGAACAGCTCCTGGGTTCTCAATTGCTATTACTATTTTGAAATAAGCTGATTTAACAAATTCACACACACATACACACACAAACACACAGACACACATACACACACATACACACATACACACACACACACACACACACACACACACACACACACACACACACCCCTGTCCTACCATTTCTATTCTAGAATCCATCCTGTGCAGATTCACAGGGCTTCATCTCCATCACCTGGGAGTTAGGTCTGTTTTCAGATGGCATTGGCAAAGCAGTTCCAGACTAGGTGGCATCAAATGGAGGAGCCATGGAGCCGGCTGCCTTGAAAAATGGCTTTGGTGGAAGCATGAGATTAGCATTTTAATTAAGGTCTTCACATCCGCTAATGATCTCATTTGCTTATGTAAACAGATGGCAACAGTAAGAAAATATCTTAAACTTTTCATCTCTTTTCTTTGTTCTTCTTTTATTTTTTTCTTTTTCTTCTTCTTGGCGTATTGGTAGGTTTGGGTAAACATAGGATGGTTATCACAGAACTCAAGAATTTGATGCCTTATGTTTGGCCGGCCGTCTTGAGGCCCCATTTCATAGGCTAGCCTCCTCTTGTTTGCTCACCCTTTCTCATCTATAAGACAGGGAGCTGTGACCAAAGGGCTGGTTATAATGTTTCTTGATAAACCTTCGTAAAGCAATGTGCTGTTGCGAGTAATGGGCTCCATTCATTATTAGCCCAGTTGATTTTCATTTACACTTGGCTCTAACAATTAGCTTGAGCAGGTGTGAAGGTGATGGAGGGGCTGGGACGCCCAGAGGTCAGCCTCGGCTAGCTGTGATAAATGAACCATTATTATCAGCAGTGAAAGTTGTTCTTTATGCCTGTCAGCAGCAAACAAAGGGACAACATATCTCACATAAATTCACTTTTAGAGCTGAAGGGTAGGGGATTCCCTTCCAGGTCCTACAGGCAGGTGACAGGAAGGTACAGAAACCACAAGTGGAGATGAGGGCTCTTTGAGGGGTTCTCATGATGAATGAAGGAAAAATTGAGGGTGCCTTTGGGTAACTCTGGAATGTTCCTTATTTTGGTATAAACCTATACTCTGCCTTAGTGGGTGATGGAAGTCCTGCCTGGGCTTAAGGATTGGGAGGTAAAACTGTTCACAGAGGGTCTATAGAGGGTTATGGGGAGAGTACACCAGGGACTGATATGGTTTAGAATACTGCTTCCTCATTGGACATTTCTATATTCAGTGAGAAGGACAGTCTATTCAGAACCCTCAGATTCTCCTCTGCACCCATTTTATAGGTCAAGACAGACTTAAAATCCAGAAAGGCATAGCAGTGTCCACAGGGAGAATGGGTCCTATGGTGGTTTGTGTAGGTATGGCTCCACAGACTCATGTACCGTAGGGTACAGTGTTCAAGTTAGACTCAGTGTGGCACAGATATTTTTTTCTTTGCTGCCTGTGGATGAAGATGTAGAACTCTCAGTTCCAGCACCATGTCTGCCTGGATGCTGCCATGCTTCCTGCCATGATGATACTGGACTGAGCCTCTAGACTGTAAGCCAGCCTCAATTAAATGATTTTCTTTATTGCCTTGGCCATGGTATGTGTTCACAGTAATAAAACCCGAACTAAGACAGGTCCCTAGGTACCCTGGACTCAGTGGAGGTAAGTGACCTGTATCTGAAACCACTTTCTGACTCTATTATGCTAGACACAGCTACTCACCACATATTCTCAGAGGCGAAACAGTCAAAGGAGAGGGTTGAAAACTGACTATCAGTGTCCTCTCTGTGACAACCTGTCTTTGGTTTGTGATGGAGTGGACATCTGTGTTAGCTTACATTCTCTATAGTGAAGCATTGGTAGCTCCATGAGCCTGTGTTTGGAGATGCGGGAGTAAGGAGGCAGTTAAGGCTAAAAGAGGTCGCATTCTGGGATGCCGAAGGACCACTGTTCTCACAGGGAGAGACAGGAAATCATGCCTGCTCTTCCCCCAGGGTGGGGCCCCTCATAAGGCATTGTTGAACCCTCTCCACATTTGCTGGCTTGTTAGTCCTGGAAATCTGTGATGGCCGATCTTGATTGGATTTGGATCGTTGTGGAAGCGACTCTCCATGCATGTCTCTGAGGGAGTTGATAGGTGAAGTAAATGGGAGACTGACTTTCAGTGTGGATGTCACCACCTCATGCTCTGCCGGAAGGGAGCGAGTACCTCACCCACCACTATCTGCAGCTACCCTGACCTGGAATGAGATGTGACCAGGCCTCTTGTTCCTGTCACTGTATCTTCCCCACCAGCATGTCCTGCACCTTCAGACTGCAAACTAAGTAAAATCTGCCTTCCTTGTTGCCTGTGTCACATGTCTTGTTACATAATAAGACATGTCACAAATACAAACCCTAACCTCAAGAGTCATGTGACATTGGTTGCTAGCTATAAAGTAAAGGATAATAATACTTCAATCTACAGAACCAGAGAGCCTAAGCAACAAGAAGGGTTCAAGGGGGTTGGGAGGGTTGCAAAGATTTCCCTGGGAAAAAAACACAGAATCAATTTTGAGAGTAAACTGTGGGTGGGTGGGTGGGTGGGCGGGGACAAGAACATAATGGATCAGGTGTGAAGGCAATGGAGGGAGAGTACTGGTAGGGGACATTTTGGGGACAATGTAGAAACCTAGTACAGTGGAAACTGCCTGGAATTTATGAGGGTGACTCCAGGGAAGACTCCTAGTAATGGGAGATATAGATCCTGAATTGGCCATTTTCTGAAACCAGGCAAGGTTTCCAGCAGAAGGACTGGGACAACAAATCCAACCA
Source organism: Micromys minutus (assembly GCF_963924665.1). Lineage (NCBI taxonomy): Eukaryota > Metazoa > Chordata > Mammalia > Rodentia > Muridae > Micromys > Micromys minutus. The sequence continues at coordinate 3,543,325 of NC_137956.1, forward strand.
CAAAACTTTCAAGATGGGCTGGGGTGGTGTAGAACTTGTAGGAGTGGTCAACCAATAACTGGTCCAAGTTGAGACCCAAGCCACGAAAGGGAGCCCTTGCCTGGTACCACCTGGAGGGCCAGAAAGGTTTTGTCTGGCAGTTAACAGAAACAGAAGCAGAGACCAGTAGTCAAACATCAGATTGACCTGGAGAATCCTGTAGAGGGTTGTAGAGCCACAGGGGCCAAGGACACTGCGAGAACATAACCCAAAAAACCAACAAACATGGGCTCATAGGGGCACACAGAGACTAAATGCTACTTGTCACACATTTGATTTTATTTTAATTTCTGATCACTGCACATTCAGCCAAGAGTTTCACACACACCAGATTTAGCAACACAGGTACCCAAGTAGAGTCTTGACCGATAGTTTAAGAGATGTGTGCCCTATGCCACCCGAAGAAAGGCTGTGACGTGGTCCCAGCTTCCTGCATTCACGTTCACCATCAGATCTGAGAGGTCTTAGTTCAACAGCCCTGCTCTACTTTCACCAGATAAGTCCTGGGGGAGGGGTTACTCCCCTCATCACCACATCAACGCGCTCTCTGAGCCAGTCCACTGTAAAAAAGTTCATATAATGTCATGACAACACACACACACACACACACACACACACACACACACGTAGATACAAAGTAAAAGGCAATTCCTATTTGCTAACAAGGGCCATCAAGAGGAAGTGGGAGAAAGCCCCAAGAGGGAAAAGAAGATCCACTACAAATGTGATCAGGTGATGAGTGTTCATCAGAAAATCTGCTGATAGCGAGACGAAGACCGTGACAGGACATGTTCACAGAACATTAAAAACAACAAGGGGGATCTAACTCGGTCAGGGGAGGTGCCACAGTGGGTCATGTGAATATAAGGCCCTGACTTCAAATCTCCAGCCACTCATAAAAGCTGTGCTGGGAACAGATCTTGAAGCAAAAAAAAAAAAATATATATATATATATATTTATCTTGAATTTTTGTATGGATTTTATTTTAGCACTTTATTAAGTATTATTATTGATTATAGAACATTTGGCATTGTAAACTGTGTACAAAGGCATTTAGTGTTCCTCGGGTTACATACTCAGCCTTCAGAAAGACGCTAGTGAATGTTTACCCCAGTGATAGACTCTTGTCATTGGTCATTAGCCGATTCCTTAAGGCATCCTTGGCATTAGAAGAGATGTTTCTTTATCTCTTATCTGGTTTCCATCAGAGAATAGCGGCGCCATTCCACCAACGTCTGTGCTGGTCGCCCGTGATACTCCTCATCGGCTATTCAACGTGTATAAGGAAGCATCACTCATACATCCCAATTAATTTCTTTCCACGCCCCTCCCCCATCTTCTTCTTTCTCCTTCCTCTCTTCCTCCTCTGCCTTTCCCTTTTCAGGGGTCAAAACGCATGACCCAGGGATTAACCCAGGACCCCTTGTATGCTCTGGTTTTACCGCTAAGCCACACCCCCAACTAGCAGGCTCTTAGTTTCTAACACACACATTCTGAAGACCGCTAGAGCATCATGCGAGTCGCATGTCACTTCATAATGAGTCTGGAGGTAAGCATGATACTGGATTGCTTTTGAATACTGTAAAAAAAGAAGGCCCAACAGTTTCCTGCCGAATACTTATTTTAGGCTCTGAGATTGTGTGACAAAAAAATAACACATAGCAATGCTCAGAAGGGAATTGGGGAACAGGAAGGGTTGAGAATATACTACTGCAGCAAATTTTCTCTATATCAAAAAAAAAAAAAAAAAAAAAAAAAAAAAAAAAAAAAAAGGAATATTCTGGCAGTCTTTGAATACCTCAAGGCATCCAGGAAGTGTTTTTTGCAAAGGGCTCAGAAGTTGGTTTGTTTGATAAAAATCGAGACTGAGGTACGGAGAATAACGAGGTCAGACGGTGTGTGCTAATTAGAAGTTGAACGAACAGGGCAACAGACGTGAGTTTTTATTAACTTTCCTGGGAAATCACTATGCAAGAAAAAAGCTTTTCTCACTGAGCTGTTTTCATCCGAGTTCTGTCTCGAGTACGCTATCAGGAAGCAGGAGTTTTGTGCAGTCTGATGGACCCCGCCTGACTGCGCATGAGCAAACGGCAGATCATTTAGTCCTTGTTGGGAAGATGGGCCCCCGCGTGATGAAGAGTTGAAGGAGCAAAGCTTGCAGAATCTGTCCCTAAAGAACCAAGAAACTGAGTATAAGGGAATTTTGTGTCACCTCTCTATCTACCGTGTGTCTTCAAACCTCTTGAAATCAAATTCATTAAAGAGTGTCAAGAGTCAGGGAGGAGACCCTGGGTGACTCAGAACCCGGAACACACGGAACACACGGCTTTCATTATTCTTTCTGAATATTGTGTGCTTCAAATGAGAAAATGTTGGTGGTAGATTTGTTAATTCTAACGGTGCTCTCGCGGAAGGGATCGTGTCCTGTCCACGGCGCCTTTTAAAATCCCTTAGCTCAGAGCCCTTTCCTTGGCATTGAGATGGAATTCATTGGAATTTTTACCATTCATAAAATTCCCAGAATAGCAGGAAAGACTGCGAATGAGAAATTTTTTTAAAAAATAAAGTCAATTGTGACTGTCATTACAGTGAGTTCTTAAAATCGATCGATACGTTCGCTCTCACATCTTGTAGGGTACTAAAAATGAGAGAAATGGAGGCAGAACACACTGTGTAACTGGACCATCCCCAAATGATCTGCATCTAATTGGTGCCTTCTTGGGGCTCTGCTTTTTTTCCTCCTATGGAAGCACTTGATCGATATTAGCAGCTAGGGAGCTAGTGTCAGCCGCTGGATTGAAATGGCTGCATTTCAAGTGAGGACACTCCAGTCGTAGGGTCACACGGCACATTTGAATCCTCGTAGATCTTAACACCTTCCGTGATTCACTTCCTTGGCTGTTAATTATATCTGCTGCTCGGTGGCTGACACTTGCTAATTGCTCCAGGTGAGCTTTCTTCTTGTTTCTGCAAGACAGTGTTTTCAGCACATGAGAGAAGAGGCCATATCTTTTCCATCCATCCATCCGTCTGTTGTCTGTCTGTCTGTCTATCTATCTATCTATCTATCTATCTATCTATCTATCTATCTATCAACTATCTATCTATCTACCTACCTATCTATCAACTATCTATCTATCTGTATCATTTTTAGATAATGTCTCACGTATTCTAGGTTGGCCTCATACACCCTCTGAAACTAAGGATGGCCTTGAACTCTAATCTCTTAAACTCGGGGATTGCAGGCAAGTGTTATTGTCTCTGTTTTTTTTTTTTTTTTTTTAAATGTGGTGTTGAGGCCCAAACTAAGGGCTTCATGCATGCAAGACACACTCTACCAAATGAGCTACATCTCCAGCCCCAAATCTTACATTACCTCTTGTAACTCATGGTAAAACACCGTTGAGTTTCAAGGTCCCCTGAGAATGAGAGGTATGTATACATGGATAAATACATGGTGACTTTTTTTTTTTTAACAAAGAGCATCTATACAGTGCAGATGTTTCCAAAAGTATGTTTAAAATGTTGTGTCTTGTTTTATTTAAAAATCCAATCTTAGCCTTTTCTCACCCCAAGAGGAATGCTTCACTTTTCTGTGGAGGGGCGTTATCTAGCCCCTAAGGACTTTTCCTTGGAGAGCAGAAAATGCACTTCCTCAAGTAGCTGAAGTCCGAGTTTCCTATAATTTCATCCTGGAAACTCAACACTAGAAAATAGTTCTACCTCTCTCCACCAGAAACTTCTTCTGTTGTTTCTTAAAAGGTTCATTGCAATATATTTATCTAACCCAAAACAACTCAATGCCCTTAGATGTCAGTAATTTCTGTGATGACATATGGGAAAAGGAACTCCTCAGTGAAGGAATCAGAGAATTCCCTCCATCAGATGGCCATGTCTGCAGGGCATTTTCTTGAAGCTAATTGATGTAGGAAGACCTGGTCCACTGTGGGCAGTGTCATTCCTAGGCAAATGTGCTTGAGCTGTCTAAGAAAGCTAGATAAACTCCATCCTGAAGACATGCCAGTAAGCATCCTTCGTCCTTGGTCTCTGGAAGGGATGGAGGGTGTGAGTACTGAGTGTTGCAAAGCAAGTGAACAGGATGAACTGTGTTTTTCCTGTTTAACTGCTTTCTTCCACACTGCTTCCCTATGAATTGCTTGCCTTCGGCCCCAGAGAGGCTGCCCAGGCCTCCCTCAGGGGATCCCCATGTCAGTACCTCCTAGTCCCATTTCACCTGTCTTTGCCAGTCTCTGCCCTGAGCTCCTCCTGTCCTCCTTTCCTTTCCTCCCAAGTTGCTCTATCACACCAAGAGAAAAGCAAACTAGAACAATTATAAAGCACGGTTTAGATGTGGACATTTCCTCTCACCCTGTAACTTCCCTGTATCAATCTGCGGCCAAGACTAACTTCTCCCACGGTGAGTGCTCGGCTACTCCCAGTGTGAGTGTTTTTCTTTTTCTAGTTATTCAATGTATCTGTTCCTTCACATAAGTGGGTATATGTGATATACTTCGATCCTATTTCCCTCACTAGCCTTTCTTATCCCCTTCCCTTTTTTGGACCCCTTGGAGCTGGAGTTTCGGGTGACTGTGAATCACCTGACATGGGTGGGGTGTTGGGAACTGAACTTGGATCAATTGAGAGAGCAGCAAGCACTATTATTAGTTGGGCCATCTCTCCAGCACTGGCTGTTATTGTAGTCTGAAAAGCAGTTTCAGCTGTGTTTTATTACCTGAAATGTGGTCAGCTGGTGTGCTTGAAAACAAAGACTGGCTGTCGGATGAGACACTAACTCATGCATCAACTGTCAATTGCTTTTCAAAGGGTGGGTCTCAGGAGCCCCTCTTCCCTCCATGTTAGAACATCGACCGGCTTGATCTTGCGCAGGCACTTGGGACCTGAACAATTCTCAGGTACTTACTCCTTTCACATTGAAGAGTCATGAGTCCCTGCTGCAGCATCTTTTGGTTAGTGTCAGCATGACATCACATTGTTTCCTGTTCAGTCCTCAGCATTCATAACTGATGTGGCGACACATCCCTGTGATCAAAGCACTCTGGAGGCAGAGGCAGAAGGATCAGAAGATCAAGGGCATCCTCAGCTACATAATGAGTTTGAGACCAGTCTATTCAAGGGTCTTGAAAAGAAATAATAAATCACAGTAGATAATTAGGCTTTGTGGACCACATCATCACACAAACCATAAGCCATAGCCAACTAACATGCTCACCTCCGTTGGAACAAAGCTTGCTATTAGTGAGGTAAGAAAGAGATGCTGGACATGAGCGCTGATAGATGCTGTACAGGGCTGTGTGACCTGCAGTCCGATGTGTTTTGTGGTCCCACAGCAGGTCCAAGTTTCAGTTGCCCTCCAAGTGAAGGGTGGATGCCCTCTGCAGAAAGCCAGTGAACCAGACATGGATGCCACTGATGTCCAAACCCGACCAGCCCCTGGGGTGGGACGAAAACTACTCTTGATCCTGAGCCTCTGCTTTCTTTTCTTTGAGAGAAGGGGGGGGGGGTCATGATGAGTGTCCTCTCACCACGACTGTAAGGACTAAATGGACTGTTGATTCTAGCCGGGTTGTGGCGCTAGTGTGTTTATTAGGTCAGGCACAGTGAGTGTCAGAGCTGGTCGGTGTCACACATGCTCAGGGCAGACTGTTCTAGGGCTCCCAGTCTAGTGAGAGAAGAGATGCAAAGCTGGTGTGTCATTTACTTGTCTGCCTTTGTGGTAAGGGCGATGTCAGGAAGCCCCACGAGGAGGAGAAAAGGGCTTATTTGCCTTATAGGTCACTGTCCAGTTACTGAGAGGTCAAGGTGGGCAACTGGGACAGGAACTCAAGAAGCCATGAAGGGACACTGTACCTTACTCCTGCTTTCTTATACACCCCAGGACCACCTGCCCAGGGGTGGCACCACTCACCATAGATGTGCTTGACCATCCCACATCTATCCTTAATTTAAAAAAGGGGGGGTCCCAGAGAGCTTGCCTATAGACTAGTCTTATTGAGGAATTTTTTGAACTGAAGTTCCCTCTTCCTAGATGAGCCTAGCTTGTGTAAAGTAGACAAAACCCTCAAGCACTATAAAGAGTTTACTCAGGCTTCTGGTTCCAGAGGGAGAGCCCATAACATCAGGGAAGGCACTGCGGCAGGGGACCAGAGCAGGAAGCTGGGAGACCCAATCTTCTGCCTCATACAGAAACCAGAGAAAGCTAACTTGAAGTGGGGTAAGACAATAAACTCCTAAAGCCAGTCCCATGCGATGTACTTTCTTCAGCAAGGCTGTACCTTCTGAAGTTTCCATAACCTCCCCAAACAGTGCTATTTAAATGAATGAGAGAACATTTGTCACTGGGGAGAGCTTCAGTTCAACCCAAGTGCAAAACATTTAAATGCCCATGTTCTGAGCCACGGGACCTCGTGTTGGGAGAGACTGAAATGGTACCCAGGTAAGAAGATAAAATACAACAACGAACACTAAAGTGACTGTTGCTGAACGTGGTTCTGGGAGCAAAACAACACCATCTCTGTTCTGTCAGCTGTGCCCCCTTCAAGTATCAGTTAGAGCTGAGCCTTCAGACTGCTGACAGTCCTCATGGAAGGGGGCTCACTGGATTCTGTCCTGAGTACTCTCGGCTCCCCTCGGCCACTTGTACATGACGATGCTTTATGCACACGGCCTCTGGGAGCAGGGAGGCTCAGGGAGGGAAAAGTTAACCGAGGGAAGCCGCCATCTGTGTGGGGCGGAGACTTCCCAGGGTATGTCTGCTTTAGGTGATCACACTCTTGGCAGCCACTCCTCACCCACTCTCTCTAAGCAAAGCCTAAGAAACCCATTGGTTTCCAGAATAAACTTTAGTGGAAATTTTGGTTTCACACTGGAACCTTAGGAGAAGCGAGTGGACAATTTTTATTTCTCCTCAGGTCAATAATTCTCATAACAGTGACCCCCCAGAAGGGCTGCTTAATATTTATCTGTCTGAGCCCCTAATCTTACAGTTTTTGTCAATGATACAAACTTTGGCACACCTTGAAAAGGAATTGTTTTCATCAGAGTGGCTCTTGGTATATGCCTGGGACATTTTCTTAATTACTGAGTGAGGCCAAGCCCTCTGTGTGTAGAGTCTTCCTAGGCAGGTGGGTCTAGAATGTTTAAGAAAGGCGACAGAGAAAGAGAACCACAGGAAGCAGGCCTGTAAGCGGAATTACTTCATGGTTTGCTTCTGCCTTTGCTCCTACCTGACTTTCTGTCCTTACACATCAGGATATAGAAGCCAAGCAAACCTTTTCCTTCCTAAATTGTTCTGGTCATGGTGTGGACATGCAACAGAAACCAAGCTAGGATATGTGTATTGATGCCTGTAGATTTATGCTAAGCCAATACATGATTGGACAGGTAGAGGAGGTGGGAAAAAGGAGAGGAAACGGAAGAGGAGGAGTTAGGGAGTAAAAGGGAAGAGGAGCAGTCAGAGGAAGGAAGGAGAGGAGGAAGGGGAACTGGAGGACGGCTAACAGCAAGTGAGAAGGGATCTCCTAGGAGGGGAACAGAAAGTGTAGTGGGAAATCTGCCCAAAATAGACGCACAGCTTGTTTTTTTAATTACTGAGTTGTGTTTTCATTGAATGGGTTTATTTGGGTTGAAGAGGATCTTGCATCAAATTGGCGATTTTGGTTGAAAAGGATATCGCAACAGACACCAGCCTTTAACTAAGCACATACATCTACCTGGTCCTTTACATACGAGCGAATCTTCACAGCCAACCGAGAAATCCTGTATCGGTGTCTCCACGAAGATTTGTCTGTGAGGCGGCAGACTTGAGAGTCAGGGAAACATCATGGGGTCCATCAAAGAGTTGATTTTGGAAGCAAGTGTAGGAATCTATGTAACATTTTATGTTTCCCTTCTCACTAATTGGAGCAAATCTGACACCGTGGATTCTTTCTGTTGAAAAGTCAGTTCAGTTCGTCTTTTCTTTCAACACACACACACACACACACACACACACACGCACGCACATTCAGGGTCTCACAGACATCAGAAAAAAAAGCTATATTCCTTGGAACTGGAGTAATGGGTGGTTATGAGCCTCCCAGTGTGAGTTCTGGGATCATAAGCTGTGTGCTCTGTAAGGGCAGTGAGCCCTGGAGAGATGGCTGAGCCTTCTTACTACTGTAAGATCTGAGCTGTGTTTATTGAGTTGGGTAAAGATCTTTCCTTTGCACCAGATGCCCTTGATATGTCTCTATCTGTCGCCGACTGATGGAAGGCTCAGTTCTGACATCTATACATAACCCAACCATTTGTTGTTTCAGACTCACAGGACCGTCCCATCTCAGACACCAGCTGAAACTGGAGTACACAGGTTCACTACAGATTTGAGAGTTCTCAGGACTATCTCCTCCTTGGTTTGATGGTTCCCTGTAGTGACTGAGAACTTGGAAGGCACCTTAATTACTAGCTGGTTTATGATGACGGTATCAGTCACTGGCAGTCTAGTTTGGTGGTGGAGTGCTTACTCGGCAGACACGAGGCTCGGGGTTTAATTCCCAGCATTGTACACAGGATAGAGCTCAGCAACAGCAGTGCATCGGGGCAGGACTGGGAAGAGCTCCCATGCCCCATCAGAGAAACTTCAACCTCTGAGACTCTTTGTTCACCAGTTTTTATAATTCAATCAACAACCTCTCCCTTCCCAGGGGACAGAGGGGCTGAAACCTCTTCCCCTCCAGTGCCACACTGGATCTTTATAGTAACAAATCTCCACAAGGAATCCAGGGAGTCAACCCATGAGAGTGGAGTCAGGTAGAGTTGGAGAGCTATAAAGAAATGTGATCCTGTCACTCGGGGACTCTGGGGGGCATTGGATTTCCAGGAAAGTTTACATCGGGTTCCTGTGACTCTCCTGGTTTGTATTGTCTGTTGAATACTGTCTGTTCCCGACAGTGTGCTCTGACCACTAACACTTCATGGATTCCAGTTTCCGGCTTCAAATATTTGTTGAGCTGGGAAACCAGGAACCTTCCTTCCTTGGGTTCTGGATGAATGAATGAAGTGTACAGAGAGAGGAAGGTAAGCGTTTGTCCTGTCAATAGAGCCAACTTCAGAGAACTCGAGAGCACCCAGTTCAGTTGTTTGTAGGTTGAGGAGGGGTGATCAGATATTTTATAGATAAAATTGGTTGACAAGCAAGCTGAAAATTGGTGTTATTTCCTTCTTTCCTGCCACCTGCCCGCCTGCCCGCCTGCCTTTCTCTCTGACCCCTTGTTCTTTTAGCAGAATCTCACTTAACACAGGCTTTCCTCAAATTCACTCTGTAATCAAAGATGACCTTGAACTTCTTATCCTCCAGCCTCCACCTCCCAAAGGCTGAGATTACACCCAGTTTACGATTAGGTCAGTAGAGCCCAAGCTTCCTACTGACCAGGCAAGCTGTCTATCACCTGAGCTGTATACCCAGCCCGACACTGCTGGTTTGAAATGCTCTGGGTCCTTTGTTTGTTTTGAACTAGATCTCCTTCACTGTGCTATTCAGCCTGGCCTGAAATGCCATCTCTAGCTTATGGTGGTTTTGAACTAGTGTCTCTTTTTTTTTTTGTCTCAACCTCCCAGAGCTGGGTTCTTAGGAGTATGTCACTATTTCTGATTCCAGAATTGGTACTGTCTCCTAACCTCGCATGTGAATACCAAATAGCCCTGGATTTTATTTCTCCACTCTCAGACCCACAGCTTCATTAGCTTAGGCAACACTGTTCTTACTTTTATGTACTTTTTCTTAGAACTCTCAAGATTGTTAAGATAATTCTTCCAATCCCCGCCCCTAACATCTCTCAGTCTTGTGAAGAATCAAACATCTTTCCCTGTGCACAGATGCCCGTAGAAAAGAGTGTGGTTATTTTGCAATAGTGCCTGAGTTTATAAAAGTCATGGTCCTGCTTTGTTAGTTGGTAGAATTGTCCTTGGCTTCTGTGACCTCTGGGTTATCTCGATGCTCAGGAGCACTTTGTATATCTCCCTCATCCCCAGTGAGAGTGCAGGATTCCCAGGTTGAGCTGAAAGTGTAATTTCTTCTCAGTCATGCTGATTAGTATATGCATTTGACAGAGGCTGGGGGAGTGCTTTATAGATAGGAGGGGCACATAAACAAACTTTTACTTCCCAACTTACTTCCTGATGGTTGCTCTTTTTCTTTCTGTGCCTTAAATCTGGCTGTTCTTTACTATCTCCGTTGTCTGGTGTGGCTTTTTCCCCCCTAGGAAGACAACAAAGTCAGGCATAATCATAGGTGCCTCTGGTGTCTTGTCTGTGTAGGTCCCCAGTATTTCGTTCTCCTTTCTGTACTGTCAGATCAGAATCGGAACAAAGTGGCAAATCCCACTCTTCTGGTGAAGGATTGGTCAGTGAGGGTGAGCCCTGCTCACCGTCCTCGGAGCTTTCTCTCATGCACGCGGTGGCTGGGCACAGCAGCTAACCCCGCTCACTGGCCAGCGGACAGGAGCTCAGAATCTTCAGCTTTGCAGGGGTGTGGTCAGTGACAGGGTCAGCTCTGTAGCACAGACTCCTGTCAGACATGAAGGGCCACTCCCTGCTCCTGCCCTCTCCACAAGGGACTATAGATGCAGAGGGTTTGTGCTCAGGACTGGTCTTCATCTTGGTTTATCCCCCTTTTACTTCTTCATCCTAATTCTCTCTGTGTGTTGTATATGTAATATATAATGTATATACAATACGTCTATTGTATGTATATAGTATATATTGTTTATTAGTGTGTGTGTATGTGCACACACATAGGCATGCCATACTCATGTGGAGGTCAGACCACGGCTTGTGAGAGTTGGTTCTCTTTTCCTACCATGTGGGGCTTGGGGTTTAAACTCATGCTGTCAGGCTTGGTGACAAGAGCCCCTACCTGCCAAGCCATCTCACCAGCCCAGTGCTAGGTCGTGATAAGATCTGCATTTTCTGTGGCTCTAAGCATGCGCATGAGGCCCAAATAGAATATAAGAAGCCTCAGTCTGCTACCCTTCTGTGAGTTAAAACATGCATCTACCCTAGTTTAATGAAAAAAAAGAAAATGCTTTAGACATAACCCAAGGTGCCCTTGAACTTGCCATCCTCCTTCCTAAGCCTCTGGGGCACTGGGATCATGGGTGTGCACCAGTGTGCTTGGCATCTAAACAGTTGAGATCAATAGATTTAAAACAGGTAATTTTAGTTTAACAAAAGCTATTAGAAAATACTTAATGGTATCTTTTCAAGTTTATCTATATTTATAAAGAACATTTTTCCCAATTAACATACGTGGGTTTAATTCATTGAACCTGTCAGCCGAGGTTAGGGGTAATTTATCCTCCTCTCTCAGTGCAGACGTTTGCACACGCAAGCATTAGTTTAAGAAGTTTATGACTTGGAGAAGATAGATAAGCCAATCTGGGCAGCATGCCAAACACAGGCTCCCAGGAATGTGCTGGGAGCCAAGTGTGAAACCGATTCTGCATAGGGATGGCGCCATGGTGGAGGTGACCCAGACTCCAGGCCACTTAAGGTTATGCACAGGCAGCTTGTGGTTTAGAAGCTGTTCATGACTGTGCAAGGATCTAGACCTTGGGCTTTGCTTTCTCCAGGGCACACTGGGAGTTTTTGAGCCAGCACAGCAACTTCTCCAGATCAACCCTCTTCCTTGGTACTGGGGATGACAAAGGTGGCACTCACAGAAAGCAGACGCTGAAGTTAGATTCTCACCGTGCTCCACGGTGTCACTGTCCATGCCATGACAGCCGTGACACCTCACCAAGCCAAAGTTCCGGCTGTTTGTGACATGTTCAAATGTGAAAGGAGGGGGTAGATATGATTGCAGTAAACTGTGTACACGTGTGAAAGTATTAAAAAATAAAAACGAGGAACAAGAGCCTGAAGCGGTGGCTTAGAGGTGAAGAACACTAGCCGGTCTTCCAGGGAGGACCCAGGTTTGATTCTCAGTTCACAAGCATCTGCAACTCCATTTTCAAGGAGTCTGATGCCCACATACTTTTGTTAAGTGAGGTAAGAGCCAGGAGAGATGCTCAGTTAGTAAAGTGCTTGTCATTTAAGCATGAAGACCCAAGGGCAAGCCTGGGCAGCCATGTAAAGGCCAGGCACACTACTGGGGAGGCAGAGTCAGACCTTGAATCTCATTGGCCAAGTTGGTCTAGTCTAATTAGTGAACCCCAAGTTCAGCAAGAGACTCCATTTCAGCTAGTAACATAGAGAGGGATTGAGGAAGACATTTGACAATGACCTCTGGCCTCCTCATGCGGTATACATACCATAGTCACATGTGCACATGCACTCAAGAACACATGCACATCACCCACACGTACTGTAGATAACACTTTCATAGTGATGCTCAGTTTTGGTTGTGCAGTGTCTGTCACACGGCACACACAGTGATAGACTGTTGGAAACTCAGGGATAAAATTTATTTATGGAGGACATACACTATACTGGAGATTTAAAAAAAACGAAACAGGCGAATTGAGCAAAACAATCCTTCATTTTCACTGTTTGCTAATTTCCTTACTTTCAAAGGCAGAGTCACAGAGATCAGCCACTCCAGCCAACCCTGGGTCAAGTTTATGTTTGTTTAAGCGCCGCAGGCTGCATCTTGATTTTTCAGCCATTTAATAGAGCATCCATCAAAGAGTTTTTGCAAAAACATTTAGAGGAGCCAGGAAAGTTACCTTTCTCTTCCTCCCTCTCTCCCCCCCACTCCCCCTTTCACCCACATACTCTCCCTCCCTCCCTCTCTCTCTCTCTCTCTCTCTCTCTCTCTCTCTCTCTCTCTCACACACACACACACACACACACACACACACACACACACACCTTCTGAATTTCGAGAACTTCATGGTGCCTTTCTTAACATGTCTTTTCAATTTTGTTTTTAGATCCAAACCCCTCTGAGTGTCTACCAGATGGATCTGAAAGAATTGCTTTGGAGGAAGTAGAAGAGTTTACCCAACCGTATGAAAATGACTGTTTCAAGTTGGCTCGCACCAGCACTGAATAAACACATATTGGTATTACAGAACAAAATAATATATGGACGCATTGCTCATTTGTGCTCCGATGGCCACCCCAATCCTATCCATCATACAGGAGTGACAATACAATTACATCCTAGTGCTAATAGAGTGGAAGGGCGAAGCTGCTTGACCTCGGCATCAGGGTCGATTCCAATGTTTGATGTCTCATTGAATTAGTATCACAGTGTGAAAGACAAATCTCAGACTAATGGAAATGAGCCTGGACATGCAATATTGCTGATTGGGCTGACATAATTAGAATAATATTCAGCACAGAGCTAATAACAAGCCACAGAAATAAATAACTGAGAGATAATCTAATTGCTGCACACCAAAAGGCTCATGCTGGAATCTGCTGGGGTTAGCACTTTCTGTTTGCTTACAGAGATCTTAGGAAAGAAAACAGAGAAGGTGGCTGGGGAGGCCCACCACAGCGCACTGTCCTCCAGAGGTCCTAGCTTGGCCATTGCTCCTGGTGGCTTTTCAGTATCTTCCAAGAAACCTTTTTGTGGACCCATTCTGCAGCTGGCACAAGGAAGGCTTTCTAGACATAGTGACAGTGTGCACCAGGCACAGGCTGGCCCAAAGGGAACTTAAGAGATGCCCAGAAGAAATGACACAGATGTGTATAGACCCAGCAAAGAGTGAAAGGAGGCAGGTCTGAAATTCTGGGACACTTGAATGGGAGAGACGGATTTCCCATGGGATTCATACGTTCATCCCATAAAGGAAAGGATGGAACTGAGATCAGTCTGCAGGTCTCACTTTGTTCTAACAGGCAATGGTAAAGTTCTATCTCTGCTGCCTGTGGCATTTGCTTGTTTGATTGGTTGCTGTTTATGGTGTGTGTGTGTGTGTGTGTGTGTGTGTGTGTGTGAGTGATTGTGATTGTGATATGTGTGTGTGTTTGTACATGTGTGTATGTGTGTGGTGTGTATTTGTGATGTGTGTGTTGTGTATGTGTATTGTATTTGGTGTGTGTGTCTGTGATATATGTGTGCGTTTGTACATGCATTTATGTGTGTGGTGAGTGTGTTTTCTGTGTGTGTGTGTGAGACTGTGATATATGTGTGTGTTTGTACATGCATTTATGTGTGTGATGTGTGTTTGTGGTTTGTGATGTATGTGTTTTGTATATGTCTATGTGTGTTTGGTGTGTGTGTGTGTGTGTGTGTGTGTGCGCGCGCACGTGCATGTGTAGGTTTCACCTGAATTGTTGATCTTAAGTCAATTGTTCTATCTTTGTTTCTGTTGTCATGATGACATACCCTGACACCCAGCAACTTAGGGAGAAAGAGGGTTACTTCAGCTCACAATTCAAAGCAGCAGAAGCACAGACTTCTGGTCTCATCCCAGCCACAGTCAATCATAGAGATTGGAATTCAACTGAGCTTTCTGCTCCTTTTGCTCCCCGACCTCTGCAGTTCAGGGCCCAGCCCATGAAAGGGAGCAGCCATTCAGTGTAGCTCTTCCCACCTCTATTAACCCAATTAAGAAACATCCGTCTTAGGAATACCTACAACAGTGGGGTAGTCACAATCCCTTTGAGAGTCAAACAACCTTTTCATGGGGGTTGTATATCAGACACCCTGTATATCAGATATTTACACTAAGATTCATAACAGTAGCAAAATTATAGTTATGAGATAGCAACAGAAATAATTTGTTGGTTAGAGGACACCATGACGTGAGGATACATCTCTTTTCCTTCCTGGACTAGATTATTTAATCTAACCTTAGGGATCAGAGACTATGGAAAATGCTTACCATGCAAGCCTAAGGATCTGAGTTTGAATCCCATGAACCCATATGAACGGTGTCTTAGTCAGGGTTTCTATTCTTTCACAAACATCATGACCAAGAAGCAAGTTGGGGAGGAAAGGGTTTATTCAGCTTACACTTCCACATTGCTGTTCATCATCAAAGGACTGGAACCCAAGCAGGTCAGGAAGCAGGAGCTGATGCAGAGGCCATGGAAGGATGTTACTTACTGGCTTCCTTCCTCTGGCTTGCTCATCCTGCTTTCTTATAGAACCCAGGTCTACCAGCCCAGGGATGGCACCACCCACAATGGGCTGGGCCCTTCCCCCCTTGATCACTAGTTGAGAAAATGCCTTACAGCTGGGTCTCATGGAGGCATTTCCTCAACTGAGGCTCCTTTCTCTGTGATAACTCCAGCTTGTGTCAAGTTGACACAAAACCAGCCAGTACAGAAGGCAGGCATGGTGGCCTGCACTTGTAATCCCAGCACCAGAAAGGCAGAGACAGGCAGATTCTGTGCTTTACTGGCCAACCAGCCTCATTAAACCAGTGAGTTCCAGGTTGGCTGGTGAACAACTCTGGTTTTTTGTTTTTGTTTTAAAGAAAGACAAAATTTCTTTAAAGGCAGTCTTCCGAGGAACAAGACACCTGTGATTAGCTGGTCTAGATACTCACACCAGAATAATACATAGCCATTGTATGTGAATACAATAATTCACATGCCTATATTATTCCATTGACTAGCACTGCCTCCCACCCTGCTCCATCTTCTTTTGAGATAGTCATTGGCACGGAACTCAGTGACTGGGTACATGCATATAGAACAAGCACTTGACCCACTGAGCCACACACATCCCTAGGCCCTGCTTGGCTCTCTTACAGTACCATTGATGATTCCCTTTGACTCAGTGGAGGGAAAGCTTCTGGAAGTCACGGGATTTAATTTCAGGGAAGGAAAACTGTTGATTCTGCTAGGGCTGTGCTGAATCTGCCCTGTCCATTGGGTTTTTTGTTTGTTTATTTGTTTGTTTGTTTTTAGAGCAAGGGTATTTTATGTCTTTATTTTCATTTGCTGATTGTTTTAAATAGGTACGATTGAAAGTGGGTGCAGAAGCCATTTTGTATTTTTGGAAAAATACAAAAGCCATTTGCCTGTTAGCAGAGATCCCAGCAAGTGGAGGAGACAAGAAAAGCTATACTACTGACCACATGCAGTCCTTCAAAGTCGGAATGCACTTGACACTGTGGCCTGGGCCACTTGCTCTTGTAGCTGAGGATATTACAGGGCACTTACTCAATTACAGATAAGCCTCGGATTGGATAGAAGGGTTCCATCTTAGAGTTAGGATGGGGAGTTTTCAGAGCTCAAAACCTGCCCATACATTCTGAAGTAAACCGAATACCAAAATAACTCTCAAATTGCTTCTGGCTAAGATCGTCAGACCAAACAAGGTAACACATTTATGATTCCTTCTATGGCAGAAGCTTAAAGAAATTACTGCAGGAGCTTGAACTAGACCTGGCAAGGAGTCACTTGACTTTTGGGTCAGTGAGGTATTTGAAAGAAGCTAATCCACGAGCAGAGAGGAGACAGAGGTGGGGTGGAATGAATTGTGACATCCCGACCTAACACTCATCCACAGAGCTTCACAGGGAAGCAGAGTCTGGGCAGCAAGAAAGAAGACATGTTCTGATGGAGCACATTGGCAACCAGACACGAGAAACTCATTAAGGCCTATGCTCTTGGGAATATTGGCCTTTACCATGGGGGTCTGGTTCTATTTGCCCAAGGTTCTACCTGAATCCAGATGGGCAAACCAGAGAGTTTGCTGGGGTTCCTTACAGGAGGACCATGGGTGACCCACACGGCTGTGCTGCTAGGAGACCCCCTGCACATTTTAGGAGAGTCACACTGCTGAAGAGCTTTCTCTGGCATAACAATTTTTTGTTTTACAATAAAGCAACTTCCCCCCCCCCATCCTTGGCACATCAAGTCACTGTGGGGCTAGGTGCATCCACTGAGGCCAGATAAGGTAGCCCAGTTAAGAGAACAGGACCCACAGGCAGTCAACAGATTTAGGGACAGTCCCAGCTCCAGATGTTGGGGAGCCACATGAAGACCTAGCCGTACATCTGCTACATAGGTATGTGGGAGGGAGGCTACGTCCAGCCTAGTTGCTAGTTCAGTCTCTGAGAGCCCCTAAAGGATTGTGTTAGTTGGCTCTGTTTGTCCTCCTGTAGGGCTCTTATCCCCTTCTGTTCCCTCAATCCCTCCTTTGACTCTTCCATAAGACTCCCTGAGGTCTGTCCAGTATTTGGCTGTGGGCCTCTGCATCAGTTTGAGTCAGCTGCCGAGTGGAGCCTCTCGGGGGATAGTTAAGCTAGGCTCCT